>NC_045437.1:33323685-33415148 GCF_002776525.5 Piliocolobus tephrosceles
CCCAGGCTGGAGTGCAGTGGCCGGATCTCAGCTCACTGCAAGCTCCGTCTCCCGGGTTCACGCCATTCTCCTGCCTCAGCCTCCCGAGTAGCTGGGACTACAGGCGCCCGCCATCTCGCCCGGGTAGTTTTTTGGATTTTAGTAGAGACGGGGTTTCACCGTGTTAGCCAGGATGGTCTCCATCTCCTGACCTTGTGATCCGCCCGTCTCGGCCTCCCAAAGTGCTGGGATTACAGGCTTGAGCCACCGCGCCCGGCCTAGTATTTTTTTTTTTTTTTCTGGTAGGCTTAGATAGAAGAGCAAGAAATGCTGCAGAAATGTATTGGGGCGGGAGCAGGGGAAGAGGAATCTTGGAAACCAAATTCCTAGAAGCTGGGTCTTATCTCTCAAACGGAGGTGTGGAGTAGGAAAGAAAACAGTAGGTTCAGGTACTCTGTTCTAAAGGAAGCAGAGTACTGGAGGAACTGTTCTGAGGGTATCACCGGATTTCAGATGTAGGCTTCTTTATTGCTTATATTATTGACAAGAGAAGGTAGGAAATAGGAATTCCCATCGGACATTACCATCACCAATTTTCATTTATTCTAAAGAGTGCTTTACATATTGAGCATGCATGGCAAATTCTTTTCCCAGCCTCCAGACAGTTTATGGAGCTGTCTTTGAAGACTGCCTCACATTTCTCATGTCTACTCTGTTCTGACCACAGGAGCTGAAGATGTTAAACCCTCACAAAGTCCTTTCTTGAGGCTCTTCTGAGAACTGGGTCTACATCAGTAGACCATCAGTCTACCCATCCATCTGCTGGCTTTGACAGAGGTACTGCTACTCTCTTTGGCAACCTGGTTTGGGGTCAAGAAACCAATAATGCAGGCACCCACTGGGGTGGTTGTTTTAATATAATAAATAGCCATTCATAAAAACAGGTCTGTTTAAAGAGCCTCTTGAACAGTAGAGTTGTTTAGTAATGTTGTGAAAAGTTTTTCTGCAGTATCTGAGATTCAGGGCTCAAAATGTGAGATCTACAACTCCCACCTTCCCTGATCCGCTTTTTGTGATTGCAAAACACACTGAAATGACTAAACATTCATGCCTTCTCACAAAAGCAGTAAGTGCCAGTCTGGATCCTGAGCAGTCTTGTGAAGTCAGCTTGTTTAGAAAACTGAACGGTGTGTTTGTTTTGAAGTAGTCCGTTTTCTTCTTCACCCTTTGGGAAGAACATTTATTGATATAGACATTGAATAGAAATTGGGCTAACAAAGACTGAAATGTAAGCTCCACAAAAGTCCCCAAAATACAAAATACATGAAAAAGTAAACACGGGAAAAAACTAACATTTGCATGGTAGGAGACCCATCTATAACACGGATAATAGACTCTTGATGAGAGATTCTTATCAAAGCAAATTGCGATTTCAATTTTAACAATAGAACAATGTGTGGGTAGCTCAGAATTCTTAGGAAAGGGTGTTGAAGTATGTGCATCTACCACTAAGGGCAGCAGAAAAACAGAAGAGAAGGATCTGGAGGAATGGAAAAAAAATAACCTCTATAAAAAGGGTCACTTTGTCCAAATCCCAAGCACTGGGCTTCTGAGAACATGGCAGGAGGGATCATAGATTATGACTTTGATCTACCACAAGGACAAAACGGTCACCAAGGAAATGGTCAGATCAATTGTAATCAACAATTAGTTTTCGAGTGGCTGTTGTGTGCCAGCCCCTGTGCAGGGTGCTGAGGTGATATGCATGAACCAGACATGTTTCTGACTTCCACATGTAAAAGGACAGACAGCCGTGAACACAAGCAAGATAAGACAGGGAATGATGAGCTGAATGTCAAAGTAAGGTTGAAAGAAAGAAAGACAAAAGGAAGGAAAGGTTGATCCTGCTGGGAGATCAGACTTTCTGATCAAAATAATATTTGAGATAGGTCTAGATATATGGTCATAGTTTAGGCAGAATGGCAGTGGTGGGTTCGGAGGCAGAGAGGATATTCAACGCTAATAAAATGTGGTGACTAAAAGCCTTAATGTTGGAATGTCAGATGCTTGATTAGGAACGTCAGAAGCAGGAAACAAAGTAGTAGGGATTCTCTTTCTCTTGCAGTATTTCCCAGGATTTCTGTTGAGAGTATGTGTCCTTGTACTAGTTTTATTTGTCTGGGGAAAGGAAATTTCTTTTGCCAGAAAGAATATGTCATTGGTATACTGAGAACAAATACTTAGATTCCCAAATGTGGTTAAAGGCTTTGAAAATTGGATTATATTTATTCATTCAAACCTCAAGGGAGCTGAGTTCAATGAGTATCTGCATATTTGTGTGTGTGTGTGTGCGCGCGCGTGCATGTATGCCCTGTGGTTGGTTAGGGATGATTACATTTGACTTCTTGGGGGTTCAATAAGATGGCCCTCAGCTATGGATCACCTTACCAGCTGGTTCATCTATTCATTTCAAATCTTCACACATCAGAACAGTTTTTGGAGAAATGGGCAGGAAATAAACACTGAACCCCGGAGAGGATTTCATTTCTAAACCTTGTAGAGGCCAAGTACAGGTAGGGGAAGTAAGAGAGGTGGTTTGTTGCTGTTTCTTTCCTAATGCTAAGAGCTATGTGCCATGAGGTTCCCTGAGGATTTACCTATCCTCATCCAACACTATGGGGTTGGGAGCAGGTGTTTTCCCTGATGGCCTAAGTGAGTCATGAACTTATTTCTCCAGGATGGATGATGGTGGGGGGATGGGAGGGTGGAGCAGAGAGGAAGTGGTAGTTCTGTACATATTCTGTAAAAGGAATGAGATTACTTCACTTGGGAGTGAATGTACTAATATAATACAGGAGGACTTAACTGGGAAGCAGAAAATGAGAAGGGAGCAAGGCTTGGAGGGTGATAAGTGAAAGAGCATGCTCAAGCCAGAGAAGACAGCCTAGTTGGGCCTGGAAAGCACCAGTGATCTGGAGAGAATGGGAGAGACACACTGCAGGAGCCTGGATAAGGAAGCCACATGTCCTGCTGGTGATGAAGTTGAGCAGGGGGCAGGAAGAAGTGGCCACTTTAGCATAAACCCCTGCCCTCCATTGTTCTCCCAACATATACACCAGAAGTGGCCAGATTCACAGGGGTGTTTCAGATGCCTTGCTCCACACCACTAGCACTGCCTCAGTCACAGGTATAAGAACCAGGTAGCTGCAGAGAGTGGGTTCTTTAAACACAAAGGAGGCATTGGTAGAATCGCAGCAACAAAGTGGAAGCCCAAGTAGCAGAAGGAGGAAGAGAGTGCGTATGAAATATCAGGGACGCCACTGCGTTTTGAGACCCTTGGGGAGGCTGGGAAGGAGAAGGAGGCTGCAGCACAGAATGACAACAAATGGCTCTGTGCTCATAGGCTGGCTGACTTTGGTAGATACTGTCGTTAGACCTGGGCAGCCAGGGCCCCTGGCCTGGGTGTCATCATTAGAGGACCCTGCTCTGCCCCTTCACCTCCTCACATGGCAAGGAACCCACAGGGCCTTCTGGAGTTTGTGCCCTGCCAGTCCTCCCACCTGTTCGATTATGCTTGGGTATCTGAGACCTTGAAATTTCTTGTCCAAATGGCCCTGAGTCTATTTACAAGGAATCCATGGGTTCTTTCTTGAGTCTATCCTCCAGAGAGAATTCCATGCCACTGAGTCTGTCCACCCTTAGGTGACTAAGGGTTGCCACTTGCAGGAGCGGTAGAGGGTGGCAGCAGGTGGGAGACTGTGGATGTGCTGATGCCAGCATGCACACAAGGACTGTACACTGCCTAAGTAGAGAGAAGAGTGGGGGGAGCAGCGAAGAGGGATGGGCTGTGGATCACATGTCTCCATTCTTGCTCTTGCCCTGGACCCTGCAGGGGCAGTAAATATACTAATATAACACAGGAGGACCTGACTGGGAAGCAGAAAATGAGAAGGGCTCCTAATCCAGGCTCCTGCAGTGTGTCTGTCCCATTTTCTCCAGATCGCTGGTGCTTTCCAGACCCAACTAGGCTGTCTTCTCTGGCTTGAGCATGCTCTTTTACTTATCGCCCTCCAAGCCTTGTTCCCTTCTCATTTTCTGCTTTCCAATCAGGTCCTCCTGTATTATATTAGTACATTCACTCCCAAATTTTCCCTGTGAGAAGCTGTGTGAAGGAAGACCCAAAGCCCAGCAAAAAAACAACCAGAGCAGGCCTACTCTTCTCAGGATGGCTACAAATGAGCTGACACTGCAGGGGCCTGGCCATGCTACTGAATCCACTCATTCTCCTAGGCACGGGACGCACAGAAACAACACACCAAGTCCCAAATTTCCCGTTTCTCAAAAACAGCTCATTTCCCTTCTCCAAATTCCCTTCCAGCACCAAAGATTTTGGTCAGTTACAAGTTGAGCCGAGGCAATGACTACTCTACCAGACCCTAGATCAAGTAGGAAGAGGAACCACACAATTCTTCTAACTTATAAAAACATGTGGGCAGATCTGTATTCTGCATTGGTCAGGTACATCCAGGGTTGTGTAGGCAAATACTTAAGACTGGGGAACAGGACAATGAGCTTTTAACACTAGTGACAATCGCTAGCTCCGATCAAGTTCCAGACACCAGGCTAAGTGCTGTCCATACAGGAAGCAACAGAACCAAAGTGGCAGGGTTCAAAGCCCAGCTCTGTCACTTAATAATTATGTAGTTTCAGATCAGTTATATCTTTCTGTCTCCATTTCTTTATCTAAAAAATGGAGAGCGGTAACACCACCCACTCCCACAATTGCTGTGTTAACGTTAAAACATTTAGAATAGTGGTAAAGACTCCATAAATGTCATGGTTTGTGTTTTGATGTTTGTGTGTCTGTTTGTTTTGAGACCAAGACTCACTTTGTCTCCCAGGGTGGAGTGCAGTGACACAATCACAGCTCACTACTTGATCACCCAGGCTCAAGCAATTCTCCCACCTCACCTTCCCCCAAAATTGGGACTATAGGCATATACCACCATGCCCAGCTAATTTTTAAAATATTTTTTGTAGAGAGAGAGTCTCCCTATGTTTCCCAGGCTGGCCTCAAACTCCTGGCCTCAAGGGATCCCGCTGCCTTGATCTCCTAAAGTGCTAGGATTACAGGTATGAGCCACCATGCCTGAACCAATGCTATGGGTTATTAATCATCACAACTCTCTGAGATAGCAATTCTTATCCCAAATGTATAGAGGAGCAGGTGTGCCTTGGGGAGATTACATAGTTTGCTGCTGAGTGGCAAAGCCAGGATTCAAAACCAGCTAATTCCAAAACATGATTTTTATTAAACCATGCTGTCTCTCAAGGCTGCTGAAAACCTCATCATGGGGAAAGCAGTTGAAGGGGTATGATCAGAGAAAAACTGCTTAGCTTGGAGAAGAGAAGATCATAGGAGAAACAGGGGGCTGTTTTTTGAAGGACTTTTATATCAAATCCAGAGGACAAATCAAGGGTGCAGACTAGAGAGAAATATTTTTACTGTGTCAATGAAATGAACTACTTTAAAGTGATGAATCCTCCAGCATGAGATGTTTGAGTAGACTTGTCAGGGGTATCATAAAGTAATAGGAATTAATTATGAGCAAATTAAATATGAATAAATTAATATCAGAGAATAAATCACTAACAATATTTTGAATATCTGTGAATTTGATGAAATATATGACTCCCCAATATATATGGACCCTTAGCTAAAAAAAAAATCAAATCACTTCATAGAACACATTCAAGCATCATATGTGGAATTTGTCTGCTTCTCAGGTCTCAGAAAGACCTGCAATGCCCTGTGAAAAGCAGCTCCTGCCTCTCCCCTACCCCTGCACTGAGACGCAATGAGAAAGGCATGTGTAGGCGCTACCACCCACACTTACCCCTTGCCGCCAATGCGTGGAGGCATAGTCCAGACAAACGTTGCCTGAAATATGGGGACTGTTGTGCAGAGGATTGGTTTAAAGTGAGAGGTGGGCAGATTCTATGGCTGAAATCACAATACTGGGCATCCAATGGGCAGACCCTAAGATTCAGAGCTGCAGAAAATGTTAACTTCCTGCCATGTGCTTCCCTGTGTCTGAGGTTAGGGTCATTGTCTCTTTATTGACCTAATCCACGTATCTAACAAAGAGAGCCACAAAGCAACAGCCTATCAGTGCCGTCGTAGATGCTGTGATCACCACGATGATGACGCTCCCAGCTGTGTTGACCAGAAAGCCCAGGCCACCTCCAACTAAGATCTGAGCCAGCTGCACCATGCAGGTGAGGGTGGCGCAGTCCATGCCCTTGCCTCTCACGCTGTTGTCTGGATCCCCTCCTGGAGCCTGCTGCCTCTGCAAAGGAAGCACAGAAACACCATTTGACCTACAAAGAACTGTCATTTAGGGCACAAGTCGGCAAAACTTTTCTGTGACCAACCAGATAGTAAATACCTTTGGCTTTGTGGATTATACAGCCCTGGTCGTAACTACTCAACTCTGCTCTTGTAGTGCAAAAGCAGGGGCAATGTGGAGCTGAGTTGCCTTTCCAATATAGATTGATGGACATTATTAGCATTTGATTTCATGGAATTTTCATGAATTGGTGATGTGGAACTCAACTGAATATTGATGGCTATTAGCATTTGATTTTATGCAACTTTCATGAATTGGTGATGTGGAACTGAACTGAATACTGATGGGTTCAATCAGTAATTGGTGATGTGGAACTGAACTGAATACTGATGGGCATTTGATTTCAAGTAATTTTCACTTGTTACAAGATATTAAGCCTCTTTTGAGTGCTTTTTCAATCATTTAAACAATTAAAAGGAATTCTTAGCTCACAGACTGTACAAAAACAAGTGGTGGGTCATAATCAATACAATGTAGTGGATACTTAATAAATATCTCATTCTTTTCCTTTCTTAGTGTTAAAAATTCAAAGATTTTAAGAAGGATGTTGAATTGTTGATGTCCTTAAGAGAAGCAACTTTAAAAGGCATTTCAATCTTTTAAAATATGGTTGCTACTTGATTAATATAATGTTTGATTAATATTTGATATTTGGTCTGAACTGGTTGATAACTTTGTCATTTGTGGCATATCTCTTATGTGCTGGGCCTGGGTTTTTTATATTTGTTACTTTATTTCAACCTCAACACCTCCCTAGATGCACATGTTATTATCATTCCCCCCCATGGTAACAATTAAAATACTAGCTATCATATTTTGAGTCTTTGTCAGGTGCTGGGGGCACCATGCTAAGCACATCCACTATCTTGTTTGCTTTTCTCTAAGGTAAATAACATTCTTTCCATTTGCCTCATGAGAAAACTGAGGGTCTGCGAGCTTAAATGATGATTTCCTACACTATTAGGCAAAAAAAAAAAGCATTATGCTGAAAAACTCATATTATCCTTCGAATAAGAAAGGAAAATAAGAAAACAGATTTATATTTGCTTGGTTTTTATTTTAAAATGCTGGAAAGATTAACAAAAAACCTAGTAAGAGTGGTAACACGTTGGGGTTTGAGGGAGATAGTAAATGGTAAAGGGAGCATGCAGTGTGCACTTTTGTATATCATTGTGAATACATTATCTCACTTAAAAATGAACTCATTCTAAGTGCTACCTAATAAACAAATAAATAACATCCCCAGGGTAACACAGCTTCCAAGTGAAAGAGGCAGGATTTGAATCCAGGTTTCTCTGAGCTTGAAGCATAGGTTTTCTTCCCCTAGTACCATGTAACACTCTCCTTGGAGGGACAGTTTTTTATGATAACTATCCCATTAGCAGCAACATCCCTGTCATGCACTAAAACCTTGGTGACAATGTTTGCCAGGGGATGAGGAAAGCCACAACTCTTTTTTGAAATGTTTTTACTCCTGGTGTGGCTCTGCCCTGCTGCCAGATCAAATGATGAAAAACATGGTCAGAATTATAGTCTCATGTTTATGTGTTCAGTGTTTTTGCAGTTTCATGCTGAGCTGGATTAAACTTGGAGTTATCTCTGTAGCTTTTATATCATTGCTCCAGTTAAGGAACTGTAAGCCTGTTTTCATGGGAAGAAAGTTGCAATTTTGATAAGAAGAGGTGGTAATTTTAGAGTGGAAACACCAACTCTGTTATAGGCATTGCTTAGGTGCTTGTTCACTAGTTGAATTCCAAGGTTTAAACGGCGCAGGTCCCGCTCAGCGCAGCAAAGTGGGGATTACCACCCATGATTCCAGCTTTCCTTCTCGCACATAGGGTCTGACTTACTAAAATCTGGACTCCATTGCCTAGGACTTTCCTACCCTCAACAAATAATGCCGAGAAATTCCACCATGCGCCTCTGCAGGTAGGGAGACCCTTATTGTGGGTATCCAGAAACGCTGCAGGTGAACCAGGGAGACCTATGAAGTGGTTATAGAAGACCTGGGTCCCCCTTTTTTGTCTCTGTGTAATTGTGGACTGGTTTCTCCGCCTCACCAAGCCTTCTTTTTCTAATCAGAAAAATGGGAGTAACACTCCTTGCCCTACAGCTCCCTAAGTGAGCAGGGGTTGAGAGTAAGGACAGGAGAGCTGGGCTGCCCTGGGCTTTGGCATGCCTGTACCAGATCATGATTGCAGTTGGTTGGGCATTTGACTGCTGCCGTTTCAAGAACCCTTATTTTCCAGCTCCGCTCTACACATTGCTACCAAATCCTCCCCAGCCTTCAGATGAGTCTGGATGTTACCCAAGGCAGAGGTTCAATGACAGCACACCTCCTTTTCTTCCTCGCGGTGGTACTCAGTAATGAGGTTAAAGGGCACGGTGTACAGGGTGCTGGACATTACACCAAACAGGCTGCACAGGACCAGGGTGGAGTAGACATTGGGGAAGAGCCCAATAAATCCTGTCCCCAGGCCAAACAGCAAATATCCCGTGAAGTAAAGACCCTTTAATCCAATGCAAGATACCAAAAATTTCTGAAAGTCTGTGGGAAGAAGAGAGGGAGAAATTACAGCTGGCAGTGCCTCACAACATTTAACAATTTCAGACAATCCTTTATTCTGAAGATTCACTTTTTTAGACGTCCTTTGATACTGAGCCAGGAACAAAAGAATCCCCTTATCTGTGGGTTGAAAACAGCTGGCTTTTGGAACCATTTTAAAGACCTTTGCATAAAGGACAGCTTGAAATTGCCTTGCTAGGCTGATTTTTTTTTTCTAAAAGAAGAGTCTGGCACTGTTTAGCAGACAGCTGGATAGCAAAAAGAAGTGAGAAAGATGGTGGAAAAGCTGACTTAACTATGGGAACCTGGGACTGCAAGAAAAGTGTGGGTTATTCTGAATCAGTTGGGCTGTAGCCCCATAGGACCAAAATAATAACACAGGCCTATCTTGGTCCTATGACCCAACGTCAGGTTGGGGAAAATTGAAACAACCAAAATATACAGAATGATCTAAGTCCCCACCTGAATGGAGTCTGCACACCTGAGAAGGAGGTAAATGATGTGCAATTATCTGAAGACACTTTCCCTGACTTGCCAGTCCTTCCCAGGCTGGTAATGGGCTCTCACAGCACCCAGCATCTCCTCGTCGCTGGCTCCCTAACTCTTGGTAAGCAAGTTCCTTGACTTCTCAAAATCCCAGCTTCCTCATCTGAAAACTGGGAATAGTAAAACCATCTTTTGGAGTTGTTGGCAGGATCAAGTGAGATGAAGTGTCCATGAAATCACCCAGCCTAATGCCTAGCGTGTAGAAAACATCCAATTAATGTGGCTGTTGCTACTGCAACAGGCTGAGCTGGAGACAGTTGACTCTTAACTGGGTTCTCTTCTAGCAGGTCAGCTTGGCTTGCTTGTATCAGTATAGTGGTAGAGCTAATTTTTAAAAATGAAAAATTCTGCTTTAAAACATTTTACAAGGTTTTCCACAATGGCAAGAAAAAATCCCTAAATTGTTTTTATCTTCCTTTCTTAATCGGTTGTTTTTAATCCACACATTCCTCATCTCTCCCCTGCCCCATTCTCCTGGAACACAAGAATCAGAAGATAAATAACAGATACTTGAAATGTGGCTACTCAAGAATGAAACTTTCCATATCTATTCATATAATTATTGGACTTACACCTGTAGACAAGCAACCTTGTTTCCAGTACATTCGAATCAATTATGAAACTAAACACTGTCTCACATTGATTGAAGACAAAGCTCTGAAAATGACAAGTGGGCAACATTGCTTCCTCTATTAAACTTATACCATGCCTGGAGGACTGTTGTTAAGGTTGAGAATAAAAAAATGAGAATAAAGCTAGATAAGTTTCTGCTTGCTTAATAATTATATTTACATAGAAAATGTAATCTAAGGTGTCTCAATACCTAAAAGATACCATCAACACCCATTAGGGAAATGCTCTTATCCAAGTGTGTATGCCAGCAGAGGAGAAGGCAAAGTAGGATAAAGAGGTATTTAGAAACATAAGTAACTTCAATACAAAGACTGAAAGTCTGGCAAAGAATACTTTATTCACAAAGATAATTCAATGAACTTCACGGCCAAGCTTGCATTGCCCTCTGATGGGTCTGATACCCAGTGGTAGTCATATCATCACACAATGCCTCTCTTCAGGACTGGGGGGAAATTATAGATTTAAGCACCAGCTATGACTAGTATATTATGGTATGAACAATTGGCCATGTCTTAGTACCTAGTGTTGGTTTTCTAATTGGTATACGTGTACCTGCTGTCTACAAAAGGAGCTTGGAAACAAGTCCCTATCATCTTTCTCCACATTAGCAGCCAGATTGTCCTGCCAACCTCCACATGGATAGAAACTCTGAATCTGCTCCTGATGTTACGTGATGAGTCCAAAATAGCGGGTAATATCATGAGCTCTGGAAGGAGCAGAAAGGATTGATTCTGCCTGGAGTGGGTTGTGGTGCAGGGAGAAGAAAACTTGGATGATTTCACCGAGGAAGTAATATTAAGTTGGGTATAAAACCATTATTAGAAGTTGTCTAGTTGGGGAAGTAGAAAGAGTAGTTCAGGTAGAAGAAACTAAAAGCAGTGCAAATACACAGAAATGAGAAAGTCTGCATAGTGGGTCACTGACGGTAGTTAACTGACATGGGAGTGAAAGAGGGCAAAGTATAAACTAGGTCAAACTGAAAAGCTCAGGAATTTGACTTTATCCTATGGGCATGGAGAGCCCCTAAAATCCTTGAGCAGAGTTGGCTAGTATTTTGCAAATAAAATGCTGATTTGAATTTACAATGGTAGGGATCCAATAGATTTATACATTAATACAACTTTGGAAAACTATTCAACTAATAATTTCTTTTGTAACTAGAAAGGCTTTTAACTAGAAGTGACCTAAAAATAACATGCTTTAAAGTTTCAAACGCCATAAAATTTATGTAGACAAGACTGATGGAATGTTATCTAGTAGGGGTTCCTTGAGGAAAAAGAAGTTTAGATTGACACATTTTTTTTTCCTTACAAAGATGAAGGTAGGGCTGGATGTAGTGCCTCATGCCTGTAATCCCAGCACTTTGGGAGGCTGAGGCGGAGGATCACTTGAGTCCAGGATATCGAGACTAGCCTGGGCAATGTAGGGAGACCTTGTCTCTCAAAAAAAAAAAAAAATTAAATTAATAAACCAGGCACAGTGGCATGTGCTTGTGGTCCTGGGTACTCAGAGGGCTGGGACTTGCTTAAGCCCAGAAGGTTGAGGCTGCAGTGAGCCATGATCACACCATGCACTCCAGCCTAGGTGGCAGAGCAAGACTTTGTCTTAAAAAAAGAAGAAAAACAGACAAAAAAAAAAAAAAGAATAGGGTAGTAGTAAATAGTCCCCTCAGCCCTTGAACTCATGAAGGACTTAAGATGGATAATTTACCAAACCCTTTTAGTCTAGCATTCTCTTATTCTATTTTAAGTGCTTGAAATCTTCCTCCTGGAATTTTTCTTAGTTTGCATACTTCAAGAGGAAGAAAAGAGTTTGCTAAATAAATGTAAGCTTTAAGCATTACTATTTGAGTATCATAAATTTTAACATAATGAATGTTGTGGTTATGTGATTATTGGGCTCATCAACTTCTTGCATGTTTATATGAGGTCCCCTTTTCCCAATTGTGCTCACTGTTTAAGAGATCTTGAGGCAGGTTTCCTGCTGTGCTATGGCTGAGTAAAGGGAAGGGGAAGGAGCCCTCACATACATCCACCCTTTCTCCCCACAAGAAGCAGGCTGACGGTGACAGAGTGAGTCCCCCTGAGAATGGTAACAGGGATTCTCCCCATCTTTTCTCACTTCCTTCACCCAGGCCATATCCCTGCTGTCCCCTGAACCTGTCCAACACCCAGAGCCCTGAGTTGGGGGTCAGTTATTCTTACAATCTTGCAGAAGAAGAGCTCTTTAGAATTAGGAGAACTGCATACGTTTTTCAGGCCAGACTTTTCACTCAATTCAATGTATACAGAACTTGGAGATATCCACACACAGTAACAAGTACAATGCAGCCTGTGAGATGCCCTGGAGTTGTAGCCCAGCCACTTGGACTTATGTAAAGACAGTAGCAGAAATCCCTTTGTTCAGTGTCTTTATAGCTGCAACTTAGGTGAGTGGAGGTTAAGAGGCTCAGAAAAGCTGGCACCTGGGAAGGAAAGCCAGATGTCCCCAGTCCTGGCGTGGTGCTCCTATAACCTACCCAGCTACACATCTGAGCTAAGGTCATTTTGCATGCTGACTTTGTCACCTGTCATGTTAACATTGCTTCTCTTCTGTGTCGTCTACAAATCTGATACGCCTGTCTATGAAATGCCACCAACGATCTTGCTCCAGTAGAACGTGAACCTGCTGGGACTCATCCATCCAACACTGCATCTTGTAAAGATTCCCTTTTATTTCCCAGAGAAACTCGATCAGGAACCCACTGATTCCAAGTACAAAGTAATCAGTGAGGAAAATGACACCTAGAATTCATGATGATAAAAGGATGCTTCCTATGGTCCTTTCTAATGTAATAGTTTTTCCTGACGTCCATAGATTTATTAAGAATCTGGTATTTTAAACAGCAGAGAATACACATAAACATATCAAATCCAAGTTGTGCTAGACCAGAAACTTTTAGAAGACATCCTTTGGAGAGAGAGAGACTTACAAGAATAAAGTGAGGAAGACACGGAGTTGATGCACAAGCCCCAACATCCAATCTCGACTCCTCTTTCGTAGATGAGAAACTCTGTGGAGTTGTGTGCACTGTAGGGATCCCCACCGTACACAATCTGAAAGAGAGATTGGAGGCTGTTGAGGTACAAACGCAATGTAGTAAGAACCCATTCTCATGCACACTGCTTCTCCACCCCTGGGGAGCAAATGTCCCTGCCTGAAGGACCCTTTCTAGAGTACAGAGCTGATGCTGTCATGACCAAGTCACCCCTTCCATCCTATCACATCTTCATTCAAGGACCTATCAGAAATCTAATGCTTGCTGCATCAGGTCTCAACAACACTCGCATCCTTAACATTCCTCCTTCCATCTCACAGCTGGTCCCACCTTACTTAGGCAATCCCACCACTCATCTTCTGCTACAGTCAATCAGCTTCTGACTCACCTCCACACGGACCATTCCTGGTCCTGCTTGGAATGTTTCCTCCCTCTCTCATACTCCTCTAACTCCTACTAACCCTTCAAGGCCCAGACCATACTGCAGTTTTTTATTTGTATTTATTATTGTATTTTATTTTTTAAGAGACAGGTCTTGCTCTGTCACTCACAATGGAGTACAGTGGCACAATCATAGGTCACTGCATGCTTGAACTCCTGGCCTCAAATGATTCTTCCACCTTGGCCTCTGAAAGTACTGAGATTACAGGCATGATCCACCATGCCCAGCCTGAGCCCTGCCCCTCCTTCTTGAAGCCTGCCATGATTGGTACGGCTCACATCAGTTTGCCCTATTTGTTGCATTTGATTAGATACTAGCAGGCTCTGTAGTGTCCTCTAGTTGTCCAGGGTATAATGGCATTTCTAGACCTGTCTGTAAGCCAGCTTCTTGATGGTACTCTTTCCTACATTCTTACTGTGCCAATCTTAGAGGATAGCCCAGAAGAACCTCAACAGATATTAATAGAGTAAATGATGTGTAACAGTGAGTGTGTGCACAGACACGTTCATTACCTGGCCCATGAAATCTGTGAAGAAGAGCATGTTGGACAGGAAGGCCGTCCATCCAATGAGGTGGCTGATGCAAAGGTAGCGGTAGTGAGGAGGCATGCTCACCAGTGCTCTCAGCAGTGACTTTAATGTCATTTCCCTGCAAGTCTGAAATAAAACATGAAACAGAGGTGTGACCTTCGCTGCAGAAACTCAGCCAGCTAAGGGAGCCAGAGCACACAGCCATATTACGTATTTGTCAGTCAGCCATCACACAAAGTGTCACTTTTCCTGGACATGGAACTAGGTTTCCCTGGAGCAGACTCACAGGAGGTATTCTGTTAACCATGAGTGATGGCTTAGCAGTTTCAGGCCCAGAATGAGGCTTTGGACCCAAGGGCAAAGGGAATGGGAATGACGCTAGCTTCAGGCCAAGGTGTAGGAGACATTGAGCATCCTATCTCTGAATGACAGAACTGTTGCACAAGGACAAAGCTCACAGTCATAAGCCAGCTCTTAGATGATTATAATTCTTGGGTCTCTTAACTATGAGAGCACAGTAGGCAAATCCATGATGTCTGTCATGATCATGGTCCCCTAATGTCATCTCTGTGATTATGTGCTGTTACATGGCAAAGGGATTTTGCAGATATATTAATAATTAAGGTAACTAGTCAGCTGACCTTAAGTTAATTGAAAGGGAGATTACCTGGGTGATCCTAACCAAATCCCATGAGCCCTTGAAAAGTACAGAATTTTCTCCAGTTGGTAGTAGAAGGGAAAGTCAGAGTAACTCAAAGCACAAGAAATGCCTACTTTGAAGGTGGAGGAAGCCACATGAAAAGGATCTGAGAGTGACATTTAGGGTCTGAGAACATCTCCAGGCCAACAGTCCACAAGAAAGCAGGGACCTCAGTCCTAAAACCACAGGGAACTGCATTCTGCCAACATCCTGAATGTCCTTAAGGGCAATCTTTTCCCACTGAGCTTCCAGACGAGAATACAGCTCTGCTAACACTTTGACTTCACACTTGTAAGACCCTGTGCAGAAAACCTAGTGCAGCTCACCCAGGCTTCTGATCTATGGAACTGTGAGATAATAAACTGATGTTGTTTTAAGCAGCTAAGTTTGTGAAAGTTTTTTATTTATTAGAGCATTAATACAGAGAGCCAGTCAGCTCCCTGTTCTTAGCTAGCTGTCTCCTCCCAGGTTATTTCTCTGGATTCTAATGATAGCAGAAACATGTTAATGAGCCCTAATTGAGTTAGAAGTAAGAACAATGTAGAACTCAAATATATATATTTATACACACACACACATGCGCACACACACACACGAGAAGTCTTCAATATGTTAATGGAAAATGCATACTATGAAAAAATTATGTATGGATTTCAAAAAAATTTTTGAAGCAAAATAAACTCATACTAACTTGCTGTAGTATGTCTAAAGAAGATTTAGTTTGAGGCACCAAGAAGGATAAGATAATTCTACTAGAATTGAAGCTAGAATAAACATCACTTATGGCGAAGCTTTGGTGGAAGAATGGTGAAATCACAGATTTCTTTTTTAAAGTTTATGAAGACAATGTCCCAAAGAAATCAGCAGTTTACAAATGGATAACTCATTTTAGGAAGGAACCAGGTGGTGTTAAAGGTGAGGTCCTCAGGGGCAGACCATCCACATCAATTTGCAAATAAAAAAGTTAATCTTGTTTATGCCCCAATTGAAAAGGACTGACAACTAGTGGCAGAAAAAAAAGTAAACACCATAGACATCTCAGTTGGTTCAGTTTACATCATTGTGACTGAAAAGTTAAGGTTCAGCAAACCTTCCACTCAATGGGTACCAAAAGTATTGTGCCCAGATCAACTTCAGACAAAAGCAGAGCTTTCAAGGAAAATTTTAAACATGTAGGATCAAGATCCTGAAACATTTCTTCAAAAAGTTGTAACAGGAGATGAAACATGGCTTTACCAGTATGATCCTGAAAATAAAGCACAATCAAAGCAATGGCTACTGAGAGGTAGAAATGGTCTAGTCAAAGCAAAAGCAGATAGGTCAAGAGAAAAGACTATGACAACAGTTTTTTGGGGATGCTCGGGCATTTTGCATGTTGACTTTCTGGAAGGCCAAAGATTGATAATATCTACTTACTATGAGAGTGTCTTGAGAAAGTTAGCCAAAGTTTTAGCAGAAAAGCATCCATAAAAGCTTCACCAGAAAGTCTTTGTCCACTATAACAATGCTCCTGCTCATTCCTCTCATCAAACAAGGGCAATATTGTGATAGTTTTGATGAAATGTCTTTAGACATCAACCCTACAGCCCTGATTTAGCTCCTTCTGACTTCTGTTTCATAATCTTAAAAAATCTATGAAGGGCACCCATGGTTTTTCAGTTAATAACGTAAAAAAGACTGCATTGACATGGCTAAATCTCCAGGATCCCCAGTTCTTTAGGGATGGGCTAAATGCCTGGTATCATTGCTTACAAAAGAAAGCAACAAACTCAATGGAGCTTATATTAAGAAATAAAGTTTATTCTTTTTAACTTTTATCTTTTCATTCGATTTTTCCATTGACTTTAGGAAGGCCCATCCCACACACATATATGTAAAAAATGAATATATAGGCCTGTGATTATTTAATTTAGATTTAAATTAGGTTAAAACCAGAAGCTATAGTCTTTTTGGTTTCAGAAACATTGACAGAATGAGAAACTTTAAACTATTGATGCAATTGTTTTGAAATACCAAGAATGATAATAGCCTTTAGCATCTTGTCATGTAAGAGAAGAAAGAAACCTTGGGAATATTAAGTGATTAGCTTCCCTGAAGACACTGAGACCATAAACATCAGACGAGATTTGGTAATGGGTCTTTCTTGTCATATTTTTATTTATTCTGAATCATGACATTGAGTACTGGCTAGTTTGTAAGACAGTCTACTGAGATTTTCTATTTTAACTGTAACAGCATATTTTTTATACTTCTTAACCTTATGCAATCATGCATTTTATTTCTTTGTTGTGGAAAATTATATTCACCCATTTTAGTTTTGTTGTATAAGTTGATTTTTTCAAATTCATCAGTCTTGCAGTATCTAGCCCACTGACCATAACTATAGTCATTTTCTGATAATAAGTGTTAAACACTACAAGCATTTCCCTGGATTGAAGGAAAATAACTGTTTTTCTGCAAGTAGAATATGGTACCTGTAAAAATAAATGATTATAACAGAAATGAAGTTCAGGATTACTACTTTTTCCTCAACCACAGAAAGAAGCAGCTAACAACATAGCCCAAGAAACAACAGCCTAGTTTTCATGCCTCCAACTAAATGGTTTGTCTTCACTTTCCTTCCTCTCTTTCCAAAAATGCAAAACTGAGAAAGCGAATCTGGCCAACAAGTATTCAGCCTTATTCTAAATATTAATATATGCTTCTGACTTATACATAATTTTCAGCCTGCTTTCATTGTTAGCTTAATTTGTTCTTTCTTCTAAAAATAAATATGAGCTTTCAAAATGTGCCTAGTATTTCTGTAAAAGCTGGGAGTGTAAATATTCAAAGCCCCTTTGTATATTGTAACTCTGAATAAAAACTCAGCTGGCATATTATTCCTGACTCATCAATTCTCTTGTAAAACCCTTTTAATCGTTCTGGAACCTTGGCAGTTGTTTTACTGCATTTATTTTGCACCACTGTCAGCTGTAGACTGGGTGGTGATGAATTTACAAGCGAAAAAGGTACAGAGTCTATCAGGGAGAAAGAAAACTTCACAAATGTGCTCTCAAAAGGAGACTATTTAAATGTTAAAGGGAGCAACTGATGGCGTGGAGGAATTGGAGATCGATTTTATGAGATCTGGTTTAAACTCGTGAAATAATTCAGCCCTCTTGCCATTAAAAAAGAAAAATTTGTTCTTAAATTACACAGCCACCCTTATTTTGGAAAGCAATGTCTTTGGCAAGCAATAACTGCCCTGCAGCCTTGGCCCTGACCCTGGAAACGTGCAGACTTCTTTTGCTTAACTGGAGACCTCCCAGGGCACACATTTGGAAGAGAAGTGCAAATCCATGGCTTTGAGAGTAAGATGTATTACTCTGTGCTTTGTTCTTACTTTATCTTTTTGTCTTATTTTATTTGCTTATTTATTTATATTTTTAGAGGTGGGGTCTCACCCTGTTGCTCCAACAAGTGTACAGCGGCATGATCACAGCTCACTGCAGCATCAAACACTTGGGCTCAATGGATCCTCCCACCTCAGCCTCATGAGTTGCTGGGACTATAGGAATGAGCCACTGCACTGGTCTCAATTTGTTTTTTAAACCAAATAACAAAATCATTCAGAGCCTACAAAATTTTTTATGTGGCCCCTACTAGAAAGTTCGTTGTATCTGTTGTATTTATTTTTATATTCGTGTGGGAGTTCCACACCTTTCAAAAGGCTTCCACTCAGTTGATTTCATTTGATCCTCACAGCAGCCTCTGAGTGGATGAGACAACCCCTGTCTATGCAACTCTTGGAGGGGGAGTCCCAGTCTATCTAAGGGGACATCAAAGAGGCAGATAACCTATCAAGGTGTTACCTGTTATCACGTATATACTTACCTTTAGTAAAACCCCATCTTGTTTTGTTCCCCAAACCACCACATTATTTTAAAAGTTTTGCTTTCACATTATTTGATTACTTTTTTCCTTATTTTTTATCTATTATAGAAATTTTGGATGTATTGCAGAATTTAAAAATAGAAAATTAAAGCTTCCTGTGAGCCTATCATCCAGACTTTCCATTTTTGGTATATTTCCTTTCCATTTTTCCTCTATGTATGCAGCTTTGTTTTCTCCCAAAATAAAGATTGTTTTGTGTATGTAATGTACATTTTACCTGATACATTTTTATTAAATCTTCAGAAACATACATTTTTAATGACTGCATGAATTTTATCATATAGATATTCCATTTGGCTGTCCTGCATAAATGCACAAAGGGCTCTAGTCCAAATAGGAATCTTAGAGTTCTGGTTTGTTGGTGAAGGAAGGGCAAGGAGTATAGGTATTATCCACCAGGCAGCCTGGTGTCGGGTAAGAGGGTTGCGTCCAGGCATTAGGAGACCTAAAATCTCATATTTTCTCTACTTGTGTGATCGAGGTAAAATGAAGGCTTTATCCCAATGACCTCATAGTTCCTCCTTGCACTCTTATAGTTATGGAAAACACTGCACTCATCCTAAAATAGGAGCTACTGTTGGAGTCAGATGAATAGATTATCAACTGCATTCTCCTATCAAGTGGCATGGGGAGAGGCAGGTTGATGTGCTGTGGCAACTCAACTCCAAGGCAGTCACGTTGATAGAATGAGGCCTTCTTTCAGTAGATCATACTCAACCATTTTTCCAATTCAAACATAAGCAGTGTTGAAGTTTACTTTTGCATTTATTTTGGAAAAATGTTAAGCAAATGAACAGAGTAAACAATACTGGAGGAAGCGCTTGATCTCAAGGAAAAACTACTTACAGAATTTTATAACTAACAGCTAAGATGTATTGCTTTTATTCATATACATAACTGAATACAAAAAAATGAGGTTTTCTACTGACTATACGTAGCAAAAAAAAATCCTTAAAATACCACAAAAAGTTGTGGTATTTTAAAGTACAGTTTTTAAAGTACAGTTTTTAGTTTTGTAAACCACTTAGCTAAATGTAATGTGGTATCCTAGATTGGATCAGAAAAAGGATATTACCCAGGAATGGGATGGCTGGATCAAATGGTAGTTCTACTTTCAGTTCTTTTTTTTTTTTCTTTCTTTTTTTATTGTACTTGAAATTCTAGGGTACATGTTCACAACGTGCAGGTTTGTTACATATGTATACATGTGCCATGTTGGTGTGCTGCACCCATTAACTCGACATTTACATTAGGTATATCTCCTAATGCTATCCCTCCCCCCTCCCCCCACCCCACAACAGGCCCTGGTGTGTGATGTTCCCCTTCCTGTGTCCAAGTGTTCTCATTGTTCAATTCCCAGGTGAGAACATGCAGTGTTTGGTTTCCTGTTCTTGCGATAGTTTGCTGAGAATGATGGTTTCCAGCTGCATCCACGTCCCTACAAAGGATGCAAACTCATCCTTTTCTATGACTGCATAGTATTCCATGGTGTATATGTGCCACATTTTCTTTATCCAGGCTATCATTGATGGGCATTTGGGTTGTTCCAAGTCTTTGCTATTGTGGATAGTGCCACAATAAACATACGTGTGCATGTGTTTTTATAGAGCATGATTTGTAATCCTTTGGGTATATACCCAGTAATGGGATGGCTGGGTCAAATGGTATTTCTAGTTCTAGATCCTTGAGGAAATGCCACACTGTCCTCCACAATGGCTGAACTAGTTTACAGTCCCACCAACAGTGTAAAAGTGTTCCTATTTCTCCATATCCTCTCCAGCACCTGTTGTTTCCTGACTTTTTAATGATTGCCATTCTAACTGATGTGAGATGGCCATCAGAGAAGTGCAAATCAAAACCACAAAGAGATACCTTTCAGTTCTTTAAGGAATTGTCACACTGTTTTCCATAGTGGTTGTACAAGTTTACATCCCCACCAGCAGTGTAGAAGTGTCCCCTGTTCACTGCATCCACGTCAACATCTATTTTTTTTATTATTGCCATTCTTGTGACATATATATATGTGCATATATGTACACACACACACATATATACACATATATATCTCTCACAGTTTTTTATTCACTCTTTGACTGATGAGCATTTAGGTTGGTTCCATGTTTTTGCAATTGCGAACTGTGCTGCTGTAAACATGAATGCGCAAGTATTTTTTATATATATGATGGAATAGTACTCAGCCATAAAAGGAATGAATTAATGGCATTCACAGTGACCTAGATGAGATTGAAGAATATTATTCTAAGTGAAGTAACTCAGGAATGGAAAACCAAACATTGTATGTTCTTAGTCATAAGTGGGAGCTAAGCTATGAGGATGCAAAGGCATAAGAGTGACACAATGGATGTTGGGGACTCAGGGGGTAAGGGTGGAAAGGGGATGAGGGATAAAAGACTACGAATTGGGTGCAGTGTGTACTGCTCAGGTGATGGGTGCACCAAA
This sequence comes from Piliocolobus tephrosceles, assembly GCF_002776525.5. NCBI lineage: Eukaryota > Metazoa > Chordata > Mammalia > Primates > Cercopithecidae > Piliocolobus > Piliocolobus tephrosceles. The sequence continues at coordinate 33,344,922 of NC_045437.1, forward strand.
ATCTCACAAATCACCACTAAAGAACTTACTCATGTAATCAACCACTACCTGTTCCCCAATAACCTATGAAAATATCTTTTTTTTAAAAAAGGACATTAGTAGAAAAACGGTGAAATTCAAATAAATCTGCTGTTTACCTAACAGTACTGAACCAGTGTTAATTTCTTAGTTTTAACAAATGTAACAAATGTACATGACATTAACATAAGAGAGAAGCTGGTAAAGCATAGATAGGAACTCTCTCTACTATCTACAACTTTTTTGTAAATCTAAAATTACTCAAAAATTAAACTTTGATTAAGAAAGCAAAATAACACATAGGCACGCTTTGCTAGGTGACAACTCCATGGGGTAGAACGAGGGCTCTGGTGTTCACTACAGTCTTCTGATGCTCAGCATTGGGTCTGGCAGGGGTAACTAATAACTATTGAATAAATAAAATAATGTACAAGCGAATGAACCATGAACACAGTGCAACTCATTCCAAGAAATCTTATTGTTCACCCAAATACACCCTCCTCTTTATTCCCTGTAGTCAGCAGCCAGATTAATATCAACAACAAAAAACTAACCAGAAAAAAAAAAAAAAAAAAAAAGCTAGCATCAGTGAGTCCTCTGCCCCACTAGTTTTGATGGACCTCCGTCATCTACCTAATAAAATTTTAGTTCTTATGCTGGCATTCAAAAGCATCCAAAATCTGTCTCCAATTTGCTTTCCTAACTTTAGTTCTAAAGTTACAAACTCTATGATCTACGGTACCACTTATACTTTCTGCAAATATACTTCACGCTTTTAAAATATTTTTTTTTATATCTGTGGCTTTGCTGATGCTCTTCTGTCAGAATTATTTTTCCCCCAAAATCTCTATTCAAATCCTAACTAACATTCAAGGTAGAACTCAGGGGTGATCACCTCCATGACGCCTTTCTCCATTTATTTAGGCACAATCCTTCCCTCTTTAAAACTAAAAGCAGTTGTTATTATGCCATTTGTGGCCACCTTGGAAATGTGCCATTTCGGTCACCTACTGGAGAAAACACAGTTGATCGACAGCTCCGAATGCTGCCTCTCTGGATCCATTGCTCCTGTTCCTGCCAAGGAACTCTGTTCCTGTACCTGTTCCTGCCAAGGTCACCCTTTTCCTGGCTGTTCCCAGATAGTGACTAAGCAAGACGGGGGATATTAGTGTTAGCCTGTTCCTACAAGAGTTGGGACTCCTCTAAGGAGCAACTTTGGCTGGAGGACTCCCATTTGGCCTGGGTGAAGCTTTCTTGGAACTTCACTGCATCTGAGAGGCTTCCTACCCTACCCTCTTTCTTTCCTTTCTCCTTTCATAGGTATTTGACTTGCATCAAGAGAAGAAGACTTTCCCTTCCTATTTCTTTCTCCACTTTATCTTTCATGCTGTTTTCTCCAATGAATCTCTTACATGTCAAATCCTATCTTGGTGCCTTTTTAAAAGATCTGAACTGATACATTGTTTCTATAGCATTTACCATGTTCTATCATGGATTATGAGTCATGATACAAATGACTTATGCCACCTGTTAGGCTGTAAATTCCTGGGCATATAGACTGGACATTTGTCAGTTTTATGGTCCCCAAATATCTAGTACAGCGCTTTGCACATACTCAGTACCCCAAGCTGTTTGTTAAATGAATAATGATTATAATGTGTTGATATACTTATGTGAAGTTTGAAAAAGTGTCTTTGCATGCTTTATCTTAGTTGAACATCCTAACAATCCTAGAAAATAGACTGGCCAAGCCAACAAGAGAAGCTGACCTCACAGGAAGGTGAGATTTACTGAGCTTATCTGAAAGTTGTTGGAGTCCAGATTTGTGTTCCCTGTTTGTGTTTAAAGCACTCAGTGTTCTGTCAGGGTCATAATAACAAGACCTAAACCCAACAGCTTACTATGTGGTAGCAAACACTTTAAGTAACTTTACATGGATTAGCCCCTGCGACCTGCACAAAACCCTTGTAGGTAGATGGAATCATTTTCTCATTTAACAGAAATGTAAATGCCCAAAGTCATGCAATCCAGAGATGGTATAGCCAGGATTTAAGCACTGCGCTCTTAATCTTTAGGTTACCCTATAGCAAGTAGTTATTTGTGATTCATTGAATGAATAACACAGGTCAGCAACTAGAGGAACCAAGAATTGAACTTAAGTCTTCTACAACCTTTTGTCAATCAAGGAATCCTTTGTTCTATATCCCTGAGGTTTTAGCATTCAATTTTAGCTTGAAGGAAAATGCAATTACTTCCTCTGTGTTGTCCAATAGAACTTTCTACAATGATGAGAATGTCTTACATCTGCACCATCCTATATTTTAGCTATAAGCCTATGGGGCCTTTGAACATTTGAAACGTAGCTAAAGCAACTGAAGAAATGAAGTTCTAATTTTATTTTTATTTTAATTTAAATAATCCCATGGGATTATTAGCTACTATATTGCTCAGCTTCATTCTAGTCTCTTCTCTGATCATTTCATCTGAACGTGGTCTCATTTCTCTGGCAGTTAGTTGAGTTTTATTTCAGATTTTAAGCTGATGAATTCACTGTGCAGTTCACTGAAAATGAACTAAAATATCCAGTCAACTCATGACAGGTAAATTCAATATGCCCAACTCAGACACCAACCCAAGGATGCTACCATTTAGAGGAAAAAATTTCTAATTTATGATCCTAATCTAAGAGGATATTTCTTCTGGCCTAAGGATAATTTTAGCCTTCCCTTGAGGCCTAATCTTTCTCAACTGGCTTCATCTTCCTTGGTTGGATGCTCTGAGAGGAGTAAGAGACAGGATGACCAGAGGAAAATGCAGGCATTTTTCTTTGACATATAAAATTTTAATTCCAAGGGATGATAGCTACTGGGGATTTGGGAATTCAATTAGACTCCATGAAACTCTTCACATCAAACACACACACAAAACAAAGAATGTTTTTAAAAAAGAAGAGAACAAAGAGCAAGAATATTTTTCCCATGTAAAGAAAAAAATGTTGCATCTTTACCTGTTCGGCATGATTTTTGTTTTTTGCTCCCTGCATTGCCAGCTCTGGATTTACATAACCATTTTTAACTTTCTCGATAGAACCATACTCGTACATTCCATCTGATGACAATGGAGGGTCCTGTGGAGTTTGCTGTGGGGGAATGCCCTTTGCAACATCTGTAAGTGGGGCTTCAGAGATACTGCACAGATGAACAATAAGACACAAAGTGAGCACCAATGCAGAGAAGAAGAACATGACCTGGAATTCTGTACCCAGCAGTCTTCCCAGTTCCAGATGGGCCCAGTCTATAGCACCCGAAAGGTAACCCAGGGCACCTCCGAAACCTGGAAAGCAAGAAAAGCTGTGTTAGCATATTTAGCAAATTATTGTTCATTTTCCTCATGCATAGACACTCCCCTTCAGTGGGAAAATTCCCTGAAGACAGCAGAGGCAGCCTGGAGATGATTGGAAAAGCAATACAGCAAGAGGCTGAAAAACACGCAGCCAGGGAATGTGGATTCAAGTTTTGGCTCTAGCATTTACTTGCTGAGACCTTGGGCTTCCTCACCCAGAACATGGAGGTAATAGTAGAAGAGTAACCTACTTGTAGGGTCATGGTTTGAAAATAGAAAGTGTTCAGGATGGGGCCACACACATAGCAAGGGCTTACTAAGTATTGCTACCATCAGAGATACTGTGACCTTTCCAAAGTGCATTCTCTAGACTGCTTTTGAACTTAAATTTCTCACCAGAAAAAGCCCCAAAGAAAACCAATTTATGGCAGCAATAAAATTAAATGACTTGTAGTTTCTCTATTATTAAGCTTCCCAGGATGACGTAAGCTTGCAAAGGCCAAACACCCTCAAAAGCTGTCTTTCTTCCTCTATTAGAAGCTCAAGGTACTTGTTCCCAGTTGATAGCTGGGAACAGGAAATAATGAGAACAAAAGCTTACACATGAATTTTTAAAACTCCTATTCTCATTTCACAGGACTCCAACCTGAGGTCTTTTTGGTGCTTGTTTTATCTTATCAGGCTTAAACATAGTGTCACTCGAGGAATACTGAGGAAAGGCTCCTCAAAATCTATCCCACCCTAATTATCCAATATTTAAAATCCAATTATCAGTTATTCCTTTTTTGAGTTTCTGTTTTAAAATACACGTGTTCCTACTGGCCGGGCGCGGTGGCTCAAGCCTGTAATCCCAGCACTTTGGGAGGCCGAGACGGGCGGATCACGAGGTCAGGAGTTCGAGACCATCCTGGTCTACACGGTGAAACCCCGTCTCTACTAAAAAATACAAAAAGCTAGCCGGGCGAGGTGGCGGGCGCCTGTAGTCTCAGCTACTCGGGAGGCTGAGGCTGGAGAATGGCGTAAACCCGGGAGGCGGAGCTTGCAGTGAGCTGAGATCCGGCCACTGCACTCCAGCCCGGGCGACAGAGCGAGACTCCGTCTCAAAAAAAAAAATAAAAAATAAAAAAAATAAAATAAAATACACGTGTTCCTGGTATGGGCAAGAAATTACTCAGCACCAAAGTAGTAACTGTTCCTCAGATGTTCCTTCTGGTGCAGACATTAGTGACTTCTGATAAAGGTGGGAAGATAGCATGGTGGGGGAGGGGACGGTGGACATACTATAGGATGTCAAGGGAATTAAAGAGTTGAGTGCCGGATATATCCTCTACATATGTCACAAACTTATGTAGGGCTGATCCTCCTGTCAAAATTCTTTAAACATCAAACTCCTATCATGCCTAACAACCACAATTTATCTAGCTGAACAGATCAGCTTTCATTTTTGTTTTTGATTTTTTTTGTGTGTATATGAGTGAAGTCTCTATTTTATTTCTCAGATAAGTACAATATCTTCACAAGCTAGGGAATCAAGGAAGAAAATAGAACTAAAGGAGTTCCTCTCTAATCGTAAAAATCTAAAGTTACATCTTGAGTTACCCTGACCTTAAGAACACAAACCTGAATGCCAAGTACCATGAATCCTAGTTTATTCAAGTTAGTGAGAGAGTAGACGATTTTGGTCACTTCATATTCTGGTTAGTTTCAATTTAACATAGAGACTATTTATGGAGAATCAACAATCTAATCATTGCATTCCAAAAATAAAGCATCCTTAGCATGTCCTGAATGCTGAAGTGTTTTAAGGCAGAATTATAAGAAATTGTGGCCCATGGGGCACAGTGAAGTAAGACATATAGTCTCTGGAAGCAAGAAACTTATGATCTAGTTAGGTGTGATGAGCATATACATAAACAGAAAATTGACAGATAACGGTAAAGTGCCCAGAATTTGAGAGAAAAAGAAGGTCCTGAAACAGCCATACTCTATGACTGATTCAGAAGAATGTTCTGGGATTTGCGGTGCCTCTGGTTATTATTAGACAATGACTATTCAATTGTGGAGATGCAGAAGGTGTCAGAAGTCATGCATCAAGCCAGGCAATCAACCAATAAGAATGTATTAAGTCTGCTCCTAAACCCATTATGACAACAAAAATGTCTCTAGATATTGCCAAATATCTCTGAGGGAAGGAGGTTGAAAAGTGGCCCTTAGTTTAGAACCCCTGACTTAAGTCAACCCTATGAGAGACACATTCTTTTTTTGAAACTATCATTTGTAAACAGATCAAGGGTTCCATATTGCCATTCAATTCTCTTATCACTTATGCCTCTATCTTTCAAATTTTTGTTCAGCTGAGCATTACTGTTTGCCTCAGTTGGAAGAATGTAGAGCAGAAGACCCCTGCTCATTTGAAAGAATTGATATGTGAAATAAATCCTCCACTGTGCAATGGAATGGTAGTTTTATTTTATGGAAAAAAATAAGGATATGCATATAATGATGGATTTATATTAGAGGTTAATTTGGACAATTGGATCCTACAATTGGGGAGTTTCCTGATGCAGTTGCATGTCTACTGGTTTAGTTTAGTTCAATAAACATGCATCAAGCTCTAAATATATGTAAATGACTCTACTAACTTCTGGGGATATAAACATAAACAAGACACAGTTTCCCATTTTTTCCCCAGAAGGTGGTTTCAAGTGGGAGAAGCAGATAATGGGAGAAGCTACTTTCAAAACGGTAATAAATGATAAGCTAGAACTCAGAGCTGCGTACTCAGAGTACAAAGGAGTTTCGAAGAGTCGATTATTGGTGCTAGTTGATGGTATCAAGGTAATGTTGATTATTAGTAAATCTGACAGGATTTCTCTTCATTAGCAATGAAGGTTGTAAGAGTTCAATATATCAATGAATTAAAAAATTTTGGAGGTAAAAGGAGATTGGAAGAATTAGATCAGAAAACTATGAGCTTTAGTGGCTCTGTGATGGAAGACCACACAGAGGGAAGAAGGGATTTGGAATCATGCCTGATTTCCATTCCCATCTTTGTGCTTTCTAGTCACATGCTCTTGGGCACTTCTCTGAGAAACGAGGGTGGTGCTGCCTCTCCTCATCTGAATTTATTGAGGATTAATGCAAATAATCCATGTCAAGCTCCAGTACATACCATGGCAGAACCAGGTCCCAAACTGAGCTCCCTGCTGACTTCCTACAGTAACCCTAATTCCAGAACCTCCCCTAGAAGCAGGAGAAGATACTTACTGCACTGAACTGGCTGAAGACAGCCTGCCTGGAGCTCGCTGAAAAGATTTAGTCATTTTAGGCCTGGTGATTAGAACTAGTGGATCATTCTGAGGGCTGAGACCTGGGCTTACCCCTCACCCTATTGTGGCATGTGGCAAGTATCAAGAAAGTAAAATATATCTCAAACATGGAAAGTGTAAAAATTGCAACTGCTTGATTTTTAAAATATTCCTCTAGAGCAGCCTTCTTAAACATTAATGCATCACTCTGAGTGGCCAGGTGACAGCAGTTTCCAATTAGTTTCCTTTCTTGAGAAATGGTACTTTGTTGTCACAGGATATTTGACCCACGGTTCATAACTGATAAAGCACAGTGATTTGCAGTCCTGTAAAATTAAGGTAGTCTGCAGATATGAATAGGGTTTTTTTTAGCCTGGTAGGGAAATTATTCCAAAAGTATTACAGCAGGGTTATACTTTTATTGTCTTGTAGAAGGTTAACCAGGTTCATATTTAGTCTAACATTTTTTATTTTGCTAGTCACACACACACACGCACAAACACACACACACATTTCCTGCAAGAACCTGGGGGAACTCTTCTGATATCTTCCCCATTGGTTCCTTTATTAATGTGTTAATTTAAAACCTTGACATATGCTATAACTTAGAGAATTATTAGCACTCTCTTATCTTACGGAAGGGGGTTAAAAAAAAAAATACGGGAAAATCTCTTATTTGTTTCAAAGCTACTGTTTTGAAGTACTTGTAGCTGCAAGTTACAATAGTACAAGAGGACATGCCAGGAAAGCAAAGTGGGCCACTGGGGAATTATCCTAACAGAATATTAAGACAATGGAAAAAAATATTTAAACTTTATCTATTTGCTGCCTCAGATATGATGAGGGCCAGTAGAGGGCTGCAGGAATTCATTAAAGGCCTTTCTTTTGCTGCTTCTGCTTAAGCCAAGGGTTTTATCTTCAAAGACAATCTCCCCAACAAAACCTAACTGTCTGCACTATGATAAAGGCTGATAGTTTTACCATTTTACCACCTCCCACACCTACATCCAGACTGTATTTACCTCTGCTGCCAAAATCAGCCTCTTTGAGGCCCCTGGAATCAATCACCAGGCTATTGGGCAAGCCATAGCCAGAGCGTTTGGAGGACATCTGCTGCCACATTAGCTAATGAGCTTTTACAAAGAAGGGCCAGAAGTCGTCCATCTGTCTCCTTCCTCACAAAGCCAGGCTGTATTGTCAAACTCAGGAGAATAAATGGCTTTAGAAGACAGATGTCATATTTCATAACTAATCATGCAACTTGAACAATGGCACATCATGGAGGAAGTCCAAATATATAGAAATATGTAAAAAATTTTCTTTAGTCCACAACTATGATAGGTAAAATGGGAAACTGGCAAACTGTCAGTACTGAGGGATCTAAAGGACGAAAGGAAACTCAAGAGAGTCCATCTAAATCAAACTCTGCACCCACCATCTGCCTGTAACTGCCTGCAGGCATCAGTGTGTGGCTTAGCAAGCTCAGCACCAGGGCTGACACAGCTCAAGTCATGAGAGCTAGTTGTGTGCTGTTTGCTACTTTCCTCCGAAGGAGGACAGACTAAAGAACTCCCATCTTCCCATGGGGTTCATGAGAAAGTCATTCTGATTCTTTTCTACATGTTGAAAAAAATAGCAATGAAAGTATCAGATTAGGTTCATGCTTCCTACCTATTCCCAGCAGGTACATACTAAATCCTGGACAGTTAACATAAGTACCAGCTACTCTCTCTCTCTCTCTCTCTCTCTCTCTCTCTGTGTGTGTGTGTGTGTGTGTTGTCCTTGACCCATTTGTTTATCAATAGAAATTGTTGGAGCACCTACCTTCACCGGAACTGTGCTAGACACTTGAGATACATCAATGAGAAAGACAGACATGACCTCTGCCCTCTTGGAGGCTGAGTACAGGAAAAGCAGTCAAAATGATACATGTGTTGTGTTCCCAATGAAAAGAAAAAAAAATAAAACTACAAAAGTTTTAAAATTAAAATTAAAAAAAAAATGATACATATGCTCTGGTCAAAGACAAGAGCTTGACCAGACAAGTTGATCTGATATTTCTTTAGGTTTACAAAGCAACTTTTCTCTTCAAAGATTCTAAGATAATATGTTTAAAATATTGTTCACTGTTTCCATCGACCTACCTCTAAACCTGGTTCCCTTTCTCTCATTGGGCCCTTCCTTCACATTTAAACTGGGCCAGGATGCCTCATTGCTTTGAGGACAGGATGTAACAGTGTAGAGCAGAGAAATAAGAATGGTTTGTCTTGCTTCTGAGTTCCAAAAGCCCTTAGGCTGCAAAGGCATAGAGAGAGTAGATTCATTAGAAAATGTGCTTTAAGCACCAGGCTTCTCAGGCTAGACAGAGCATTCATGATGGGTGCACACATATTGGTAAATCCCTTAGGCAGTGTTGGTCTTGCTGCCTGCTTGATGGGCCTAGCTAGAGTTGGAGCCTTCCCCTGGAAGGCTTGGGGGATCCAAGAGCAGGCAAGATAGGTGCCTCATTTCCTGGTCAGACCCCATGGAGGCAGTAAGAACTCCAGGAAAAAAAGGCTGTGCAGGAGGTCAGGAATTAATAGGTCTCGTTCTGGAGCCATTTAGGGCTGTCTTGAGCTTTCTTAAAGTCTACAGAATTAATATTTCCAGTTCTGAGTTATAATGGCTCAGCACACTGTGAAGTATTTTGCAAAATGCTTTAACTCCTCCTAGTGGTGACCAGGGAGCACGGAGCACAGATGCTAAAATGAAAAAGCTCAGGACTAGAAGTCATCAGTTGAGTCAGACAGCCCCTGTGAGCCACTGCAAATCTTCTCAGTCCCCACCTGACTCCCTTGCTCCAGCAGCTGCTGCAGTGACCAAATCTAAGCCAGCTTTGGCCAGGTTTGCACTGGACAAATGCATCTAGACGGTGCCTAACCTGAGGGAAGACAGAAACAGCTGGAGTTCAGGGATTACAAAACCCATGGTACTACCCTTAGTCAGTCAGTATAGACTGGATTAATCTTCCCTCATTCATCCCCTACATGGAGAGTTCTTTGGTGCCCTTCCTAAGCCTCCTCAGAGCCAGCTCTGTAATGCTTATTGTTTGTCTTGTTCCTCTCCACCATTTCTTGCTCTTGCTCTCTAGAATCCCTTCCCAAATAAACCATCTGTATACAAACCTCTGGGTTCAACTTTTAGAGGAATCCAGACTAACTCATGAACCACATCTTTGGTTAGCTGGTTGGTTGGCTGGCTTGTTGGTTGGTTGGTTGGTTGGTTGATTTTGCCCCTAGTCTACCACTAACCAGCTGGGTGACCTTGGGTTAGACACTTTACCTCTCAACAACACAGCTTAATCATTGATAAAATGAGAATGTTAAAATTGAATATCCATCCTACCAATAGTTTTTGAGCACCTTCTATATTTCAAGCACTATTCAAGATAGTGGTCAATGAACAGGAAACACAATGTTCTTGTACTTAAGGAGCTTATGTGATGGTTAGAGAGATAGACAACAAACAATAAAGAAATGGCGCTTCTCATCATGGCAGACCCTAGAGATAAGATGTTTCAGGACTACTGCAAGAAGCTGCCGGAGTGCATGGAGATGGACGGCCATCTTAAGGAGCTAAGAGAACAATTCAAAGAATTTACCAAGCCGTATGAAAAGTCTGAAAATGATCTGAAGGCCCTAAAAAGTGTTGGGCAGATTGTGAGTAATGTGCTTAAACAATTAACCGAAGAACAATTCATTGTTAAAGCTGTAGAGGGACCAAAACATGTTGAGAGTTGTTGTCGACAGCTTCACAAAAGTAGCTGAAGCCAGGAACAAGAGTTGCTTTGTATAGGACTACACTAACTATCATGAGATATTTACCAAGAGAGGTGGAGCCACTGATTTATAACATGTCTCATGAGGATCCTGGGATGTTTCTTATTCTGAGATTGGAGGGCTATCAGAATAGATGGAGGAATTGAGAGGTTACCACTTACAAACCCAGTTATTCTAGCATATAGGAATAATACCTTCAAAAGTCTGTTTGTTATGTGGACCACCATAAACAGGAAAAACACGCTTGGCACACAAGCTATTGTTAGCCAGCTGGACTGCGATTTTTTTCTTTTTTTCTTTTTTTTTTTGGAGACAGGGTCTCACTCTATTGTCCAGGCTGGAGTGCAGTACTTCAATCTTGGCTCACTGCAACCTCCACCTCCCTGGCTCAAGTGATCCTCCCACCTCAGCCTCCAGAGTGGCTCAGACCACAGGTGTGCACCATCACACCCAGCTAATTTTTAATTAATTAATCAATTTTTATTTATTTATTTTGAGATGGAGTCTCATCTGTTGCCCAGGCTGGAGTGCAGTGGCATGATCTTGTTTCACTGTAACCTACACCTTCTGCATTCAAGCGATTCTCCTGCCTCAGCCTCCTGAGTAGCTGGGAGTACAGGCATGCACCCCCATGCCTGGCTAATTTTCTTATTTTTAGTACAGACAGAATTTCACCACATTGGCCAGGCTGGTCTCGAACTCCTGACATCGGATAATCCATCCACCTTGGCCTCCCAAAGTGCTGGAATTACAGGTGTGAGCCACCACACCCAGTTTCCCAGCTAATTTTTGTATCTTCTGTAGAGATGGGATTTCACCATGGTATCCAGGTCCACCTGCCTTGGCCTCCCACAGTGTTGGGATTACAACATGTAAACCACCATGCCTGGCCAGGACTGCAATTTCTTAAAGGTTGTATCTAGTCCTATTGTAGACAAGTACTCTGGTGAAAGTGCTCATTGGATCAGAGAAGTGTTTAATTATGCCAGGGACCATCCACAATGCATCATTTTTATGGATGCAATAGATGCTATTGATGGTTGTCAGTTTTCCAAGGGTACTTCAGCTGACAAATAGATTCAGATAACTTTAATGGAGTTACTGAATCAAATGGATGGATTTGATACTCTGCATAGAGTTAAAATATTCATGGCTACCAACAGACCAAATACACTGGATCTTGCTTTGCTGCATCCAGGAAGATTAGATAGAAAAAAAATACATATTGATTTGCCAAACGAACAAGCAAGGTTAGACATATTGAAAATCCATGCAAGTCCCATTACAAAGCATGGTGAAATTGATTATGGAGTAATTGTGAAGTTTTGAGATGACTTTAGTGAAGGAGACCTGAGAAATGTTTGTACTGAAGCAGGTATGTTTGCAATTCATGCTGATCACGGTTTTGCAAAACAGGAAGGCTTCATGAAAGGTTAGAAAGTGGCTGATTCTAAGACGCTAGAGCTTAAATTGGACTATAAACCTGTGTAATTTACTTTTTGATGGCTATATAACAGACGTTGGCGTATTGTGAAAATGAAGTTAAAGAAAATAATATATGTATTGCCAGTGATCTCATTAAAAGTGTATGAATAAAAATATGAGTAACATCATACAAGTTACTATAATAATTCAGTAATCCAACTTTTACGGTTGATATGGAAGAAGTTTGTATGTTTGCTAATATCTCATTTATTGCAGCAGAAGTTACAAAAGAAGGCCGGGCGCGGTGGTTCAAGCCTGTAATCCCAGCACTTTGGGAGGCCGAGACGGGCGGATCACGAGGTCAGGAGATCGAGACCATCCTGGCTAACACGGTGAAACCCCGTCTCTACTAAAAAATACAAAAAAAAAAAAACTAGCTGGGCGAGGTGGCGGGCGCCTGTAGTCCCAGCTCCTCGGGAGGCTGAGGCAGGAGAATGGCGTAAACCCGGGAGGCGGAGCTTGCAGTGAGCTGAGATCCGGCCACTGCACTCCAGCCTGGGCGACGGAGTGAGACTCCGTCTCAAAAAAAAAAAAAAAAAAAAAAAAAAAGAAGTTACAAAAGAAGAATGTGTTGAAGCTTTTCATATTTGCTAGGTGAGCATTTTATAAGAAATTGAAAATGGTTTGAAGTAGTAGGATAAGAAAGCATTTTTTATGACTTATTTTATATCATTTGTTTTCCTCATTCTAAAAAGTTGAATAAGATCTGTTTGATTCAGATCTACAAAAATAAATAAATGAAAAAATAATACAATGTCAGGTAATGATGGGTACCTCTGTGATAGGAGTCAGGGCTGGGGGGTTGTGTTTGTAATCAGAGTAACAAAGCAAGGAGTCCAAAAGTCAATTGCCGATTGGTACCTGGGAAAGCACTTTCGAGCAGAGGAAAGAGGGAGGACGAAGTCCCCCAGATTCCCGCTTCTCTAATCTGACTTTGAGATTCTTTGAGAGTTGTGTTGATCACATTTGAATGGAAAAGAGATGGCAATTTGCAGACTCAATCACCCTAAATTGCATAAATCACCCTTATTATCCACAAGCTGAAATCCCTGTATCCTTGGTTTCTGCCCTGGCCACATCCTTTCCAAGTTGTCTCAATGAGGAGATGTGAAAGTCTAAAAAACCACTCATCTAGAGATGATTCATAAATGAGAAAAGGTTAAAACAGTCTCACACATGAAATGGCTCCTTTTCACTGTGTAAAAGGTTTAGTCAAAGAGTCCCATGTTTCAATTTCATTTTTAAGACTCTTTTCTTAGCCCTTAATCATTTGCTATTTAGAGCATTTGCTGCATGTTCACATTTTTTCTGCATACTTTGAAGTATTAAAAAACAAAAGTTAAAAGAAGTTGATACTTGACAAGTTACCTATTCTTTTTTCAAAGATGCAGTGGGGCAAGTTTGTCACTGAGTCATTACAAATAAAATGTTTGCAGCCGTAGTTGGGATAGTGGAAATCAAGTGAATATAAACATGTGGTGTTTCATCTCTTTAGGTTAGATTAAACCCTTTAGAGGGTTCCTTGTGCTGTGCCTGTGACCCTTGCAAGGTGGTTAATAACTAACATGGTGTAGAGATTTGCAAGCCTGTGAATGAACGAAAGTTCAGAAATGCTGAGGCTACTCTGCAGTGAATAGGAGGAACCAGGAGCTGAACAGGGCTGGCCTTTCCTGTCATGCCTGATCCCAGCCTCCCGCCAAGCAAGAAAGCCCACTGCTAAGAACAGCAAAGTCTTGGGTTCAAGCAGCAAAAATATGCTTGGTTAGACTCCCTGGGTACAAAAGAATTTCCAGCCTTCCCTGGTGAGAACCACTCTGTTAGCTCACTGGATTCCACAGTCTCAGGGGCACCCAGCAGTGAAGGATCTGTGTGGTGAGAAGATGTGGGTGGACCCAACAAACCTTACCAGGGCTACCACATATGCCAGGGATGGAGGAGGGTAGAGTTGCCTTTAAATATGAAAGACAGAAGCTAAAGGAATTAAATGTCTCCCTAGGAGCCAGTACAATCTTTTCTCTAGAAAATCCCCAAAAATGTCAGAAATATGCTGGGAAATATTTTGGTAGTGAACCCTTGGACGCTTATTTATGAAGCATTTGGAAATGCTGGGCCAGAACTACAGTCCCGAAACAAACAAAAAGAATTTCAATTTACTGGGATGATTGGATTCCTTGGGTGAATAATATTTTGCTGTTGATGAAAAATCAAAACGGGCCCTGACACTGAACATGCCTTTGCCAGAAAATGTTTGTTTCAAGCGGAATGCTGTAGTTATCTCTTTGCCAAGGGTATGTAAATTCAGAAAGTTTGGCATGTATGCAAAGACAGGGCAGAGTGACAAGGCCCTGCTTGTTATTTTCACTCATCTTTTAATGCAGTTTTTCATTCAGAGTGAGGATACCACAGTGGGGTCACATAGCCCAGATTTAACTCACCAGAATTCAACTATTAACACTTTGAACACAGGGAGGAAGAGAAAGATTACAAGAAAGACAAGAGTAACATTTTAAATAGTATGAATAATTCTATTAATTTCAGGAGTAAACATTAAAGGAGAGATAAATCTGCATATATATATATATATGCAGGTTTGTACACACAAAACAAAGTATATTGTATTTTAGGAGTAATCTGAGAGATATTTACGAATAATGTCGACTGTCACTGTCACTGAGTTGGGGACTTTAGAATCAGCCTTAAACAAAGTGAGAGACGCCATGCACTGTCCTACAAGAGGAAGATGTTTTAAGTTGTTTTTCTAGTTGGGGAAAGAAGTTGCTTTGAGCCATCCACACAACCTCAGCTGTTCCCATATGACCAAAGACATGCACTGGAGACAGTTGGCTGAGGTTTGGGCTTCAGTGCTGGTTTTGAGACAAAGGAACGTAATTAAATGAGCATATTTGTCTAATTGGTGTAATTTGTCGTGTCATGTAAAACCGTGAATTATAAACAGGGTTATGTAACCTTGGGGTCTCCTTTTACACAATTAACATATTTAAGTGCCTGCTAACAGCAAGGCAATGAATTAGAAGCCAGGGGAATTTGCAGGTAAACCCTCTTGGGGGAGTTTATGAATCTTGTAGGAGGGGTAGATACATACATTGTACATTACAATACAGGGGAGAGAGTGAACAAATGTGCAGATCAGGTAAAACTGTGAGAAGTGAAGTATATCACTTCAAAATATAATTATCCTTTCATTATTTACTTATATATGGGACTTTAAAAGCTCTGATTCATTTTCTTATAATAGTCTTGGTCTTTAATTCTTCTTATTAAGCTAACATTCAACTGTGTTTGTATTTTATGTGATAGGTACCAGCTTTGACTATTCAATAGTAATTACTCCTTTCTTCTTGCTAATAGAACCTCAATGTGTTTTAGGAAGATATATGACCAACTCCCCGCAAAACCCTCACTTTTCAACCTCTTTAGGCCACTGAATGCTCACATAACCCAATTCTGCCTAATGAGAAACAAGCAGAACTGTGGGGGAGGGGAGGCTTCTAGGGCAGATTTGCTTTCTTCATTTAAAGAGCTAATGTAGGCTCTTTCCCCTTCCCCATTCCTTCTCCCTGACCCTCCTCTCCCCTCCTCCTGCCTTTAAACAAACAAGAACTATGGACTCGCATCAACTGTCTTGCATCCAGGAGGCAACACATCCATAAAGCTGCCAAGGAAACATGAAATTGTTGGCTCTGACATCTAACAGCTGACTGAAAGCCAGCAGACACCTACTTCCAGACTTTGTGTTACATAAGAAACATAAGCCTCTGTCTTTAAGCCACTGTTTTGTTGGCTTTAGTGACTTGCAACCAACCCCTTCCTAATCATTCTATTCCTTAAGCATATACCAAGTGCTGATAGGGAAGGGGGCAAGAACACGGGGAAGGGCTGAAGGAAATCAGCCTGGATTTTAGGGTGGCAGTACCAGTCCCCTCAAAAGAACATTAAAGCGCACATAACATTGCCTCTCATTCACACATCCCTTATCCTTTCACTCATTCACAATGTGTATGTTACCTCTGGATAGTCCCCTTCCCTCAAGAAGTTTATGGTGTAGTGAGTGTGATTAGAAATGTATTCAAATAACTAACATAGAAGGTGGAAAATGGCAAAGGCCAAGAAAGAGTCTCTAAGAAAGTAGCCCTTTGGAGCTGAGCTGTTTATTTAAGCTGGGAGGTGGTAAAATGTTTTCCTCAGGGTGTGAGCCAAATTTCCCTTTGCCACCAACTGCCTCTCCCTCCAAGGATGGGGTGGAGGTTGGAGGGGTGAGGGGGGTGGGAGAGATTTTCTTCTCCTCCCTGCAGGAAGATCTTAAAAGGAGCATTCTGCATGAGAACCTGCGAACAGCTAGATTGGAACACAATACTCCAGTTCCATAACTGCTCTTATGAACACAAAAAGACCTTTCGTGTTTTTCTTGTTTATTTGAAAATTCTAGAATATCTTCATTATGCAAAGAAGGAAAAGAAAAGGGATTGGGGAGGAGGGAAGAGAGAGAAAAGCACGTGTGCTCCCTCCACATCTCATCCAAGCTTCAGGAGCTGGACTCAGTGGCAACAAGGGTAAAAGTGAAAGGGCTCAATTAAGGGCTCAATTGTGTCCCTCTACTCCCCAGATTCCTGTGTTGATGCCCTAACCCTCAATGGGACTGTATTTGTAGACAAGGCCTTTAAAGAGGTAATTAAGGTTAAATGAGACCGTAAGGGTGGAGCCCTAATTCAAATCCAATAGGACTGGTGTTCACATAAGAATAGGAAGAGACAGTGAGGGTGCAGGTGCACAGAAGAAAGGCCATGTGAGGACAAAGCAAGAAGGAGGCTGTCTGCCAGCCAGGAAGAGAGGCCTCACCAGAAACCAAGCCTGACAGCCTCTTGGATTTCCATTCTCCAGAACTGTGGGAAAATGAATTTCTGTTGTTTAAGCCACCCAGTCAGTGATATTCTGGCATGGTAGCCCAAACAGACCATAAAGGCCCCAGGAGGAGATGAAAATTCATGATGTATGTGTGATCAACTGCAGCCTCAATGGTCTCTTCCTGATGGAGTTATCTACCTCACTGGCACCTTTATGTTCATCTACTCAATAAACTTTTGTGCTTTGATTATTTTGTGGATCTAGTCCCTGATCAAATTAGAAATTAAGTATACCTGCAATTTAGAAGAGAATGAGGGCCTTTGTTCCTAGAAAATGAGTGAGCATTTCCAAGCAGATCTCCATAGGTAGAAAAGGGGAAAGAAACCTTCAGTGTGAGCAAAGACCCAGAACCTGAAGAAGGAAGGGCTGCCTCCTTCATTTGTCCCATTGGTATTTATTTTGAACACCTACAATATACCAGGCAGTGGTAGAGGAGTGAGGGATACAGGGAATAAAACCGACCTGCCTGCTGCTCCTTGGAACATGATGAAAAAGTATTCAGAGCACAGAGAATGTGGAAAGAGTAATGGGAAGTAAAGCTTGGAGAGTAGGATGGGAACAGATTGTGGCAGCTTTGAATCTCTGTCTAGGAAAATATTATTTACCCAGGAGGCACATAAGGAGCCATTGCAGCTCATCAAGCAGGAAAGTGTCCTGGTCATGGTTGGCTTTTAAAAATATGAATCTGGAAGCTATCAGTTGGCTCAATTGGAGTGGGAAGAAACTGGAGAATAGAGAACAGTTAAAGGATGAGTACTGCAAACCAATAATAAAATTCTAAGGCCTCCAACTGACTGAGTGGACACCCCTTCTTGGCCAAAGGGATCCCAAAGAAACCTGAAAACCTAGTTCAGGCCATGATGGGAAGGGAGGTGCTGGACATACCCTGTTATAACGCCTCTCTTTGGAGTTTAGACACAACTAACCAGCATTAACATTAAAAGAGAGATCATAAGACTGCCATACAAAACAGACTCTTTGTAGCAATAGGATGCCAAATTCCAACCTGACTCTGGTATACCATCACATGACAGATAACAAACCCTAAAGAAAATTAATGTGTTTTACCCAAAATATATTTATTTGATATATTTTTGAATGCTCCTGTAAAGCCATCTTTTGTGGGGGAAATTTTTTCCTATAGAGAACCTCCTTCCCTTAATAGTTTTTTTTTTTAGACTTTCTAAGACTCAAAAAGAGACATTTACCATCTATTCTCTCTGAAACTTGCTATCTGGAGGCTTCATCTACATAACAAGAACCTTGGCTTCCACAGTCCTCCTTAACTCAAGCATTTCTTTCTGTTGACTTCAACTCTTTAGGCAAAGCTTAACTCTTTGAATCAATTGCCAATTGAAAACATTTTGACTCCACCTATAACCTGTGAGCCCCTCTCCTCAAGATGCCCCACCTTTCTGGGCTGAACCAATGTATTCCTTACGTTTATTGATTTATATTTTTGCCTGTAACTTCTAGCTTCTTACAATATATAAAACCAAGCTATAACTCTACCAGCTTGGGCAACTGTTCTGAGGACCTCTTGAGGTTGTGTTCCAAGCCATAGTCATTCATATTTGGCTCAGAATAAACTTCTTCAAATATTTTACTTTTTTTCCATCAACAGTACTGAAGCTCAGATGAGATGTAGTAAGAGCCTGAATGAAGGTAACATTAAAATTATTGATATTTGCTGGCACCATACCGTATACTAATATCAACAGAAAATCTCAAATGTTTATTGTCTTAAACTCATAAAAATACTGTTGATGAAAAGAGTCAAACTCTGTAAAATATTTGAAGAGATATATTCTGAGCCAAATATGAAGACCATGGCCTGTGACGCAGCTCTAGGAGATCCTGAAACACGTGCCCAAGGCAGTAGGGCTACAGCTTGCTTGGTTTTATACATTTTATGGAGACATCAGACATCAATCAATACATGTAAGATGTACATTGGTTTGGTCTGGAAAGGTAGGACAAATCGAAGTGGGGACTCCCAGGTCATAGGAAGATTCAAAGATTTCCTGATTGGCAATTTTGAAAGAGTTTATCTATAGACTTGGAAGCAATAGAAGAGAGTGTCTGAGTTAAAATAAGAGGTTGTGGAAACCATGGTTCTTATTACACAGATGAAGCCTCCATGTCGCAGGCTTCAGAGAGAATAGATTGTAAATGTTTCTCATCAGACTTAAAAAGGTGCCAGACACTTTAGTTAATTCTATCCTAAATCAGGAAAATAACTGGAAAGGGAAGAATGAGGAATACAGAAGATAGATTTTCCCCACAAGAGACAGCTTTTCAGGGCCATTTCAAAATATATAAAAGAAATGTACTTTGGGGTGTGGGGAAAAGAAAGAGAGATCAGCCTGTTACTGTGTCTATATAGAAAGAAGTAGACATAAGAGACTCCATTTTGTTCTGTATTTGAGATGCTGTTAATCTGTGACCCTACCCCCAACCCTGTCCTTGAAAGAGACATGTGCTGTGGTGACTCAAGGTTTAAAGGATTTTGGGCTGTGCAGGGTGTGTTTTGTTAAACAAGTGCCTGAAGGCAGCTTGCTGGTTGCACAATGTTGCTCTTTATGCACTAAAAAGGTTTATGGAGATGCTTACATATACATATCAAGGCACAGCACTTTTCCTTAAACTTATTCATGTCACAGAGAACTTTATTCTTATGTCTTACTGCTGACTTTCTCCCTATAATGATCCTATTATCCTGCCACTTCCTTTTCTTTAAGATGGTAAAGATAATTATCAATAAATATTAAGGGAACTCAGAGACCGGTGCCGGCGTGGGTCCTCTGTATGCTGAGCGCCGGTCCCTTGGGCCCACTTTTTCTTTCTCTATACTTTGTCTCTGTGTCTCATTTCTTTTCTCAAGTCTCTCGTTCCACCTAACGAGAAATGCCCACAGGTGTGGAGGGGCAGGCCACCCCTTCATTGGGGTAAAATACTTCTATTTCTTTCAGGGCCCGCTTTGTTGTCATGTTGATACCTAATTGCTACAAACAGTCCGTTTTGTCAATTTTAAAGTTTCTGCTTTAATGTTAATGCTGATCAACTGTGCTTGAACTCCAAAGGGACAGAAGTATAATGAGACATGTCCAACCACCCATTCCCATCATGGCCTAAACTAGTATTTCAGATTTACTTTAGGATGCCCTTGGCCGAGAGGAAGGATCTTTCAGTTAGCTGGGGGTTAGAATTTTAATTCTGGTTTACAATACTATCAAGTATTGACCTTGGAAAAGTTTCCCTAACACAGAGTTTTGTTTTCTAATATCAAGGCAACAAAGCATAGGTCTTTTAGCCACATCTAATACTGTTGTAATCTGGGAAGTGGTGGCCACATTGTCCAATGTCCTATAGATCAGTAAACTCTTAATATTCAGTTCAGAAGCCAGAAAGGCTCCCATGACTTTGTAATTAATTTCAGCAAATTATAATAAAACAGAAGGAATTGTCAGATTCAGGTTAGGGAAATGAAGTTGGAGTCTATTCTGAGACATTCTGGCTATGGACCATGGGCAAGTGACTTAATCACTGAACCTCCTCCCCTACTTCAAGTGGTGGACTTCAGGTAAATATTTAACAACTGGCTCTCCAAGAAAAAAAAGCCATGATTTATAGCTTTGCCAATTTCTAGAGTTTTAATACTCCCATCACGGCCAGTTTCAAGCCAGCAATGTGATGTCAACAAGTTCACTGAATTCCTACAATTTAACAATTGATTCTCAACAAGCCAGCATGAGCCAGCTCTAGCACACCACTGCTTCCAAGGCTCAGCTTCCACATCTGAAAAATGGGAATCACACCACCTCCACATGGCCGTTTTCACGACTGAGATAATGTAAGTGAAAATACCTAATACAGGGTTGTTAGCATACATGGGGCATTTGAGAAATGTTTGTTTAGTATTTACTGAGCACCTACTATGTAGCAGACATTTCCAGGAACTGAAGATTCATCAGAGAACAAAACAAGAGGTCTGCTCAGCTAGGATTGATGTTCTAAATGGGAGAGACAACCAGAAAGAAAAAAGAGAAGAGAGTGAGAGACAGATGATAGAGAAAAAAATAGCCAGTCAGTTACTCTGGCAGTGATAAGCACTAGAAAGAAAAATCAAACCCAATAAGGATGAGGAGAAAAAGCAGTGGTATGGTAGGTAGGGTATGTCAGGTATGGTAGCCAAGAAAGACCTCACTGGTGAGAGACATCTGATGAGAAATCCGAGTGGAATAAAGGCATGACTATGGGATTATATGGGGAAGGGTGTCCCAGGCAGGGTAAAAGCTCATGCCAAACCCTGGGGCAGGTATGATGGGCTGGGCCTACTCCAGAGACAGAAGGAGGCCAGTGGGGTGGGAGAACCTGAGTGAGAAGACACAGGTGGAAAGTGCAATGGGAAGGGAAGAAAAGAGCGAAGGTGAGGTGGGGGAAGTCTCAAGCCCTAGCCATGTCTTAGGTGCCTTTAAACATCTGGAGACATAGTGGGCAGGGGCCAGTGACAGACAGGGCTGTACTCCTGTCCCTCTGCCTTCCCTACACAGAGGAGGATCTACCAACTGTGCTCCAATGGCCTCACTCCTTCATGTTTTCAACTACTCAAATGTTTGCTCAAATGACAAATATTGACTCCAATGGCTTCCACGGGCAGGCAGCAGTCTTAGCTCTAGAGACAGAAACTGTGAGCAAAACTTGAGCTCTTGCTTTTCATGGACCTACCTGGCCATAGAAGAAGACAGAATACATCAAAACATAAATAAATGCATTGGCTGTGAAGACAATCAAACAAGGTGGGCTGACAGAGTCCCCCTCTTAGATATAAAAATCATCTTGGGCCAGGATCCTCCTGTCGCCTTATATTTCAATGCCTAGTTCTAGCACAGTACTAACTGGTGCTCTGAGTAGCATTGCTCTAAACAATTGACGAACAGTAACCAAAGTAGGCTGGCAACAGCCCCAAGAGATCAAGAGAGCCCCCATTTTTCTCCTGGCATGAACTTTTTCAAACCACAAGGTTGAGGAAATGCCAACCCTTTATATAACTAAGAAATCTCTAAGACATGGAGCTTTTTGTTTGCTTGGTTTGTTTCTCTTTTTGTTTTTTAAAATGTGGTTCTTAGGACACCTGCCACAAAACCATCTGGGATTTTTATTAAATAAAATACAAATATCTGGGCCCTGCATCAGACCCACTGAATCAGAATAACTGGAGAAGGAGCCCAGGCAACTGTATTTTCAATGACCTCCTAAGGAATGTGGATGCTACATTGCTGATGCTTGAGATCCACTGCTCTAATGCAAACGCACAATCCACAAGGCTTCTTTTCATTTCAGTTGTAATTGTCTCCACAAAGCATTCTTAAGAAAGCTCTTCTGTAAACTTCCTTTGCAGAAACTGCAGCACCAGTCACAAGCTGACTGTTCAGAGAAATGCATGGGGAGACAGGGCCCGCGTGATGGGAGCAGCCCATCAACTGACCCATTCATTCGAAAAACTCCACGTGTAGAGACACTGGATGGCTTTCGTGGAAGCGCCTCATTGTCTGGGGAGCTGAAGGAGAGACTTTCTGGAATATTCCCTACCTGTGAAGAGGGCATGGTAGTGGAGGCCCTTCTCCTTGTCCTGATGGGAGCAGACATCAAATAAGTAGGCTTTGATGGGCCCATCAATGAAGTCAGCAGCAAAATCAAAGAGAATCACACCTATCATGGTGACACTTATGGTCCAAACCAGCTTCTTCCTTGGGTTAGCAATCAAAGCTAAAAGAAAAATAAACATTGGTCTCCTAAATCCTGTTTTAGAACCATCCATGTTTTGTAATTTCCACCTAAACTTCTTGCCATAAAATCATCTTCCTTGCTTTTATTTTGCTTTTTTCCCAAATAAAAATACCTTCATTTTTTTTTTTAAGGTTTTAAAAATTATGCAACAAAAGTCCAGAGAACACAAATATATGGAGACAGAAAGTAAATTAGTACTTGCCTAGGGCTGCTGCATAGGAGAAAAGCTGACGTGACTGTTGATGGCAATGGGGTTTCTTTTTGGGGTGATGAAAATGTTCTAGAATTAGAGAGTGGTAATGGTTGCACAACCTTGTGAATATACTAAAAGGCACTGCCTTGTACACTTTTAATTAGTGAAATTTCTGCTGTATAAAATATCTCTTTAAATAAAAAAGCATGCATGCTTATCGCAAACAATTCCAATTATATAAAAAAAGCTGAGGGAGATGCTTCCAATCCCAGCCCCACTGAAGGTCAGGCTTTGAGGCCTCCTTTTACTCACTTCTGCACATACAGACACAGGTGTACAATGGTAGTCAAATGCAGTGCTTCTCAAAGTTTGGCATGTTGAACTATCACTTGTACGTCTTGTTAAAATACAAATTGCTGGCCCCATCCCCAAGACTGATTCAATTGGTGGGCCTGAAGTGGGCCTGAGAAACTGCATCTCTAACACCCCTGCTGATGCTGAGGGGCAGGTCAGAGGCCACATCTTTGAACAGCACTGACGCAGTAACCAACTTTCTTCATATAATTTCAGCTCCTCACAATTTTTAATAGCTGGATTTTCATTCTATGGATACCCTGTAATTCATTTACCCAATCTCCTATAAAAGATACATTGCTGTTTCTCTTGTTTCAGATTGTTTTTTAAACTTAAGAATAGCATAGATTATCTACACGTTTTAAAAATTACAGTATAAATTTAAATGAATAATAAGCCTACCCGCTGCTTCTCACCTCCAGTCCTTTAGTAATCCTCCTTACAGTCAACAATGCTTGCCAGCTTTTTGTTCATTCTCCCAGAAATAGCCTATATTTGTACATTTACGCTTTCTTTGAAGTATGTACAAATGATAATTGATTATCCTGCCTCATAATCATCTATTCTGCTAGCTTGAGAGTTAATGGTCTAAAAATGTGTGCTATTTTTAGCGATCCTCTTTGCAATGCAACTTTATTGTACTACCATCAACTACTGATTAATTGCTAGCTGATTAATGGCTAGAAAAAATGCCTACTCTCAGGTTTGATTTTGTCCGGAATTCGCAATGCCAGAAAGGTCCTCTTGAGCTGATGGGCTTATGCCCTCTGCCTATTAAAACACTCTACATAAAACTATGAACAGAATTAACTCATTTGGATACACAGGTGATTTATTGTAAATATTTATGGAACTATTTGGCAGCTGGTCAATTTGATAAGAGTATTAAATAGAGCATAATGGGCTCAAAAAGTAACTCAATTGATAAATATGTAAAAATATTCAATTTGATAAAATAGATACAGATTTAATAAAATAGATACAAATTTAATCCTATTTTTAAATCTTCACAACAATGAAAGATATTTCTTTTGATATTTCTAGATATAGAGGCTCCCCAACCACAGACTCTGGGCCAAATTTGTCACAGGGGAAGTTCATTGTAACCTAGGAGAGACCAATTGTAACAAATTTCTAGGAAAGGTCAAACAAATTAACATTCTCCTCCTGCAGAGGTACACACCAGGACACATATCCCTGCCTGCCCACCTTGTGCCGCCGACTTACCTGCTACAACAGTGTCCCCATTGAGGTACAGAGCCATGCCCACGAGCATCATGACTCCCAGGGTGAGGATGTAGGGTCTCCGGCGGCCCCACCTGGACCGGCAGTGGTCGCTGGCCGATCCGACCACGGGCTGCAGCAGTAATCCCAGGATGGGGCTGAGGAACCACACAATGCTGTACAGACTATTGGGCAGACCCACGCTGAGCAGGACTGGGGTCACATACGCTGCCTCCACCGCGTAGCAGAACTCTCGTCCGAACATGGCCATGCTGTGCATAATGAGTCTGCTGGTGGGTCTTTTAGGTGGCTCCATAGAGTCAAAGGGGCCATGATCAGCTAGAGATTTATAGATGTGGCCACCAGCCTGCCCACTGTTGCCACCCATGGCCACTGGGAGAGGAACCTTCCTGTGAGCCCACCACCTCCTGTGTGGTGCTAGGGTCTGTGCTTCAAACTGGGTTTGCGGAGCCTGGCCCAGCAACCAACAGAGACGGTCAGGCTGGGGGAGGGGCTCAAATTCTTTCCTGCCTCTAAGATCACAAGTTATGATGAGAGGGAGGGGGTGGTGCTGGAAAGCATGACAGAGATTAGCAGCTGTGAATGAGCCCTCTGGCTCCTTAAGACGTTGGAATATTTTTCTAAAGGGATCCTCCTTTGTACTGTTCCCTCTCTTTCTCTCTCTCTCACACACACACACACACAATTACACGTGATCACACACGGCTTCTCTCCCTCTCTCTCACACACACGTTATTATACGTGATGACACACACGGTTATCTCAGACGGTATTACACATAATCACAAACATGGTTTCTCTCACACATGTTATTGCACACGGTCATACACATGACTTCTTTCAGAAGCTATTACACATGATCACACACATGGCCTCTCTCACACACACATGCTATTACACATGATCACGCACATGGTTTTTCTCTTACACACATGCTATTACACATGATCACACACGGCTTCTCTCTCACACACGCTATTACACATGATCCATACGGCTTCTCTCACAAACACATGCTATTACACATGATCACACACGACTTTTCTCACACACACGTCATTACACATGATCAAACAGCTTCTCGCTCTTGTACACACGTTATTATACATGATCACACAGGGCTTCTCTCTCACACACACTATTACACATGATCACACATGGGACTTCTCTCACACATTATTACACATGATCGGACACATGGCTTCTGTCACACACACATGCTATTACACATTATCACACATGGCTTCTCTCTCACACTCATGCTATTACACATGATCAAACACATAGCTTCTCTCTCTCACACCCGTGTTATTACACATCACACAAGGCTTCTCACATACACGTTTTTTTACATGATCACACACATGGTTTCTCTCATGAACACACAATTACACATCACACATGGCTTCTCTCACACACGTGCTATTTTACATGATTACACATGGCTTCTCTCACACATGCTATTACACATGATCACACACATGGCTGTGAGGTAATAAAGCCTTATTACATAGAGGTTATGTCAAAATGTAAATAAATTGATATCTTTTTATAAACTTTTTATAAATACATTCTATTTTTTCCTGACTACAAGTTTTCTACACACATAGCTCAAGAGTGAAATAACTAGATTTAAAATGGTGGCAGGTCACACACTTCTTCAAATCATTAGCTGTGTCAGATCGCCCTGATATTTCTCCTCATTGTACTTAATACATTCTACAATGAGATAATTCTGAGTTTATTGCATATCCTGTGTTTGTCTTTGATTTCCTCAAGAGCAGAGAACAGGTCTGTTTTGTTCATTATGTCATCCCCAGCAAGTATCATGATACGTGGCACCTAGTAGATCCTCAATAAATATTTTCTAAAGGAATTACTGAGTGAATAAAACGTACACACTACATTTTGTGCTGCCTGTCTGCTCAGATCTATTTCCTTTGGTGTTCTTTATCTTATGGGGCTACATTTCCAGGGTTCCCTTGTTTTCTGGCTTCTAGGTAGATTTGGCTAATAGGAGGCACTGGTAGGAAGACTAGGGGACAGAGAGAAGGAAAGAAGCCAGGATATTTCCCTAGATTTCTTTCTTCTCCCTGAGGTATTACTGGAAGTGTCTGTGTCTCCAAGGTGGGTGCAGCAACTTTGGCTTCTGGGTCCAGGTAACACCAACTTTTTCCCATCACCCCTGCATTCATAGGAGTGGTCCTGGCTTCCTAGTTTTGTTCATATCAGGGTTGCCTCGCTATCTCCTGGGCTTCTCTGCTCTTTAATCACCAGTGGAATTCTTTATATTAAATTTCCTCTGTTTTAAAAACTTCGAGTGGGTTATATTTTCTTTGCTGGACTGTGAGGTCAAATGAAAAGTCTGAGTTGTAGGGAAAGCAATCTTTTTATTATTTATTTATTTATTTATTTATTTATTTAGAAACAGGGTCTTGTTCTGTTGCCTGGGCTAGAGTGCAGTGGCGCAATCCTAATTCACTGTGGCCTCAAACTCTGGGCTCAAGTGATCCTCCTGCCCCACCCTTAAGCAGCTAGGACTACAGGCACACAGCTCCATACCTGGATAATTTTTTTATTTTTATTTTGTAGAAATGGAGGTCCAGCTATATTCCCCAGGCTGGTCTTGAACTCTTGGCCTCAAGTGATCCTCCATACCTGGGCTGGAAAACACAACCTTATGGGAAAGTTCCTAAAAATCGTTGATGAACAAGACTGAAGGCCAGAATATGAAAGCTTAAGCTCTGATTCTGCCTCTTCCTAGTTGCATATTCCTGAGCAAATAATTTCAACTGGTATTTCTAAAACTGTGCCAAGGCACCCAGGGCATTAGAGTGACCTCACAAGAGTATCTCATAATATTTAAAAATTTGAACACATAAACCCAATGAAACTCAACATCTGTCAGACATCACATGAACTACTAATGAGGTAGTTCATGCCTTCAACATAAGATTGCACTACAATCCTTCTGATAATTTCATATTTTTGTGAGACTGGGTTTCCCAGTCAGTCTGATAGAAAAGCAAGTACTATATGGACATTAACATGGAGCAGAAAGTGAGGGCAGCAGTGTCCGATCTCATTCCAGGTGAGAAGTTGCACACTGTCCAATAGGTGCATACATCTCCTTAGTAAGTAGTTGTGATTAACAATGAAACAGAAATGAAAAATATATTTTCTTTTATGTGTATTATATTTTTAAACAACTAATAAGTTGGTAGGACATAAATATTTAATTTGTTGGGACCTAATTATTTATAAATTGAATGATTATTTAATTTGGCCTAAGTCACCATGAAAAAATTACCGAGGCG
This sequence comes from Piliocolobus tephrosceles, assembly GCF_002776525.5. Lineage (NCBI taxonomy): Eukaryota > Metazoa > Chordata > Mammalia > Primates > Cercopithecidae > Piliocolobus > Piliocolobus tephrosceles. Next base: position 33,372,715 of record NC_045437.1, read on the forward strand.
CTAAGGGAAACATGAACTAAGAAACCCTTCTGAGTCTGTTTTCTCATCTGTAAAATGAAGAAACCTGCCCCACCTTCCCCTTACAATTGATTGCTGAAGGACAGTTGAGATACTGTGCATAATGGACCTTATTGATGGCCTACGCAACATCCATTCTCTACTCCCTCTACTCTGATGGCACCTGGATTAGATTGTGGAATCTTCCCCTTCATCACATGCCTTTAGGAAGTTGAATCCAGGGAAGCTCCGGGAGCAGGCTGGTTTTATGTAAAGACATAAAACTAGGTGCTCATTGTTAGCTTATCTTCTTTTTCAAAGATTGGCATAAGAAAGGCTTGTAACTTAACTCAGTCCAAGGAGACACAAGACGACTTGCTGGGGACTCCTGAGATCTTTATTTCTGGATATTGCTGTGTGTGGGTATAAGATCCAGAACTTGCTACCAGCCTGAGGAGAAATGGACACATGGACAATGGAAAGCTGACAGCCCAGAGAACCGCAGGGAAACAGGCCCAAGTGACTGGACACAGGCAACCCTAAAACTGACCATCCCTCTGGACTCTAGGTAGTGAGCCAACACATTTCCTCATTATTTTGGATATTGTTTTTTGCAGTTGAAGGCATTCTGATTCAATATAGGTGAGACTATTTGCAAATTACATAGTGTGATGCAATTGTTGGTAAAGTTCGGAATGTGTGTTTTTTTTTTTGAGACGGAGTCTTGCTCTGTCGCCCAGGCTGGAGTGCAGTGGCCGGATCTCAGCTCACTGCAAGCTCCGCCTCCCGGGTTCACGCTATTCTCCTGCCTCAGCCTCCGGAGTAGCTGGGACTACAGGCGCCCGCCACCTCGCCCGCTAGTTTTTTTGTATTTTTTTTTTTTTAGTAGAGACGGGGTTTCACTGTGTTAGCCCGTCTCGGCCTCCCAAAGTGCTAGGATTACAGGCTTGAGCCACCGCGCCCGGCCCGGAATGTGCTTAGAGGGAGATCATGAACACCAAGACTAAAGGCCTGGATGCAGCCTATCACCCTGTTTCATGTGACTTTTATTTATCACCATACAGTTTGTGGCATTTCAACATTTCCTACATTGTAGAATCAAGAAAGTAAATAAATGTATATCAATGTCTTCAAGAATGTATCATTCTTCTTTCACTAGAATTTGCCACCTTCAATTGCCTGCTTCTCTTCCACTCTCCTTAAAACTTCCTATTTTCTCCTTACCTGTCCCCTTTACTTCCTTCTAAATCTACAGCTTGTCAAAAGTTAACTGAAAAATAGAGGTGTAACATTTTTTTGCACAGGGTTTTAGACTCTTCAGAAAAAGGAAAGTATGGGTCACTAACAAAAGCTACTAACCTTGCTTTTATATATTCACCCTTTAAAAGTTCACAACCTACAAAAACCAATTCTTCATTTGAACATTTTGTGTAAAGTCAACTAATTACAGAAATCAATGTTCTAAGCTAGCCTGTTTATTTACAGATTTTTTGCCAACTTGCTTTTATCCTTTCCCTCACTGGTCGATTCAACAGCTATTTTTTTGAGCACCTATTATAAAAGCAACCAAGGTAAAAAGATTTGGTCCATATCCATTACGATAGTGCTACTCAAAGTGCAGTCATTGAACCAGAATCATAATCACCTGGAAGCTTGGTGGAAATGCACATTCATGGTTCTTACCCTAGACACACTGCTGTAGAATCTCTGGAGGTGGGGCTCAGGAATCTGTTTTAACAGTATCTCCAAGTAATTATTTTGCCTGCTAGTGCCATTAATCTGGGAACATATGGCCTAGTGAATAATTTTGTAAAGTATAGTAAAGGCAATTACTATCCTTGCAGATGTGTACGAAGTGAGATGGAAACAGAAAGGGCCTTAACAATACAAGCTAACACTAAGCACCTAGGATGTTTAGGCACTTCACAGGCATTGTCTTAGACATCACAATGATACAGTGAGATTTGAACCCAAGGCCCTTCTGACTCTACAACTCATAATTACTGTACAAAACTACCCTAGGGCTGAGAAGCACAGGGAGTTTCACAAAGAAGGCTGTGTTCCAGCCCAGTCTGAGTTTGCTAGATCAACAGCCTGGAGCAAAGCGGTCTTGATAGTCCTGGAAAATAATGGTGCAGTATAGAAAGGAATGGAAACAAGAGAGACCACAGCATAGTCAGGAATTTCAGGTAGTCCAATGTAAGTGCTGGGGAACAGGAGGACAGGGATGGGCCTGGACAGCTAGATAGAAATCTTATTGTAAGTAAAGGTTTGATATGCTACGTAAATGAGTTTATAGTCTACTCTGTAGGAAAAAAGACCACCACGAGATTTTTGCAGGACTGAAAATTCAGTGTGGTATCAAAAACATACCCAGTGGAGTAACATGATAATAATAATAAGGCAATGATGCTAGAGGTCAAGGCTGACAGGGCAACTGAACTGGAGTCTTGGGAAGAGATAAGAGGGGCCTGAATGAAAAGTGCAATGGGGGACAGGCAGAGGGAATGGATTCAAGTGCCGTTAAAGTAGAATTGACAGCACTTCACTCTTGAGATGTATTCATTGGATACATATTTACAAGTTTCTGCTATGCACTTGGCACTATTCTAGGAACTAGGGATTTTACAATGAACGAAACATACAAAATCCCTCATAAAGCTCCCATTCTAGCGTGTGTTGGTGGGCTGGCGGGGGTGGGAGGGGAGACTGGGGTTAATAAGCATATATGTCAGCAGTGATATATGGTACAAAGAAAAATAACATAGGGAGAGGGGATAGCAAGTGATTAGGTGGCTGCTATTTTAGACAGAGGCTAGGAAAGGACTCTCTGCAGGGGGGCAATTGGGCAGTGGCCTCAATGAAGTAAGGATAAGCTGAGGACCTATGAGGGCAGAGATAGGCATGGTGGGAATGGAAGCAGGAGGCTGGTGAGAGAGAAAGACTTGCCTGGCAGGACGCAGGTGATGGCACAATCTGAGAAAAAGAGGCATGTCAGTGAGGCTAACAGGCAGCTGCACAGAGAAGGCCGGCTCCCAGCAGAGAGGGTTAGACAGAGGGGTGGGAGTTATCTGCCAGAAACCAGGAGATCATCTGCCAACATTCTCATTCAAAGACACTGACTGAATGATTTCCGGTCAAATTAAAATGGTCAGACTTCTCTATTTAAGGACATTCATTTTTGGAAACAATAGAGCCAAAAATATTTCAAAGATTCACAAAATGCTATTTAAATGGTATTTAAAGGGTTTTCTTAGAAGCATTGTACAAACTTAAAAGGACAAGAAACTTTAGGGAAAAAGAAAGCTTTACTTCATAAATTACGTTATATTAACTCATTCAAAATATAAGTCAAGAATCTTAGTATCAATAGATTATATCAAGCACACTGGAAGGCAGAATAACTACCATAATTTAGTATAAGTATCCAAAGTATTTATAAATCAAAAGCCCTAATGATAACCATTTTTAGAATTCAATCATCACTGTAGAATCAGTCTGTAATTCTTTTCTTGATTAGAGTGGTAGGACACTGCAATACTGTTCCTCCATATTTCCACACATACAATGTTATGTGTTACTCTACACTGTAAATGCAGTATTCAAATTCACTTGAGCTGTGGGCCTGGAAGTTAGAGACTAGCTTTTACCTTATTACTTTCAATGATTTTATCTGACTTAAGCTGATCAATCTCTTCGCGGCTGAATCCAAATTCGCCAAGTATCTCCTCAGTGTGTTCTCCTACAAAAGGATCCCTTTTGAAAGAAGGGACGGCTGGGGTGTTTGACAGCAGAGGTGCAGGGCGGGGGCTCATGTTCTGCTCCTCGTTGGTGATAAACGAGCCCCGTTCCTTGCTGTAATCATGATGAAGAACCTCCTCTAAAGTCAGAACCGGAGTCACACAGGCATCTGTGCCATCAAAGATTTGACACCACTCTGCCTTTGTCTTCTTTGCAAATACAGCTGCAAACTTCTTCTTCATTTCTGGCCAATCATCCATGCTCATCTGATTGGGAAGTTCATCAGACTTTAGTCCAAGTCCTGAGGAAAAATACAATTTCTTAAATTATCATGCTTTGAACAGAGCTATTATAATCAATAAAAATGAATGCTGAGCCCCCTGTACTATGCAAAATAAAATGTTCTATAAGAGCTTCTAAATCAGTCAAGAGAAAAAAATGTAAAGTCAGTTTAAGGTTGGAACCAAAGGCTGGAGAGGGCAGAGGTAGTCAGACTTGTCACCACCAAGATTTTATTATTCATATTTCATCAAAAGTAGTCTGTTCTCAATGGTCTGGTTTCCAGAAATTGATTTCCTACCTCTGAGTAGATTTTGAAAACAAATTTCCCCAGGATGTTATTAGCCAGTCATACTGAGTTAAAATAACTCCCTAATCTCTATAATGTATTCAAACCTTATAAAAAATATGAACAATTTTATACATGACCATCTCAGTTTCCAAGGAAGAAGCCTGAAGACAAATTATTTAATTCAGGATTGCAATTTTATAAATACATTCATTTATCTTTATTTTGTTAAAATAAAAGAGCTAGAATGCCAGGAGTGATGGCATGAGTATAGTGCAAGCTACTCAAGAGGCTGAGGCTGGAGGATTGCTTGAGCCCAGGAGTTCAGGGTCCAGCCTGGGCAACACAGCAAGACCCCCATCATCCATCCACCAATCCATCCATCCATCCATCCATCCATCCATACATACATACATTTTTAAAATAAAAGAGCCCCAAAGGGCTTTGTACTAGGATAAAGGACTTGTAAGGTAACCAAAGACTCATGCAAATTGTTCCTGTAACAAACAAAACAGAAACTTATTAGCCAGCCAGTCAACAGTGGGGCATGCAGACTCTCCTCTCCGGCATGAAAGGAATTTGAAGTGCCCATCAAGACCACAGTGCAGAGATCATGACAGCAGCTACCTGGGGATTTAACAGGAAAGGTGGCCTCTCTAGCTCTTGACCCCATCTGTGTTTCCTTTACTGACTATGTGGGCCTACCCCTGCAGACATGCCCAAACTCCAGTGCTGATTAAATTATACCCAAAGAGCAGGGCCACTTTACAATAGTTGGTGCAAATGTCCCTTTTCTTCCCTCATATAAGCGGGTTTTTAAAAGTGCATGGCTAAGTGTCAAATGATAACGAAAGGCCCTTTCTTTAGGCATAACACTGTGTATAAGTTTAGCCAAGTTAATTGAATAATCTTCACTTATAGAATACCTTCCTCCTCCAGCATGTTGACAATCAAGGCCAATTTTAAGTTGCTCTGAAGATGGTAAAGTCCCTATAGAGGTAAGAAGACATAAATACTGAAGTCTCTTCTTAAGGTTTTGAGGACTATGAGGAAATAAGAAGAACTAACACAGTTCCAGATTTTTGTAAGCAGTCTCCTGTGGAATATATAAGTACATTTTCTTCTGTAACCAACAGTTCCATTCAAATACCAGGATGGATATGAGGCCATAGTTTCAGGTTATCACTATAATCTACAGGGTATCTTTCACTTGATGTTCTTTCTTGATTGCCCTGAACTCTGTGAGTGAAAGGCACATACAATGAGCAGAGAGCAAAAAGTAGTGATCTTCACATGCTTTTAAAACAGTCTCTTTTTATCAGACTGTGATCAGAATCATAACACTAAGTAAAGCCGGAGCCAATATGTTCTCTCTTTAACTTTATAGTTGAGATTACACAGGTCATAGTTTGTATGCTCAAAAAATACTAGAAATCAAAAGTCCCCAGATCCTACCCTACCTCTAACACCCCAAATCTCCCATTGTCTACCATGGCTTCGCAGCCCACCATCTCCCATCCTGCCCATGACCCTGACCAAGGTCACAGGATTGAACACCAGTGGTTTAAGGTGAGCTGTTTGCTGTGCTCCTGACACTCCAATATGGAACTTGGGATCCAGTCCCAAGTCTCAGAATCCATAATTGTATAAATATAGTTAAAGATTGTGACTAGTTGTTATGGCAAAATCACTATGAAATTTCTGGTATTTTAAGTCAAACAGATTTTCAGGAACTAGCCTGGGGATTCAGATACCATTTAAAACTTGGGAAAGCATGTTTTGATTTCAAAAAAACCACGCCCCCCCCCCCCCCCCCCCCCATTACAAAAAACGCTTATTCTTTTAAGTGCATGCCATAAACTTTACTGCAATATAATATTAAGTATATAGTAAGCAGTCAAAATTCATGTTGTAAATATTCAATGATATATGTCCAGGATGGCAACTGTAAACATTATTTTATTATTATTATTATTTTTGAGACGGAGTCTCACTCTGTCACCCAGGCTGGAGTGCAGTGGCGCGATCTCAGCTTACTCGAAGCTCCGCCTCCCACGTTCATGTCATTCTCCCACCTCAGCCTCCCTATTATTTATTTATTTAAGACGAAGTCTCACACTATTGCCCGGGCTGGAGTGCAATGGCACGATCTCAGCTCACTGCAACCTCTGCCTCCCGGGTTCAAGCGATTCTCCTGCCTCAGCCTCCCAAGTAGGTGGGATTACAGGTGCCTGTCACCATGCCTGGCTAATTTTTTTGCATTTTTTAGTAGAGATGGGGTTTCACTATGTTGGCCGGGCTGGTCTCAAACTCCTGACCTCGTGATCCGCCTGCCTCGGCCTACTAGAGTGTTGGGATTACAGGCGTGAGCCACTGCATCCAGCCATAGACATTATTTTTATAATGAAAAATTGGAAAAAATGTAAATGAACTTGCATAGGGAATTGGTTATATAAATTTTAGTACAGGCAGATAAAAAATATGATATGGCTGCTATATAAAATGGGTAAGGGTAAAGATCTTTTGTACCGACATGAAAGAACGTCTTTACTATATTGTATAAAAAGCTATAAATTATAAATTTATATAATTATATATATATAAAAATTATAAATTGTAAAACAGAAAATAATTGCTGGGTATTGTGGCTCATGCCTGTAATCCCAGCACTTTGGAAGGCTGAGGCAGGAAGATCACTTGAGCCCAGGAATTCAAGACCAACCTGGGCAACATAGTAAGACCCTGTCTCTACAGAAAAATCAAAAAGTTAGCCAGGCATGGTGGCAGAGGCCTGTGGTCGTAGCTACACGGGAGGCTGAAGCAGGAGGACTGCTTAAGCCCAGGAGGTCAAGACTGCAGTGAGCCATGTTTGTGCCACTGCACTCAAGCCTAGGCAACAGTGTAAGACCCTGTCTCAAAAAATAAAATAGAATAGAATAATTGTGCATTTGTATATGTACAATAAAAATTCTTGAAGGCCACATCCCAAATGTTCCCAAAGTGGAAGAACAAAGGAAAATTTTCCCTTCTTACTTTTTAAAATCTGTATTGCTTATTTTTTTCCTAGCAAACATATAATTTTAAATTTTTATTTCATTTTTGAAAATTGTGGTAAAATATACATAAAGTTTACCATTTCGGCCATTTTTTGGTGCACAGTACTAGGGCATTAAGTACACTCACACTGCTTTACAGCTATCACCACTGTCCATCTGTACCACACAACTCCTGAATTTCTTCATCTTTTCAAACAGAAACTTTGAACCTATTAAACATTAACTCCCGCTCCTACCTCCCCACAGCCCCTGGCAACCACCATTCATTCTACTTTCTGTCTCTATGAACTTGACCACTTTAGATATTTCACATAGTGGAATCATATAGTATTTGCCCTTTGGTGACTGACTTATTTCACTCAGCATAATGTCTTCAAGATTCATCTCTGCTGTAACGTGTTGGAATTTTCTTGTGTTTTTTTCAGGCTGAAACACATTACATTTTATTCATCCATTCATCTGTTGATGGACACTTGAGTTGCTTCTACCTCTTGGCTATTGTGAATAATGTCACTATGAACACAGATATACAAATATCTGTTTGAGTCACTGCCTCCAGTTCTTTTGGTTATATACTTAGAAGTGGAATTGCTAGATCATACAATTCTATGTAAAATTTTCTGAGGAAATGTCATGCTGTTTTTGACAGTGGCTACACCACTTCACATTCTCATTGGTAGTACACAAGTGTTTCGTTTCCTCACACCCTTGCCAACAATTGCTATTTTGTATTTTTCAGAAATAATAATTTGAAGGCCAGGAGTGGTGGCTCACACCTCTAATCCCAGCACTATGGGAAGCTAAGGGGGAGCAGATCACTTGAGGTCAGGAGTTTGAGACCAGCCTGGTCAACACAGTGAAACTCCATCTCTACTAAAAATACACAAATTAGCCAGGCATGGTGATGGGCACCTGTAATTCCAGCTACTCAGGAGGCTGAGGCAGGAGAATCACTTGAACCCAGGAGGCAGAGGTTGCAGTGAGCCGAGATCACGCCACTGCACTCCAGTCTGGGTGACAGAGATCACCTAGCTTTTGAAAATTATCTCCTGATAAAACAGCTTTTGAAAATTATCTATTGCTTACCTGATTGTACTATAAGAACCTTGCTATCTCAAAATGTCATAAAATTCTCAGTGTTTTCAGATTTTTTTGTCCTAGAAAATAGCAGGGATGCAGCAGAGTATGTACTTTAAAAAGACTTTGCACACTTATGTTCAGAAACTGAAGATATAAATTAAAGTATGGTCTCAAAGATCTAAAACACAAAGGGGAGTAAATTAGGTATGTAATTAGTACTACCTCAAAAATTATTATTATTACTGTTGTTGTTGTTGTTCTGATACATAGTCTTGCTCTGTCACCCAGGCTGGAGGGCAGTGATGCGACCTCAGTGCACTGCAACCTCCGCCTCCCAGGTTCAAGTGATTCTCGTGCCTCAGCCTCCCGAGCAGCTGGGATTACAGACATGTGCCACCATACCTGGCTAATTTTTGTATTTGTAGTAGAGACGGGGTTTCACCGTGTTGCCCAGGCTGGTCTTGAACTCCTGACCTCAAGCGATCCACCTGCCTCGGCCTCCGAAAGTGCTGGGATTACAGGCATAGCCATCGCACTCGGCCCTCAAAAAATCATCACAGATGTGGGGGTTTGTCCAGTAGGACTTGAGAGAGAAGAAATGTATATGTGATTAGTAAAAGTAGTATTTTTGTAAATAAATCTTATAAAAGAAAGATAATGCTGAGGCATTTTGGCATGGACTAGGTAGATAAAGTCCAAGGTGATTTAACATGCTATCTCCTAGAGCACAAGCCATCTGTCAGCTAAGGATTCTAGGTAAACTTTGAAGGGAGATGAGGGTTAAGGATACCATAAAAGGCTATGGATGCAAAAAGAGGGGGCTGTAAAAAATCAGGGGAGTTACAAAGTTTAAACTCAGCAGAAGAATACCCAGGAGAAGGTGATCAGGAGTTAAGGGATTGGCACAATGACCCTGCTAGAAAAATGTTGTCTTGTTTCATTTTCAGTGTTTCCAGAAAGGCTTATTCACTGAGGTGAAGTGTGGATGTGAAAAATGAGCCTGCTCCACACATACAGCAGTCCTTCTTCATCCGAGGTTTGGCTTTCTGTGGTTTCAGTTACCCACAGTCAACCGTGGTCTTAAAATATTGAATGAAAAATTCCAGAAATAATTCATAAATTTAAATTGCATGCTGTTCTGAGTAGCATGATGCATGATGAAACCTCACAGCGTCCTGCTCCATCCTGCCCTGGACATGAATCGTGTCCATCCTATCCACACTGTGGGGCTACCAACCCATTAGTCACTTAGTAGCCAACTAGGTTATCAGGTTGACTACTGCAGTATTGCGGTGCTTGTGTTCAAGTAACCCTTATTTTACTTCCTAAGGGCCGCAAAGGTTGTAGGTGAAGGTGATGCTGGCAATGTGGATATGCCAAAGAGAAGCCTAAAGTGCTTCCCTTAGGTGAAAAGGTGAAAGCTCTCAGCTTAAGGGAAGAATAAAACTCGTAAGTTGAGGTTGCTAAAATCGACGGTTAAGAATGAATCTTATATTCATGAGATTATGAAGAAGGGGAGAAGGAAAAATAAATTCATGCTAGTTTTGCTGTCACAACTCAAACTCAAAAGTTACAGCTATAGTACATGGTAAGTGCTTAATAAAGATGGAAAATGCATTAACTTTGTGGGTGGAAGACATAAATAGAAACAACTTCCAATTGACAGCAATCAGATTCAGTACTACTGCAGTTTCAGGCATCCACTGGGGGTCTTGCAATGCATCCCCCAAAGATAAGAGAGGACTATCGTATGTTTTAAAATAACAGGATACATCAAGGAAGGGAGTTAACTTCCAGAGTGGCAGAATAAGAGCCTTCAAAAACCTGCGTTAAAGCAATGAGAACACTTACAACAACTGTCAGAATTAACTTTTTCATAATTCTGGAAATTAAAAGCTTGCAGCAATCCAAGGCGCATTTATTCAAGAAAAACAGCTGAATCTCAGTAAGACCAGTGAGCTTTGTGGTTTTAGAACTTGTGCCAGTTTCATCCCTCTCCCTGTGGTAGCCTTGAAAAGTAACGTCCCCTCAACTCTGGTCAGTTCTGAAAACCAGCAGGAGAACAGACCCGAGAGGAGGAAAATAAGTTTGGAGCTTCCCCCAAAAATCCCATCCCCAGAAAACTGTCATTATTTAGCCTGTCGGGCAGGTCCCTGAAAGGCTCCATTCTCAGGGCTTATCTTTCTGTGATCTAACTCAGAGCTCACTTTGCTCTAGCCCTAAAATGCTGATTAAAAAAAAAAAAAAAGGCAATATTTTATCGCAGCTGTCTTAGGTGGTGTTACTTATTGCAGCTAATGAGATGCTGACCAAAAAACTTAAAAGAAAAAAACTGGGGAATGGTATATCCATACGGGGCTTTGAAAAGCTCCAACATGTTCCTGAGAATTTTTTTTACACCTCCTGAGAAGGCCACACACACGCACACGTGCAGGACAGTGCGAATGCCCGGGAGAGATCTGAAAAGGCCCTCCTCTCTCACCTCTGGCTGACCTTGAGGCTCTTCACAAGCAAGAAGTTAAGGCACGTAGCGCTTCATAAAAAGATGGGAGATTTATTGGTTCAAGGCATTTAAGGGCCACAGTGGCTCATGCCTGAAATCCCAGTACTTTGGGAGGCTGAGGCAGGAGGATTGCTTGAGATCAGGAGTTCAAGATCAGCCTGAGCAAAATAGCAAGATTCTGTTTCTACAAATAATAAAAAATTAGCCAGGTGTGGTCATGTGTGCCTGTAGTCCCAGCTACTTGGGAGACTGAAGCAGGAGAATCGCTTGCACCCCGGAGTTCATAGGCTGCAGTTGGCTATGATCACACCACTGCACTCCAGCCTGGGCAACAAAGCGAGATCCTGTCCCCTAGATTAAAACAAACAAGCAAACAAAAAAGGCATTTAAGGACATTTCTGTCCAATCATTAGCTGAAGCTAACTCAGTTGACTTCGGTGGCTACACATGCCAAAGAATACAGATTTAATTTAAGAAAATCATTAAACAAACAGCAACAATAACAAGTCCAGGACGGAGGTCCTGAGGAGTCCTGGGAGGTTGTCATACTGAATTATTTAAAATGTCCAGTACTGTTTTAAAATTTTACACATTTATTTTCATTAAAACTTATTTCAGACACTTTGGACCCAGCATGTCTTTAGGTTTTACCCATTCATTCAACTGCTCTGCTGTGAGACAGCCAAGTTCAACGGCAGTTTCCTTTAAGGTCGATCCGTTTCGGGGTGTTGGCTTAGCAATCTCTGCTGCTTTGTCATACTCTATATGAGGGTTGAGAGCTGTCACCAACATTAGCGACTTCTTCATTAGCTTCTTGATCCTTTCTGTATTGGTCTGGATTCCCTCTATGCAATTATCTGTGAAGGAAACTGAAGCATCCCCCAGCAGCCTGAGTGTACCACTAAGTTTTTTAATCATCATTGGCTTGAAAACATCCAACTCAATATGGCCATTGCCACCTCCAACGGTTACAGCCACACAATACCCCATGACTTGAGCTGCAAGGATGGTCAGCGCTTCACACTGAGTAGGGTTTACCTTGCCTGGCACGATACTGCTTCCGGTTGCATTTTCAGCAAGGTCAATTCTCCCAGACCTGGCCAAGGACCAGAACTCAGAAAATGAGTATCATTTGCTATCTTCGTCAGACTGCAGGTGGTAGTGTTCATGGCTCCACAGAGCTCCGCCAGAGCATCATGAGCAGCCAGAGCTTCCAATTTATTTGGAGCAGTGACGAAAGTCAAGCTTTTTAATTTCCGGACAGAGAGGTATCCTTTTTGATCTAGATAAACCATTCCGTTCTTCTATAGTTTTTCCAACTATATTCGAATAGGTGAAGTTAGTATGTTTAATCATAAAATGCTTTCAGTTGCTTGCAAACACAATTATTCCATCAGATGAGAATACATCAAAAATTTGAAAAATTAAAAAAAATCATTCCAGCTATATGCAAATAACTTTTAATATATGCATCTGAAAAGCTACCAAACATAACAATGAAACCCGAAACTTGTAGTAGAAAGGTAAATGCACTGTGATCAGCTTTCACATCACTTCAGAGTATATTCTGAAACTTCTTAGATTCTACATTATTTATAGAGTGAATTTTAAATTCAAACATTTCTCAGGAACAAAATGACTCCCATCCAATTATTTAATTAGAGAAGAAGAGATCCCAAATTTTCTTGCTAATTTATGGCAACTTGCCAAGAAGGCAAGAATCTGCAAGACAGGTAATCTGCAAAGGCATAGTGATATAGTAACATATTCTAACAGAATCTCATTTGCCAAAATCTTTCCATGCTCTGGTGACTTCTGACATTGAAGTGCCATAAGGTACATCTACCAAGGAATAGCAGCTGGTAGAACATTGAATGGAAAGCGACCAATGTGGGCATATCATTTCTAGGGAAGAGTAAGATCTGGGCACACAGGGGCAAGATTATCCAACACAAGGAGTGAAATTAAAGCACCGAACATCCTACAAAAGGGGTTATTATTTTTAAAACCCTCAGCTATTTTATAGACTAGTAAGACTGCTGGTCAATTTAAAAGCCATGGAAAATGCCCCACATTATACTGACGGCTATAATTAGGTTAATTAGAAAGTGGCTATATAATAAAAGACATCATAGATTCCAAAAGTCTTTAAAATAGAACCAAAGAACATCCACAGCAAAAGGGGAGCTGAGGGAGACACATGAAGTTTATTTACCTTTGATCAGCAGCTCGTAGAACTGGGGTTCTATTGCTCCAACAGCCATGAATTCCCCATCTGCTGTCCTGTAAGTCGTATAGAAAGGTGCACCACCATCCAACATGTTCTGTCCTCGAGGTGCTTCCCACAGACTTGATTTCTGAGTTTTCCACAGAAAAGAACTTAAATAAGCTGTTCCTTCCACCTTTGAGAAAACAAATTCAGATAACGCAAGTGTCAAAGCACGAATAATTTCTCCTATTCAAGTTAAAAAAATATTTGCATAAAAATTCTTATCTTAGGGTATACAAAGATTCTACCTAATTATACAACTTCTGTGGTATTTCCAGAAAGTGAGTTAGAGCAGTTTGTATTAGAATAGCAATTGGCTGCAGTATTCAGTTCTGAAAATACTGTAAGACCTAGAAGGAATGACTTTTGTTCTCCATTTCTAATAAGATTGGCAAAATGCTGGTGATTTTTAGCTAGGTGAGGGTACATGGAAGATCACTGTACTATTCTCTCTACTTTTTATAATGTTAAAAACTGCCAAGACAAAAAATTAAAAATTAAAAGAGCTTTCAAAAATGCATCTCCTGATCTCCATACCTATAAACACACACAGAAGAACCATAGCACATTTTAAAGGTAAATCTCATAATAGTCAAATTTGACTTGTTCCAGCTCGATTCCAATCCCAAGAAAACTGTATTTGAGTATTTAATATACGTTATATTTCGTAATCACTAGAAAGGTATAAAATAAACTAACAATACAGATGGCAGGTATGTGCATTTTCTGAGTCCAGGCAAACTGGTTTGGGAATGCCACCTTCCCACTGAAATCTGAAGCAATTACACGATAAAGTACAATTACCACGAGGCTCAAACTCAAAGGCTGGAGGCACTGATTTATTTGAAGAGGATCATGTTCTGATCTTTATGTCTTTTATAAGCCTAATGTCTCCAGCATCCAAGGGAGAAGGCCCTCAAAACATCCTTGTCTCAAAAGTTACCAATAGAGGAGACCTCGTTCCAGCTGCTAGCAATTTCTCAGTTACTGGCTGTGAAACAACCACAAAATGTATCTTTGGATATATCCAATTTTCCCTTTTAACTTGAAACTTCATACACAACTGAATTTATGGCTATGACACTTACTATCACCAAATAGCTGAGTTCATGTAAGCGGCCTACAGCAGTGCCTTTTTTTGAGGCTGGATTACAGAGATGTTAGAGTTCCACATTTATACACACACACACACATATACACATATGCATATATATGTGCACTATTTTAAATATATTTTATGTTTATGTTATTTAAGCACATATTTAAATGTATCCTATACCAAATTCTGACTCATCAGAGCCTCAACTCATTAACATTTGTTGCTAGACTTTAAAATACAGCTTTTCCTTCCAATTTTGCATAAATGTTACCTTGTATTTGAAACACTATTAAGGAAAACTTTTGTTCTGCATGGTTCTCCTCCCCTCTTAATCTGTGCTTACTCATACAAAACCAACAAGTTGGCACCTTCAATAAGCAAGTGCCTGCTTTCCGCTCAAGCTTTGTTTCTCTCAGAGCCTAATGCCAAATCAGTTGGGCAATAACAGATGAACTGGAAGCCAGCTAGCTTTTCATACAGTGCAAGCGAGAGTTTTCAGAGAGAGTTCTGCATATTGTTTATCTGACTTTCAAGTTCAGGCCAAAGAATGTGAGAAGTTTTTAGACACTGTAGTGAGTTGACCTTGAAACAAAACATTTTTGTTCTGCTTCATCATAAATGAAATGCTATCTGAAATTTTAAGCAAGTTTTTAAAAATATAAGTTTTTTTTTTTTTTTTTTTTTTTAAATGGAGTGTCGCTCTTTTGCCCAGGTTGAAGTGCAGTGGCACAATCTCAGCTCACTGCAATCTCCGCCTCCAGGGTTCAAGTGATTCTCCTGCCTCAGACTCCCGGTCAAAACAAAATACAGTAATAAACTGAATACTGAAAGTGATGAGACAATCACCCATAAACTCTAACTTCTAGTGTTTGTGTTCAGAACAGCTTCACTGGCCTGACAAAATAATATATAAATATTGAGTATGTAAACATAAAATGTTTTATGCTAATAAAATACCCCTTTAATCTCTTTTATATGTTGAATGTCCTAATGAGATTGCTGAAAAATAGACGTGTTAACAGTTACAGGTCCAGTTGGGCCCACTCAGGACAAAAACAAGCTCTGGTCCAATCCTTAGCATCAGAGTGGGGCACAGGCCAAGAAATACAGCAGGAACCCTTCTTGTCTCATCCTAAGGCCTGGCAGTGGCTACCCTGGCACACGGCTTCTCTTGCCCCATTACTCATACACCATGCATGTCACAGTCGAGAGCCCCCTGACACGGAGAAACCGCAGCCTCAATTTGCCACCAATCTTTGATACTGTTAAAAGAAAAACTTTACATAGACAAATTAATTTAAGAGTTTGAGCAAAGAATGACTCACGAATTGGGCAGTCTGTGGAACCAGACTAGGTTCAGAGTGACTAGTGTAGTCCTGTGGCCAGAGAGGACTTATAGACAGAAAACGGAAAGCGATGTACAGAAAACAGAAGAGAGGTACAGAAACAGCCAGACTGGTTACAACTGGGCCTTTGCCTTGCTTGAACACGGTTTGAACAGCTGGCCGCCTGGATTGGTTGAAGTATGGCAGCTGTGATTGGCTGAGACTTGCTGCTTATTACAATAGTAGGTTACAGTCTGTTTACACATCCAGTTAGGTCACAGCTCACTATGTAAGAGAAACCTTTAGGTGGAACTTAAAATATGTAAGGGGGCAGCTTTACGCTACAGTTAATTTAACAACAGTGTGCTCATCATGTGAGCCCAGATTGAGTGTAAATACAGCAAAACACACTCCATATTCCAGAGTTATCTTAACTACGGTTTCCAAGGAAGCAGCACTACAATAAGGCAGACTCCAGCTCTTCACAGGCAGGCCCAGGTCTGGAATTGTGCTGCTAAACAATGCGAAAACTTTCGGCCCATTAGAAGGCATCTGCCTCCCCCTAATCAGCTTCTACAATTGCCTGTACCACAAGGGTTCCTAGTGATGAAGTAATGACTATGATTTACTGATTCTTTTAGCCTTAAGTAATTAGCAAATACTTACTATCCCCTAATGGAAATATGAGCCCAGAAGAAAGATGACAACATTTTCACATACCCTAAAACCTTACTAACTTCTTTATATTATTTATTTATTTTGAGACAGGGTCTTGCTCTGTTACCCAGGCTGGAGTGCAGTGATGTAATCTCGGCTCACTGCAACCTCTGCCTCCTGGGTTCAAGCAATTCTCATGCCTCAGCCTTCCAGGTAGTGTGTTGGGGTCCGCGTTATTTCCTAAACAAAGGAATGAACACACAAGACAACACAGGACAAGACGTACATGGCGGCCGCCCCGAACGGCACACTCTGCTTTATTTTATACAGCCGTTTGTGGAATGTTACCAAGTCATGGGGCATGTGTTGCTTCTCTGACCTTTCCTTGACTCCCAAGATCAGTAAACATTGACCAGTTTCCAGAGCCCACTGTTTACAGCTGGCTCCTTTGTCCTTTCTGTTTGCAGAGAAGGACCGTCCTGCTTTGTCTGCAAGAGCAGGGCTTATCGGGAACGTCTCGTTTGCGAGCATGCAGTCCTCTACATAGTGGGACTACAGACATGCACCACCAAGCCCAGCTAATTTTTTGCATTTTAATAGAGATGGGGTTTCACCATGTTGGCCAGGCTGGTCTCAAACTCCTGACCTTAGGTGATCCACCCACCTTGGCCTCCCAAAGTGCTGGGATTACAGGCGTGAGCCACCATGCCCAGCCAAACTTACTATCTTCTAATCATTATATAATTCTGATTAGCTACATTCTGCTGAAAGCAGCAATAACTTTTTATTTATATTTGATGATAATCAATTGCACCTCTTCAGTAAATTATTCAAATTATTACTAGAGAAGTATCTAGCCTCAAATTCTCCTTAACACTCCCCAGGTCCCATTTTTGCTCTTAGTTCATTCCTTTTGGACCCCAGGGACCATGCCCATGGGGCAGCAGGGGAAGTTGTTGAAAGCAGTGGCTTTAGGGTCCAACTGCCTCGGTCGGGCAGTGCTTTGGACCCTTTCCTGTCATCTGCTTTAGAGGAAGGCAGTTAATCTCTCCAAGCCTTCAAGTGTTCAATGCCAATGACAGTAGCATGTCTCCCTCAGGAAGTTGTGTGGATCACAGAAGCCCTGTGGAAGGTACCGGTCTTGAGTTTGGCGGGTACTGGTATAAAGCCGGTGCTGCTATCTCATGCAGCAACTATGCCATGACCATGCCAAGAGCTGGCCCACAAAAGATAAACCACACTCCCCTGCCGCTGGTACACGCTTCAGAGAGGGCACACTGGAAAGTGTGAGATGTGCCCTGATGACAGTGTCCCAGAGGTACACATTCAGTACAGGGCGGGTCATGATTCACCATGAAGAGAAGGAAGCGCAGGCTGAGGCTCTGGAGATGAGGGGTTTCTGGTAGAAAACGGATTTTGTGAAGATCATCAAGGACCCAATCCAGTTGACACTCTCAGTCTCTAAACTCTTGAGGTATCCACCAACATTTGACCCTCTGACCCTTCCTTTCTTTGGTTTCCATGACAACACTCCATTCTGCTTCTCTCCTTAGCTGTCCTCAGCCCTTGCTTCTCTTCTCTGCCTATGCATTCCTTAAATGCCAGTGTTCTGTCCCCTTTCCTAGTGGATCACATAGTCTCATATGGCTCCCAAATGACTCTGAAATCTGTTTCCAGTCCCTAACCTCAAGTATCCCACCTGGATATCTCAAAGGCACTTCAAAATTAAAATGACCAAAACTGAGTTCCTTTTCGTCTAGTAAAAATAATCACAATGACAAACTTTAACAGAGGGCCCACTATACGCCAAGCACTGTTCCCACACTGAACAATGGATGAACTCATTGAATCCTCATAGCATCTAACAATGCTATGAGGAGGATGTCATTATTATCTCCATTTTACAAAGGAAACTACAGCACAGAGAGGTTAAATAACTTGCCCAAGATCACAGAGCTAGTAAATGGCAGAGCTAGGATGGAGGTAGTCAGCTGCCACTCTATGCTCTGACCACAGTGTCCAGCAGTCCTCCTTCAGGACACTAGCAGGTCATCCAAGCCAGAAACCTGGGAGCCAGCCTTAACTTCTCCCTCTTCACTCCCTGTCAGTCCACTATCAATTCCCAGCAATTTTACATCTCAAATGTCCCTTCAATGCAAACCAACTCTACTATTAACTGCTTTAGTACTTGCCCTGATCTCTTCAGCAATAACCCAGTAATTGGTCTCTCTACCTCCAGGCTTGTCTCCTCAAATCTATTCTCCATCCTACCTTCAAATGTCTGTGAAAATGCAAACATGCAGTGGTGGTGCTGGAGTGCGCTCTCTTGCCCACTAACTGTGAGATCTTGAGCAAATGGCTACGCTTCCGTTCCCTTCTCTTTAAAACAACAATGTATTGCAAATGCAGTTTTGAGAATAAGAAGAAATCACACAGGGAATGTGCTCAGCAGAACATGAGGCAAGCACTCAGTGGATGACAGTGAACAAACAGAAGTGTTATGATATCAGAGCATCCCCTATAAAATGCAGCAGGAAGGTTTAGATAGGGAGGTCCATTTCACCTCAGCATCCCTAAGAATTTTCTCTATCTGCCGAGGGAGACTTCTTGAACTTTGTTTGAATGATGACTGCTTGAAAATGATATACTAAGCACAAGAGATACTTGGGGAAAATTGCTGAAATATTTAGGTTGGCAAATATTTGGCAAAACCTGCAAGTACTTTTGCACCAACCTAAAACAACATAGGAATCAGATGAGTCACAGAAAGTTTACAGAACTGACTCCAAGAATAGATGATCAAAATATGACATTCTAACAGATATATAAAGGACATGAGGCTATTTTAAAAAGAAAAGGATATCTTGGTAACTTGGATTGAAACTTCAGATGTCATTTATCTCTTGTCTTCTTAAAAAAAAAAAAGATTTTAAGCAGCCATATCTTAAACTTAGGGACAAGTGGCAGGCATCTACCCCAATTAATACTTACCATATTTGCATCAATGACCTGACCCTTGCCAGAGCGTGTGCGTTCAAAAAGAGCCATCATGATGCCAAACACGCACATAAGACCACCACCAGCAAAATCAGCCAGGAGATTCAGCGGGGCATACGGATTCTCACCATTTCTGCCGATTTTTGAGAGAACACCTACATCATTAAAAACAAATTTAATGTCTCTTTTAAATTTAATCTCTTCTTAAAATAAATATGTGAGCATCTTAGAGGAATAATCAATCTCTCCAGTAGATAATCTAAGTGAAAGCTAGTATACATCACTTTCCCAAGAGCTTAGTCAGTAAACTTATAAACAGGCTTTCCCTTAAGACGGGATCCTTGTTTTGCTGTTTTCCTTTCTAAAACCTCTTCCAACCAGAATTTTCAAATATTGCTAAGTTTTTACTCACTCACTTTTGGAAAAGAAAATGATTGTTTATTTTGTGGTTTTAAACCAGTAAATGCACTTTCATTCTTATTAGAAAGAAATGCAAGAAAGTACTTGTACACAAGAAAAGAAAGGAATTTAATTTTTAAATAGATGTGAAAAGCCAATTATATTACCCATTTCTTTCCTCAACTTTTAAATGTGTACTCACAGAAAGTCTGAAACGTCCTGTAGTCAACAACACACAGTTCTTAGAATTCTGGAATCAGGCCTATCTCACATGTTTTCATAGGCAAAAACGCTAATAAAGTGATATTAGGACCTGAAAACCATGGGCTTTTTCTAGCACTCATAGAAGTCTGAAACAATGACTCAGGCAATGATTCTCAAAATGGTGGGTAGAGATTTTGGGGTGGGGCGAAGTAGCTGTCAGAATCGAACTATGTCAACATTTTCAAACTACAGAGCAACCATCCCTAGTACCCAGTAAGCCTCTTAATTCCTAGCCGGGGCTTGTCTGAGAATTGACTCAACAAATGTAGTAAATAAATGATGGTAGCAGGCATGTATTATCCTTTGAACGTGTTAAGGGGTGGAGTGAGGGAAGGTTGAGAATGATTGTTTCAAGCCCCAAACCAATCCATTTTAAACACCCATGCTCTCCTGATTCTGATAAATATTTAAATCTTCACCTTTAAGAATTATTGTTAATCAACATACCTGTAGATCTTGATGGAATAAAAGTATAGACTAAATTTTTTTTCAACATACCTGACAAAGCCAAATAGTTGATATCATGGCCAGCTAACCGGGAGAAGCTTCCTGACTGGCCAAATCCAGTCAGCCTGGCATAAATAAGCCTTGGATTATCCCGCTGCAGAATCTCTGGGCCAAGTTGGAGTCTCTCCATGACACCTTAAGAGAAAAGTAACAATCTTCTTAAGAGAGTATGAATTGAGGATGGAGATAATCCCTTCTCTGAGACAAACATAAAATAGCACTATTGCAAGTAATATTAACAACATTTGCTCTGGGCTAATGGCATGTTTACAGCAGTTAAGGCCCCAAAGAGTGAAGCCACCATTTCTGGAATGTGTGGCTTCTTTCCAGGATGTAATTTCTCCTGGTACATCCCTGTTTCCCTCTAGGTTTATCCAAGCCTATTTATTCAATCCCCAGAGCAGGATCTCATGCCTTTAGTAAATCCCTTTTCTCTCTTTCTATACTGCATCAGTGTTTACCACATCCCACCTCAGCTGCACTTGCTTGTACATCCATACACTTATCTTCCCTATCAGCTCATGAGCTCCTCCTGCAGAATTCACACCTGATCTGTTTCCACAGGCGCTAAAGTTCCTAGCATTAGTACCTTCACGAAAAAGTTTAGCACCCATCTGTAGAAAGAGAGGTTAGTGACAATAAGACCTGAGAGTTTTTAAGCTATCAAGTATAATATTTATAGCACAAACCCCAGGTAACCTGCACCTGAAGTTTCCTGGAATTAAAAGTAATCAAAATTACATAATAAACTCACTGTCTTTACCCTCCTAAGGCTAAAATAAATCACAGAAGACCTCTAGTCATCTACCTAGATAAACACCAGTCACAATCCCTCACCCAGAGGCTATATCCATATTCCCAGCCAACCTTCCTCCTAATAACAAGACCTTGGACAAGCCTCCTTCATCTTAAATGGAGCATTCTTAAATTATTGCATAATCTTAATTATTAAATAATCTTAATTATTAAATCATTATTGCTACAAGCCTCAAATATGGCCCTGAGGGTTAAATGAGTTAACGCATTTAAATAAGCCTGGTGTCCCGTATGTCAAGGCAGTTGCAGCAGGGATGGAGAGAAATAGTCCAAGTGGGCTAAAGAACAAAACGACTGTATCGATAATCATTGAAATTGGATGTGGTGAAAGGAAGACTGGAGTCCATGATGAAGTACAAGTTTCGGATTCAGGCATTCACTGAACTAAATAATACAGAAGGTAGAGATGCTGTTTTAGAAGGAAGGAAAGGCTCAGTTTGAGATTTGTAGAAGCTGCCTGGCGGACAGCCTTGACGGCGATGCCCAGGACCTGTGTATGCCAGAGTCTGCGGTTCTGAAAGGGGAAGTCTACAAAAAGGTGAAAATGATGGGAATGGGTAACGGGGCTCCAGGGAGCAGATGCTGCGACTTAGAACACCAGCGTTTCAGGCAGGGAGCGTAAGCCTGGGTCCGTGGAAGGCTGGAGGGTACAGTACTCCAAAACTGTAGCCGAATAACCGCCTATATGCAGTTTTCCGGGAGGGGAATCCTATGGCTTTCATTAGATTCTTCCAGGGTTCAAGACCCTCAATTAATTAAGAAAGGCAAATACAGAACGTTTCTTAGAAGAAAAAAAAAAGAGGAACTTGGGAAGGAGTCAGAGAGGCCAAAGGAGAAATCGGGCAACAGCACTATCTCAGAACCCAAGTTTTGGACAATCAAGTTTGGGATGAACGATCACTAACAATACCCTAGGAGGCAAAAACATCTAGCAGGCTGAGGCGGACAAGGGTTCCTGCGGCAACAGGGCAAAGGTGTGGCGGGTGCAGCCTGGATCGAATGGCCAGACCCTCTCCCCTCCGCGGGAACTTCCAGAGAGCAGCCCGCGGGGCCCGGGCTCACCGCTGCGGAAGGGCTCCAGCAGCACGTCCGACCGCGCGCACAGACGCCGCAGCACGGCTGCTCCCCGCGGCTGCTTCAGGTCCAGCACCAGCGAGCGCTTGCCTCGGCCCAAGCGGCTCATGTCGTAGTGGGAGCCCGGCCGCTCGACGCGCACCACCTGCGCCCCGAAGTCCGCCAGGACCATAGCACAGAACGGGCCCGGGGCCAAGCCGGCCAACTCCACGACCGAGATGCCCCGCAGTGCCATGGCGCTCCCCAGTGCGCCCTGAATGAGACCGAGCAGCCCTTTGCCCCAGGCCAGCAGCCTACAGGAAGCTGTCCCCAGGCCGGGCGCCCCGCCCCCAGCCCCGGCGCCGCGTCCCAAATGCGCCATCCCTGCCCCTCTTTTGTGCGCCTGTGTGAGCCCGCGGAGTCTGCGCACTGGCGCGCTTCCCGCCCGGTCTCCCGGTACTGCCAGTGGCAAATTTGCTAGGTTGCTTTCCTTTTTCTGCAACCTAAATTGCTGAGTGCTAAATTGCAGGGACTGACCTATGGAGCTCCTGCCTGTTACCGTCCTCTCTGGACGCTTTTATTGCCACCATGGCGATACCCAGCAGTTGTACCCCAAGTCCTGCCGTGCTCTAGGGAAATAAAATAACAGAAACACAAAAGAACAAGGCAAAAGCGTTTTCTCCCCTAGGCTGCAGATTGTCTTTTTCACCGCCCCTGCTTAGCTAGCTAGCTAGCTGGCAATTTAATCCAGAAATGGCTTGCGATCTCTCGTAGATACACTCGTTTTGAGTTACAAACTCTGGATTACGTGTCTTTTTAAAAAAGTTTAGACTACACTAGGAAAATTATTCTAGTATCAGAAGAACATCAGGGGTGTGGTGCTCACAGAGCTAAATGAGAACGCTTTAAAAATGTTAGTTTGTCTTCTGCCATTTCTACAGAAATCTGCAATTGCAGGTTTTCAACCTAATACGTGATATTTAAGAAAAAAAAAAGCAATTGCAAATAGCCCCACTGCTTTTACAAATCATTTTCTCTCTTCTAGATACAGCCCGTCAGGTGGCCTAACATAATTTTTGACATCTCTAGGAATTTGAATAGAACCAGAAATAGGTGCCAGAGACATGCCTGCACTAATCTTGAGTGTGGGTTTATGTATTTCTCAAGCAAATGATTAAATCAAAAGCAAAACTTGGCAAGATTGTAATCAAGATCTTTTAGGCAAGAAAGTCACGATGAGTTTCAGAATTATTTTAGGACTCTGTGGCTTTCTCTTCATAGAAATAGAAAAACAAAAATCCTGAAATTTTTATAAAACCACAAAAGATCCTCAATAGCCAAAGCAACACTGAACAAAAAGAACAGAGCAGGAAGCAACACACTACCGGAATTCAAATTATGCTAACAAGGTGTAGTAACCAAAACAGCATACTATTGGCATAAAACAGATGCAAAGACCAATGGAACAGAATAAAGAACCCCAACATGTATTTACAGCCAGCTGATTATCAGCAAAAACACCAAGAACATACATTAAGGAAAGGACATTCTATTCAATAAGTAGTGCTGGAAAAACTGGAAATCCTTATGCAGAAGAATGAAACCAGACCCCTATCCCATACCACATACAAAAATCAACTCAGAATGGATTAAAAGACTTAGATGCACAACCCAAAACTGTAAAACTACTATAAGAAAACAGATAAAACGCTTCAGGACATTGACCTAGGCACAGATTTCATGACTAAGATTTCAAAAGCATAGGTAACAAAAACAAAAAATAGACAAATGGGACTATGTTAAACCAAAAAGTTTCTGCACAACAGAGGAAACAACAGAATAAAGAAGCAACTTACTGAATAGGAGAAAGTATTTTGCAAATTATTCATCCAACAAGTGACTAATATGCAGGATATACAAGAAACTCGAACAACTCAACAGCAAAAATTAAAATAATCTCATTAAAAAGTGGGCAAAGGATCTGAACAGACATTTCTCAAAAGACATACAAATGGCCAACAGGTATATGAAAAAATGCTCAACATCACTAATCATCAGAGAAATGCACATCAAAACCACAATGAGATATCATCTTACTTCAGTTAGACTGGCTATTATCGAAAAGACAAAAAATAACAAATGCTGGCAAAGATGCAGAGAAGAAGAACTTACATACACTGTTGGTGGGAATGTAAATTAGTTTAGCTATTATGGAAAACAATATGGAGGTTTGTGAGGAAACTAAAAATAGAACTACTATCTGATCCAGCAATCCCACTACTGGATATATATCCAAAAGTATCAGGGGAACCTGCCCCCAATATTTCAACATAGGTTCTTTCTATTTTCCCTAAGTGTCGGCCAGTCTGAAAAATAAAGGGAAAGAGTACAAAGAGGAATTTTACAACTGGGCTACCAGAGGTGACATCACATATCGGTAGGTCCGTGATGTCCACCTGAGCCGCAAAACCAGCAAGTTTTTATTAAGGATTTCAAAAGGGGTGGGGGGTGTAAGAACAGGGAGTAGGTCACAAAGATCACATGCTTCAAAGGGCAAAAAAGAAGAACAAAGATCACATGTTTCTGAGGCCAATAAAGATCACAAGGCAAAGGGCAAAGCAAAGATCACAAGGCAAAACGCAAAATCAAAAACTCCTGATAAGGGTCTATGTTCGGCTGTGCATGTATCGTCTTGATAAACATCTTAACAGAAAACAGGATTCGAGAGCAGAGAACCAGTCTGATAAAAATTTACCAGGCTGGAATTTCCTAATCCTAGTAAGCCTGAGGGTACTGCAGGAGACCAGGGCCTATCAGTCCTTAACTGCATAAGATGAACACTCCCAGAATGGCCATTTATAGACCTCCCCCGAGGAATGCATTCCTTTCCCAGGGTCTTAATTATTAATATTCCTTGCTAGGAAAAGAATTCAGCGATATCTTCCCTACTTGTATGTCCGTTTACAGGCTGTCTGCAAGAAGAAAAATATGGCTCTCTTCTGCTCAACCCCGTGGGCAGTCAGACCTTAAGGTTGTCTTCCCTTGTTCCCTGAAAATCACTGTTATTCTGTTCTTTTTCAAAGTGCACTGATTTCATATTGTTCAAACAGACGTTTTACAATCAATTTGTACAATAGTGGTCCTGAGGTGACATACATTCTCAGCTTACGAAGATAACAGGATTAAGAGATTAAAGTAAAGACAGCATAAGAAATTATGAGTATTATTTGGGAACTGATAAATGTCCATGAAATCTTCACAATTTACATTCAGAGACTGCAGTAAAGACAGACGTAAGAAATTATACAAGTATTAATTTTGGGAACAAATAAATGTCCACGAAATCTTCACAATTTATGTTCCTCTGTTGCGGCTCCAGCCAGTCCCTCCATTCAGGGTCCCTGACTTCCCACAACACAAAAGAAATGAAATTAGTATGTCAAAGGAACACCTGTACCCACATGTTTATTGCAGCACTATTCACAATAACCAAAATATGGAATCAACTTGAGTGTCCATTACTGGATGAAGGGACAAAGAAAATGTGTACATATACACAATAAAATACTGTTTGGTCATAAAAAACGGATGAAATCCTGTCATCTGCAGCAACATGGATGGAACTTGAGGTCATTATGTCAAGTGAAATAAATTAGACACAGAAAGAAAAGTATCACACGTTCTCACTCAGATGTGGGAGCTAAAAATTTGGTCTCATAAAGAGTAGAATGATAGGGGGCAGAAATGAAGAGAGATTGGGTATGAACATGTAGTTAGATAGAAGGAATAAATAATAGCTAAATAATAATATTTGATAGCACAGTTGAGTGACTATAGTTAACAACAGTATATCGTATATTTCAAAATAGTGGCCAGATGCAGTGGCTCACACCTGTGATCCCAGCACTTTGTGGGGTTGATGCAGCAGGATCACTTGAGGCCAGAAGTTCAAAACCATCCTGGGCAACATAGTGAGACCCCATCTCTACAAAAAACTTGAAAAATTGGTGAAACCCCGTCTCTACTGAAAATACAAAAATTGGCCGAGCATGGTGGCTTGCATCTGTAATCCCAACTACCAGGGAGGCTGAGACAGGAGAATCACTTGAACCGGGAAGGCGGAGGTTGCAGTGAGCTGAGATTGCACCACTGCACTCCAGCCTGGGAGACAGAGCAAGACTCTGTCTTGGAAAAAAAAAAAAACTTGAAAAATTATCTGGATGTGGTGTACACCTATAAATCTACATACCCATGAGGTTGAGGTCTGAGGATCACTTGGGCCCATGAGTTTGAGGCTTCAGTGAGCTATAATCACACCACTGCATTCTAGCTTGGGAGACAGAGTGAGATCCTATTCCAAAACAAAAAACAAAAAACAAAACAAAACAAAAAAACAAAAACAAACAAACAAAAAGCTAGAAGAGAAGATTTGAAATGTTTCCAACACAAAACAATCATAAATATTCTGGGTGATGAATATCCTAAAAACCCCGATTTGATCATTACACATTGTATGCATGTATCAAAATATCACATGTACTCCATAAATATGTACGAATATTATATATTAATAACAAATCAATAAAAATTTATATGTTGAAGCCCTGTCAGTACCTCAGAATGTGACTGTATTTGGAGACAGGGCCAAAATGAAATCATATGGGCAAGCCCTTATCCAATATGACAAATATTCAATCCTGGTATCCGTAGAAGAGGAGATTAGGACCAAAAAAACACAGATCTAGGGGAACCATGTGAGGACACAGTGAGATCAAGTGAGGACACTTGCTGTCTTCAAGCCAAGAAGAGAGGCTTCAGAAGAAACTAAACCTGCCAACATCTTGATCTTGCACTTTTATCCTTCAGAACTGTGATAAATTAAACTATTGTTTAAGCCAACCAGTCTGCGGTATTTCGTCATGGCAGCCTTAGTAAACAAATACACCCTCTGCCCCACAATTACAGATGAAGTCTCTAACCAGGGTCTCAGGTCACCCAATAGACTTCATTTTATAACTCAGATAATTGCCGTAGCTATGGAACCATGCTTCCTAGATTATGGGTTTATTTACCATAAATAATCCTTTGGCCAGGGATATCTTGTAAGTGCATTCAGTCTTTCAATTCTCTTCCTCCTAGACAGTATCATGCATCTATTTACACAAAATCCAGTTAATATGGATATTCACTTGCCTTTTTCTTTCCCCTACAGGGCATCCCTGTAGTAAAGGGGTAAATGCATCATAATGCAAGCTGCTTTTAACTCCTTCCATAGCTAAAGTCTTTAACTTCCACCTGTAGCTAGATTTCTTTGCCTTCCCACCATCGCATTCAAGAGATAAACACGGCCAGGTGCGGTGGCTCATGCCTGAAATCCCAGTAATGTGGATGGCCAAGGTGAGTGGATCACTTAATGTCAGGAGTTTGAGACCAGCCTGGCCAACACGGTGGAACTCCATCTCTACTAAAAATACAAAAATTAGCTGGGCATGGTGGCCCCTGTAATCTACTCCAGAGGCTGAGGCAGGAGAATTGCTTGAAATCAGGAGGTGGAAGTTGCAGTGAGCTGAGATCATGCCACTGTACTCCAGCCTGGGTGACAGAGTGAGACTCAGTTTTCAAAAAAAAAAAAAAAAAAAAAAAAGATAGAGACAAACACTCCCATGATTTTGATGTCCTACAGTCCATTATATCTATCTGCAGACATAACTGTACTATTTATATACTATATTTTTTGTCAAAATATTATTTTGTTTTTTGTTTGATAAAGTATAGTATATTCCATTTGTTTTTCTGAACTACCTTACCACTCAATCTTATGTTAACTGGCTTCCCATTTCTACTACTTCCTCTTAGATCCATCAGGATTCTTGACATAAATACAAAAAAAAGTTCACTGGAAGGATACCAAGTAGCTTATATAATTGCTGGGAAAGCTAGAATTCAGGCAATTGGCAGGGCACAGAATAGTCTGGGCTGCTAGAGTCACATTCAAGGTTGCAGCATGAATGTCTGGTTAGGATAGATAGTCTGCACGGAGACTCCAGTCACACCTGCCCTGCTGAACTCCTGCCTGCTGTGCAGGATCGACACCAGCCTAAATCTGACCCAAAAGGGCAGAGGGACTAACTTGAAGGGCCTCCCGCTGACAATTAAGATGGAGCCGTTAAGCTGGAATAATGACTGTGATGGATTAAAACACATCAAATATTATAAACATTAATGAGTTCACAATAATGGTTTTTAAAGCCTTCATTAATCCCTGTTGGAGGTTGTTAGGGCACCAACTTTTTACTGTAAAAGTTGAATATTTGTCTTTCCCTCCATATGAATGGTATTTCAGGATAACCAAATAGCTAATGAAAGACTATCTGTCCTTAAAACTTTCACTATTTTGCAACCCCAAATGAAATAGCAGATTTAAGCTATAATCCTAAGTGGCTGCTGAAAACCTTAGGCAAAAAGCTAAAGGGGGAAATGTCTTAGTCTCTTCAGCTACTGTAACAAATCCCCATAGACTGGGTGACTTAAACAGACATTGATTTCTAACAGCTCTGGAGGCTGGAAAGTCCAAAATCGAAGTGCTGGCAGTGCCAATTCTTGGTGAGGGCACTCTTTGTGGCTTCCTATTATGTTCTCACAGGGTGAAGAGTGGAGGGAGAGAAAGAGAGAGGCAAGCCCTCTCTCATGTCCCATGAGGACACTAATCCCCTCATGAGAACCCCACCCTCCTGACTCATCACCTCCTGTATTAGTCTATTCTCACACTGCTATGAAGAAATATCTGAGACTGGGTAATTTATAAAGGAAAGAGGTTTGACTCACAGTTCGGCATGACTGGGGAGGCCTCAAGAAACTATCATGGCCCAAGGTGAAAGGGAATCAAGGCATCTTCTTCACAAGGCAGCAGGAAGGAAAAAGGCTAGCAGATCTTGTCAGAACTCTCTCACTATCATGAGAACAGCATGGGGAAAACTGCCCCTGTGATCCAATTACTTCCCACTGGGTCCCTCTCACAACACGTGCAGATTACAGGAACTATGATTCAAGATGAGATTTGGGTGGGGACACAGCCAAACCACATCACCTCCCAAAGGTCCCATCACCAAATACCATCACACTGGGGATTAGGATTTCAATATGTGAATTTTGGGGGAATACAAAGATTCAGTCCATATCAGGGAACTTTATAATGTATAAATCTGGCTTTGACATCCTGAATCCACTGATCAACTTTACAGGAGGTACTGTGTACCTCACTGTATGATGCAATGGACAGAACCACCTATGAAGTTTTTCTGAAAAAATCTGAAGCCTAAATTTAAACAAGTATCTTATTTATCTACTTATAGGAAATATAGAGGATAGAGGATAAACCAAAGAACATAATTGGTAAAATCCACAATGTTAGAAAGTCAATGATAAAAAAGCAAGAAATTATTGCACATTTAAAAAGACTTAGATAGATCAATCGAATATAATATACAAATATTGTTTGAAATCCTGTTTTAATCAAACATACAGTAGGAAGATATTTGTAAGACAATTGGGATATTGTTAAACACTGACTGGATACTTGATAATATTAAGATTTTTTTTTCCTTTTGAGATTATCGTTTTTCTTTTTGTGGTTATCATATTTTTTCTTTTTTTTTTTAAATAGAGTCAGCCAGTCTCAAATTCCTAGACTCAAGTGATCCACCTGCCTTAGCCTCCCAAAGTGCTGGGATGACAGGCATGAGTCACCTCGCCCTGCCCATGTTTTCTTTTTATGGTTGTTTTTTAAAACTAATCTCTCTGAGATATATGCTGAAGTGTTATAGGCCTTGAAAGCTAATGAAGGAACTTATAATTTCTGACTAACTGGGTTTAAGAATTGCTATGAATCTTTGGTCTTTGTCACTCTCATTCCCTTCTTTTGTGAATAGAAACTTTTATACCTGTTATATGTATTTTCCTGTCCTACTATTTTATTAGATGTGGGGGGCCAATAACTTTTCTTTTTGGTTTCACAGGTTAGCAGATCGAAAGGAACTGTACTCAAGGAGCTGGACTGAAGAATTACTTCCAAAAAGGCTCGTCCATATCTGGACATGATGCAGAGGATGAAATTCTAGACTTTGAGATGATGCTATGATGATGATATGAGATCTCTGAGGACCTTGCAAAAAAATGACTGTATTTTGCATGTGGGAAGTATTTGGGTCATTAGGGGCTGGAGGTTAATCTAAGGTTGACTCTAAGATGGCCCAGTTGATCCCCTCCTCCTGGAATTCATGCCCTTGTGAAACTCCCTCCCTTTGACTTTGGGCTGGCCTGGTGACTTGCTTCCAGCCAACAGAATACCACAAGGTGATGGAATGTCACTTCCATGATTAAGTTCTAAGCTGTTGTGGCTTTTACCTTGCTAGCAGACTTTCTGCATTGTATTCTCAGTTTCCAGCTTTGACGAAGTTAGCAGTTCATTGGACAAGCCCATATCATAATGAGCTGAGAGTGGCTTCCAGACAACAGCTGGCAAAGAATTGAGGCCCTCAGCCCAACAACCTCAACAAATGGAGTTTTGCCAGCAATCTTAGTGAACATGGAAGCAGAGCCTTCTCTAACTGAGCTTTCAGATGACCCAGCCCTGGTCTGTGACGGTAGCCATGTGAGAGCTTCTGAAGCAAAGAGTCTGGCTGAGCCATGGCTGGACTCTTGCCCCACACAAACCATAAAATAATGAATGTGTGCTATTTTAAGCTGTTAGTTTGTGGTCATTATGTATCAGTAAATAATTAAAACATGCAGTAACTAATTATCTTTTAACAATTCTTTGAGGTACATGCTAGTAGACAACCCAATTTTACAAATGGGGAAACTCAGGCACAGACATTGAGTAACTTGCCCAAAGTAACTCATTTATGCCAAGAGGGGAGAAACTTCTTTCTTATTCCACAATATTGCTATGAGACTAAAGAGTCAAGATGAGTGACAGTGGGTGTGTTTTGTGGGGTTGCTGCAGGGGAGATAAGGGTAGAGAGTAGTTTCAAGGCATTCTGCAAAGCATGGTGTTGCTATGTCTATTCCACTGGATTAGCACTTACCATCCAAACAAGGGTTGTGCGCCTTACCTTGCACTGTCCAATAAACATTTGGAGAAGACATGGTGTGGGGGTGGTGGGGAGAGGGTGGGATGTATGGTCAGCATTAGCTAGCCGTGAAAGTTGCAGACACCAGGATGAAATCACTTTCATCAGACTCAGACAAAATAGAGCTGGTAAAGCCCGAAAAGGAGGATGCTCATGCTTATATGTCTGGCATAAGAACTGTTTCCAAGAACTTTCTAAAAACCCTTTGGTTTATGACTAGACATTCTCCTGGACTGCAATAATTCAGATAAGATGTTCTCAAGAACACTTGCCCACTAACAGCGTCTCCATCAATAAACTGCTAACAACTCTGGCTTTCAACGTCTAGAACCAACGAACTCCGTTTCTAAGCACCTTATGTAAACCTTTTTATGCTAACAAAAGTTCCCCTTGCCCTTCCCTCACCAAAGGTACTCATGGTTTGCCATTCCATGCATTCAGATTATAATACTTATTTCTATTACCAAGTAAACCCAACATATTTTTTTTCTAGTGTCTTTTTTTGTAAGGTTGACATAATCAATGCTTGTCTTTAAAAGGAAAAAAAAAATGTGAGCACCTCAAAGCCTCCCATTTTCAGTAGATTGATTTTCCTAAAACTTTGCCCTGGTTACCTCAAAACATTGATCACAGTTTAACAGTGATTCTTTAGCTGCTAATTTAAGTACAGATCACACCTTGGCATTGAAAGCCTATGGCATTTCTTCTGTCTCCCTTTCTAGCTGTACCTGCTTTAATGTACTGCTGATGTACGCTGCATCAGCAATTTATTCCAGGCTGACTGCACACTATGCTGTTGCATACAAAGAGCTTGCAGTTTCCTTGCCTCTTTTTTACCAAACTATTTTTCATTGCATAGAACACTTTGTCGCCCATCCTCATGAATCACAACCTTACCTATCTGCAGCATTTCTGGCATTCTCAATTATTGCTAGTAGGAGTGCAGATTTCTTGGAGGATAATTCGACAATATTTATTGGCAATGTTGAACATTACCTGAGCCCTGTTATCTTGGAAAGGCACTTTAAAAATCCTCCTTCCCTTTTGTTCTGGGAAATGGCTTGCTGCAAGGAATCATGCTTGCTCTTATGACTTAAAACTTTCTTGTTTACATAGGACATGACCAGGCACAGACCCTCTAAATTCCCACTTTTTTTGTCTTATAAATATTAGCTGAAGTGTTTGTTGAACTGTTCAATCTGGGCAAAATGCAAACTAACTTAACTTGACCAAAGTTTAGTAAGGCTTTTCCCCTTTGCCCAGGCACCTAAACTTTGGCCCACTTTGGGCAATGGAACATGGAACCATGTTAAAGTCAACAGCCCCTCCTCCAGGGAACTGGCTGAACTCAGGAAAAAGTGTTCCCTGGTCAATGTCCCATCATACCTGTCACTCGTCCCATCTCCTGCACCCAGTTCTTGTTTACTTCTCTCCATAAAAGAAAGCCTATTTGTGTCTGACCTCTGAGCTACAGATCTCATAGATCTCAAAGCCTTCTCCCTATTGTCATAGTCACCTTCCCCTTATGGCAATAATCCTATTGAATAAAGTCCCTCCTTACATAAGTTTAAGCTGTTTTTTTTTTTTTAAATTTGACATTACTAACAGCTTTTAAAAATATCTAGGCTTTTTGATCAAATAATCCCACTTGTAGAAAATTAAAGGAAATAATGATAAAGCACACATAGTTTATTTTTTTTTAAAAAGCGAATGCTCATGACATATTATTTGTAATAGAAAAAAATACTAGAAAAGCAAAAATATTTTCCCAAACAGGAAAGTTAAATAAATTATGTAGCCATTAAAAATATGTTTTCAAATTGTCCCTAGTAGCATTTAAGAGTGTTCTTGATGTGTTAGTCCAAACCATTAGCGCAAGATACAAAAATATATAAAAAGCTAATTTCAAATTGTTTGTCTTATTACTATGTTGAAAAAATAAAGGACATAAATACATGCAGGAAAAGACTGAAATAAACATTTTAAAATATTAATATTATTTAATATTTGATGGGGTGATTGATTTTATTCTAAATATTTTGGGGAATTTTACAAATTTTCTATAGTGAGTCTTTTTTTGTAATCAAAATATTATATATATATAACACTTCAAACATACCAAAGCAAGAAATTGTCTCTGGCCATCAAATATTATCTTTTCTACAAGTTTTTCTTATCAAAATATTATAATATATATATTTAAATATAACACTTCAAACATCCAAAGCAAGAAATTGTCTCTGGCCATCAAATATTATCTTTTCTACAAGCTTTTCTTATCAAAATATTGTGTGTGTGTGTGTGTGTGTGTGTGTATATGTATGTGTGTGTATATATATATATATATATATATATATATATAACACTTCAAATATACCAAAGCAAGAAATTGTCTCTGGCCATCAAATATTATCTTTTCTACAAGCTTTTCTTATGCTCTCAGCTAATTACTGTTTCTCTCTCTCCTATGGATTCCTAGCCCTTTGCCTTCTATGGATGTAAAAACATTCTACTTTATGTTATGTTATCCATGTACTTATTCCCTTTAGCCTATTGTCCTCTACTAGGTTGAAAAATGAGGGAAGGTAAGAATTGTATTTTAAATGCCATAGGAGTGCCTGGAATAGCACAGTATCTTGCATAAAGTAAATGTTTATTAATTCCAGCCACATCGTTTAGAGTTTACATTTGCATATTCCATCCTCTGAATTATTTTTTTTACATTTTAATTTTGACTTCAGCTTTTATTCTTGATACACTCAATAAAATTCCTTCAGTATGATCTCTTTGTTGTCCAAGGGTCAAATATAATGTTTTCTACCCTGGAAAATTATCAAAGCTGATCATTATGTGAAACAGTTCTACACCATATTGCATCCCTGAAGCAAGCAGAAACTCACATGCTTTGTTTGCAGAGTTGCTTTAAGATTTAGAATTTGCCGCCAGGCGCGGTGGCTCACGCCTGTAATCCCAGCACTTCGGAAGACCGAGGCAGGCAGATCACCTGAGGTCAGGAGTTGCAGACCAGCCTGGTCAACATGGTGAAACCCTGTCTCTATTAAAAATATAAAAAATTAGCTGGTCCTAGTGACGGGTGCCTGTAGTCCCAGCTACTCAGGAGGCTGAGGTAGGAGAGTCACTTGAACCCAGGAGGTGGAGGCTGCAGTGAGCTGAAATTGTGCCACTGCACTCCAGTCTGGGCAGCAGAGTGAAACTGTCTCCAAAAAAGGAAAAAAAAAAAAAAAGATTTAGAATTTGCAGACACCTACCTCCTCTTTCCTTTTTAGCATCTCAGTTTTGGGACACTTGTGAAATTAATCTTCCAAGTATAATTCTGGTCATAGGTAAATTGTGAAGGCATTGGAAATTATCTGCACCTTTTCCCATCTCTGTTGTAAATCAATTTCCCACACACCTGGAACTTGTTGCCTACAGTCAAACCTTGTGTGTCACTAAGGTGAAAACTTAGAATTTAAGCATGAACATTACAAAGACTTCAGGTATGTGATAAAAAAACTTCTTTCCTCAGAGAAATTCAGATTTTATTAGTGAGCCCTTGAAACATCAATGTCTTAAAGCGTTGAAATTAGAACAATGGAATAACTGAAAAGCGAAGTTTTCTGGAGTCATGTGACCCTGCTGTGTGCCCAAGTCACCTATTCATATGGCTGTTCACATCACCTGCATGAAAACATTTTCACTTTGTGTTAACCATAGTGATTTACAATTGTATGACTATTAAACTTTATTAAAAACAAGTTTAGAAAGTATCTTTAACAGAGGTGTGTTTATTTCCATATATTGCTCATTACATTTTTCTTGCCATAGTTTTATCTAAAGCCAAGTCAAAATTTTTCTCTAAGGTATTTATTAGTAGTGTGTGTTCTTCAGATATAAAATCCCTCTGATCAACATGCAACATTTGATTATCTATTGGTACTGTACCTCTATGAAATACTGATGACATTTGTTAATAGAAAACCTCAACCTCCTGACCCCACATCCGAAGTTGGGGGCGATGTGGGGGAACATAGACAAAATTACAAAAACATTACTGGTCAAGCACATTGCAGCTAAAATCTATTGACTTTAAAATAGTATTGTATGTGAATTCAGAGTTTTAACATATTTGTGAATCAAAAGGAAAGGATCAAAGGCTAAGCTGAACACAGAGGGCACTAAATTAGCTAATAAGGCAGCTAGTGTCCCTGTTCTTGCCCCAGCCCTGTCATATCACTGCGTCTTATTCTCTCAAATGTTATAAAGAATGATGAACTTAAAACTTCAGGGGTTCCTGAAAATTGGTATTAAATTAAAATTAGAGCAGCCAAAATTCTTTGCAAATGACTTCTCTGATAGAAAAAAAATATTTCCAGCCTGCTTCAGAGGAGAATCCTCTTTTAGGTGCCAAGGAAAGAGTGATAAAGATGCTGAGTGTATTAGTCAAGGTCATCTGAGAAGACTACTTTGTGGTTGATTCTTCTGAGCCCCTGAGTTGTCCAACATTATTGGTGTACCTGTAGCATGAATAGCATTGCAACCAATAACTTTTTGAATACAGCATGTAAAACCCTAACTTTAATGTTCATCAGATCATAACAATATCAGCTCAGCTACAAGTCTTCCCCAAAGTGGAGCTATTCTAGTCATATATTTACTTAGTTTCAAAGAGCAGGAATCCTGCAAAGGTGGAGAAGCGTTGGTGGTCCCCATGGAGAGCGCCATTGCCCATTCGCAGCCAAACCTCATCCCCTTTGGCTAGCTTCAGCACAGCATGGTTGCTGGATGTATCTGATTTGCCCTTCGTTTCATAGCTGGAAAGAAAAAGAGGATCAAACTACTTAGTCTTTGACATGAACAACCAGCTCTTCACCAAAGTCTGTGCTCCCCTTTTCCCCTTCCCACAGGTATAATCCTGTGGCTAAGTTCTCTAAACAGCCTGTGAGCAGAAATGACCTAAGGCTGGCTAGTAACACTCTCACAAAACCCCTCCCTGCTCCTTCTTATGACTGTCTGGAATGTTCATGACAATGACCAGAATGGTCTTAGAAGCCATATGTTGAGTACTGGGTTCTTGGAGACTGTGTGGAAAACAGCTCTCTCTCTTCCCTGCTCCAACCCAGAACAACCCTGGACTGTTTCATGAGAAGGAAAGAAAGTTATAATATGTTTGAGCTATTTCACTGGGTTTTTGTTACAGCAATTTAGCTTCCCCTAACTAGCTAGAATTTGGTACAAAAGGAGACTGCTCC
Organism: Piliocolobus tephrosceles; assembly: GCF_002776525.5. Taxonomy (NCBI): domain Eukaryota; kingdom Metazoa; phylum Chordata; class Mammalia; order Primates; family Cercopithecidae; genus Piliocolobus; species Piliocolobus tephrosceles. Next base: position 33,409,429 of record NC_045437.1, read on the forward strand.
ATAATGCAAACAAAAATAGGCTTGTGGCCGGGCGCGGTGGCTCAAGCCTGTAATCCCAGCACTTTGGGAGGCCAAGACGGGCGGATCACGAGGTCAGGAGATCGAGACCATCCTGGCTAACACAGTGAAACCCCGTCTCTACTAAAAAATACAAAAAACTAGCCGGGCGAGGTGGCAGGCGCCTGTAGTCCCAGCTACTTGGGAGACTGAGGTGGGAGAATGGCGTAAACCCAGGAGGCGGAGATTGCAGTGAGCTGAGATCCGGCCACTGCACTCCAGCCTGGGCGACAGAGCAAGACTCCGTCTCAAAAAAAAAAAAAAAAAATAGGCTTGCACTGGCTCATGGTCAGGCAAGGAGTAATGGGGAAACAAATATCATGGTCTGGGAAAGCAGAAGATCCATGTTACACTGTGCAAAAACATTTGGGAAAACATGTCAACTTGGAAGATAGATCTAATGCCTGTAGGCTAAGAAAGGGAAGTAATTGGAAAAAGCCAAAATACTCTGCTGCTTTTAGAAAGATGTTGCTACAAAAGATGAGCTTAGGCAAAAACTAACTTGTTTGGAGAAGAAGAAGAAAATAGTGTCTATATGGTTGGGGCCTAACAAGGTTAAAAAAGCCAGGTGTTTTTATACCTGGAAGAGCAGTGATAAAGTTGATGTTTTCTCCTTAAGACTGCTCATTCAGCAGCCATGAAAAAGAAAGAGTTCATGTCCTTTGTAGGGACATGCATGAAGCTGGAAGTCATCATTCTCAGCAAACTAACACACACAGGAACAGAAAACCAAATACTACATATTCTCACTCATAAGTGGGAGTTGAATAATGAGAACACATGGACACAGGGAGAGGAACATCACACACCAGGGCCTGTGGTAGGTTGGGGGAAAGGGGAGGGAGAGCAAAGTGGAGGGAGAGCATTAGGAGAAATACCTAATGCATGCAGGGTTTAAAACCTAGATGATGAGTTTATAGGTGCAGCAAACCACTATGGCACATGTACACCTATGTAACAAATCTGCACATTCTGCACAAGTATCCCGGAACTTAAAGTAAAATTAAAAAGAAGAAAAATAAAAGACTACTCATTCAGTCAGATAGACACAGCTGTGGCACAATCTGATGAATTAAAAATATTGCCTTTCTACCCAAATCTATTGCTTTAGAAGGCCTCAGGGTAGTTCCATTAAATTGAGAGAAAGGCACGAAGACAAGGACTAGCAGGTTGAAAACTGTCAAGAAAAGTACATGGAGTGTGGTTTAGTAACACATGTAACTGACTTGACTTAATCTATTTAATAAATGAAGTAAAAGCCAGCTAAGTAGATAGAGTAAATAGAGTAAAAACTAGAGTAAAAGCCTGCTAAGTAAGTTTCTGAGGAAATGGGTTTACCAGAGACCCAAAACTGGACTCAAGAGACTTGGGATGTTTGACTCAGCCTTCAAATTCGCACCAGCAGGAAGTGGGCTGTGAGAGAGCCCTGAGGAGGGCCTGCTCACCTTTCAGATGTGCTACAGAGAAAAGCAGACAGAGAAGACCCTCCTAGAGGACAGAATCAGGAGCCAAAGAGAAAAACAGCCAACAAACCAATTTGATGAAAAGGACTGCTCATTGACTAACTCAGGGCTTTGAGCTGGATGCGTTATTTGTGCTTTACAGGCTGTCTCCCATAGGATCAGACAGATGGGGAGACATGTATTCTAAGTGCAGGAAGAAGAGTTCAGCAGATATTTGGAAGCCAGAGGGCAGAGAAGGCTAGCTGTTCACCAGAATCCCCTTTCCTTTCTTCCAGCGGCGCTACAATTCCATGTCACCCTTGCATTTCTTGGGTGGAAAACAATGTGACTAAGTTCTCTGAACAGAATTCCTGATCCATAAACATTTCCACAAGCTTGCAACATGAAGCTTTTTTCCTTCTGGCTCTGGCAATGACAATGACCAGAGAGAATTTCAAAGTCAGTTTTTGTTGTTGTTGCTTGTTTGTTTTTGTTGTTGTTGTTGTTTTTGAGATGGAGTCTTGCTCTGTTGCCCAGGCTGGAGTGCAGTGGTGCGATCTCGGCTCACTGCAAGCTCAGCCTCCTGGGTTCACGCCATTCTCCTGCCTCAGCCTCCCGAGTAGTTGGGACTACAGGCACCCACCACCACGCCCGGCTAATTTTTTGTATTTTTTTTTTTTTTTAGTAGAGACAGGGTTTCACCGTGTTAGCCAGGATTGTCTCAATCTCCTGACCTTGTGATCTGCCCTCCTCAGACCCCCAAAATGCTGGGATTATAGGTGTGAGCCACCGCACCCAGCTCAAAGTCAGTTTTATAGATTGCAGAGCTGCTTTCATCAACCTAGCTTCCTCAAAAAACAGGAAGAATAAACCCATTCCCAACCCGCACCCCTTCTACAACCCCTCACTCTTTCCCAACCTGAAACTCTTGCCCTGGACTGGTCAAGAAAAATCAACTTCTAGCATGTTAGAGCTACTGGATCTCTTAGTTGCAACAATTTCACCTACCCTGACTCATCTTTCTGTCTTTTGGCATTTCAAATACATCTTCTCACTGAGATTAGGCTCCAGAAGTAAACACAGCAATTATCACACATCATCAAAAATAACAGGGAAATGCTAACAGCCACAAAGTTTTTCATAGATAACTCATGGCCCATTAAATTGTAAGAAAGGTGTTGGCTCTCTGCCTCTCTGCCACATTCCAAGCTAACATCAGAGGGTGTGGGAGAATGGGAAAGCAGAAAAAGGGGCAGAGAGAGAGGAGAAAAATAATGATTTATAAAAATAAGCCAAATGATTGGTTATGGGGGAGTGCTGCTAGTAATAAATGCAAGGCCTCTTATCAACCTGCTGATGCTCAAGTTCATCAGATTTATTTCTTCCCAAACAATAATGATGATAATGTGGCCACATTGGTGCATGAGGGCTCGTATTGAGGACAGGGGTCATGTCAGGCTCTATTGACTCCTATACACTTCCCTGCCATTAGGTGTTCCTTGAACAAACAATGGCAGCATGGATGAGACCCGTGATAGAAAAGACCACTCACCTGTACATGCTGAAGACTGTATTGCCATTGTGCATAAGGTACACATACACTTCCTCAACATCTTCATGCTTCATCATGCTGAAGGTGAAGAAATACACACCTGAAAAAAGCAGATATTTATCCATGTTGATATTAACATATTATACATTGAGGACCTGGAGATACCTGGAGATTTGCCAAATGCCTTCTCATGTCTTTTATTGATATTCTTTGTAGTATGGTGTTTCTCCTTGGCCTTAATCTGCAGGAATGTCCCTTTATCTACTCCCCTTCCAAGTGCTTTCAAGTGTTTTGAGACTTTCTCAATGTGTACACTGTGTATCCCGAATAAGACTTGAAAGTCTTTAAGGGAAGAAGCCTACCTCATTCCCTCATTTTAGCTGTATCTCACCACCTTGTGCCCTGACAAAGTGCTTAGGGCAAAGTAGGTGTTGTTCCTGGGCGTAGGTTAGCTATCATCCGCATCTACCACAGAACTCGTGTTACCAAGGTACAGAGAGGTTTGTGGTTGAACAACGATGCTCCGTGGCTTAAGAAAATGAGCAACTATAACAATACAACAGGTGATTATACTCACTAAAGGGGTTAGCCAAAGATAAGGAAATCCTGGAGCACAGAATAAATGTTTATGAGTTATAAAGAAATGGTTCTGGTAATTTCTTATGCTATTCCTTATATGTTGGTGAAATACAATAATCAGAAAGACCCAGCTTAGATTCAGAGACAGGACCTTGTCACTAAAAGTCTGTATCCTCTTCATTTGAAAAAGACCAACATATATTTTTGAAGATTTGAGTCATTTAATAAGAGCCTAGGGCTCCTAATTGAAAGCAATATAATATGACCTAATATACTGTAAATGCCAGCACACAGGATACTTTTACTGAATGATTAAGAAGAATCCAATAGCACACAGACAAAATAAAAGGAAAATTTTTCAAACTCTAAATGATCTGGGATTTTGGTGTGCATTTTGGAAAGGTGAATGAACATAAGTCATCAAGCTCTTACTGATTTCCATGTTACATTTTAAACAAATGGCCTTTCAAGACAGTAACCCAGAAATAGCTTTAATAAAAGATAGTTCTATCTCTTTCTCAAAGGTGCAATCAAGTAAGATGAAAGTTGTAAGGGTGCCGTGTCAATTCACCTGATTCTAAGTCAAATTAAATGAAGAAGTATGATGATGCTTTGTCTAGTGCCGGGAATGCATACTCAATGTTCTGGGAACAAAGGAAATGGCCTAAAAGGTTATCATGCCTATTCATATGCCTAGAGATTGGCCCGCAGATGAAAAGTAAAGGCAGATAAAAATTAAAAGCCTCAAGGAAAATAGTTTATATGTGTTTAGTTTTTCACATTTTACAAAATTTCATGTTAGACACATACACATACATAATTTTCAATACCTCAAGAAGATAAAGCTGAAATCAAAATGACAGGAAAATATATTAGTTTTTCTTACAAAATCATGATGACTGTTAAAAATAGATTGAAAAAACATGTTAGAGACAGTAGACTAAAACACCAGATGGTGAATAAATGAAATGCCTGGACTTGGAAATATCGAAGTTAGTATGTATTATACCCACATGTGGCTTTCCTGCAAGGGAAGCTACTGAAACCAGAGGAGACACACTTGTACTACAGTTTGGAGGTCTTTGTGTTGCTGTAATTTCAAAAACCAGCCTTCTCTGTCTCTTCACTCCCAAAGCTGGAAAGGATAAAATGGTCTTTTTGTAATCTATTGCAAAAATGGAGACTGAAACAGAAAACTGTGAGAGTCAAATGACAGTGGTATCGCTAGAAGCTGAACGTCTGGCAAGAGAGCTCTAAAAAACTAAATTCTTACTTAGACTTCAATTATAAAGCCACTTAATTCCATGGAAACGTGGACTAGGTATTTCTAGGCACTAATATAATCTGTGGCACAGACAGCATTTAACAGAATAGTTATAAGAAAATTACGACATAAACCTTCAGAGCAGAAAATCACGTAAGAACATTTAAAGATGATTTTCATGACATTAAGGTGTGATGAAAGATTGCTTCTATCATTTCATATCTCAGTTCATTTCTGACTTCATTTGAGAAGAGAAATAAATCAAGGTGCAATTAAAAGCATTTGTGAACATCTGACAGGGCCACTGCCTCCATCAGAAGTTTCTTCCTTTTAATTCTGGATACCATATAGAGAAATGAAAAGAACTGAAAAACAAAAACCAAATAAGCACCCACATTCTGCAACACTAAGAGACTGGAAGAAAATCAATGAACTTCAAGAATACCTGTAAGTCCTGCCAAATGCCCCTGAGGGTGGACAGAGTCACGTGGAGATAACACAAGTTTGGGCTGGGCTCTGAGGAGGCCAGGTGACAGCAGGTGTCACACAGTGCCAGGAGAAATGCACTCTCTGATAGTGAGGGCCATGTGGAAGTGCAATGCTGAAAACAAGCTCCTGTGAACAGGGCTGAGCAGAAGCAAAGGCTGTGTTTGGGGTGATGGTTGCTAGATACAGTGTAGGATGTGGAAAGAGGATCTGCAGTGGCCAATCTCAAAATTTGCCAGCAAAAAAAAATAAATAAATAAAATAAAAAAAAAAGAAAGAGAAAAGAAAGAAAGAAAGAAAGAAAGAAAGAAAGAAAGAAAGAAAGAAAGAAAGAAAGAAA
>NC_045437.1:33415158-33434813 GCF_002776525.5 Piliocolobus tephrosceles
AAAGAAAGAAAGAAAGAAAGAAAGAAAGAAAGAAAGAAAGAAAGAAAAAAAGAAAGAAAGAAAAAAAAAGGACTCCTGAAGGCGAGGGAACCAGGAAGTATAAGACTGGCTTCAGAAGCTTTCATCGACCCAGTGCAGTCTGGAGAGGCAGTGGAAGTGTGACCAAGGAAAACAAACATCAGGCCCATACTTAAAAGAATCAGTTAGTCCCCTGGAAGCAGGGGAGGGAGCCTTTGAGTTATCCAGTCTAGAAACTACCCTGGTCCTTTCTTCAGCAAGAAACTAGAGCATATAGCTGGTCTAGGAAAATCCAACTCATTCAATCATCAGTTAATTTTTAAAGGAGAAAAGAAAAGCAAAAATGACCCTAATGTTTTAATAATACTCTCCAAGAAAAAAATGTTGTCATGTAGTAGATGAAAAATGTAGCCATGAATTTATACTAATAAAGCAAATACCTCTATGAAAGAACATTATAGAACAAAAGGTGCGAACCCATGGTAGAAATAGCCAGACAATACAAGGAATTAAAAGCTGGGGGCATCAGAAAAACCTGGTGAGACCTGAATAAAGTCCATAATTTAGTCATAGTATTGTACCTAGATTAATTTCTTTATTTTAGCAATTGCACTTTGGTTATTTAAAATGTTAATAGTAGGGGAAGATGGTTAAAGAAAATATGAGAACTTTGTATAATATTTTTATAACTCTCCTATAAGTCTAAAATTAATTCAAAGTAGAAAGTTTGTAAAATGGGATTTTCTATTTATCGACTATCCAGAAACTTGAAAGCACATTTTGTTGATAAGGCTATCAGGAAATAAGTGCTTTCATATCTTAACAATTTAAGTATATTGGTACAACCCTTACAGGGAGCAATTTGGCAAAATTGATAAAAATTATGGATATGTTTATACTGATAACATTCCTAAAACTTTAGCCTACAGATACACCTGTAAGTGATCAATTACAAAGTGGTATATTCTTGCCGGCATGGTGGCTTATACCTGTAATTCCAGCATTTTGGGAGGCTGAGGCAGGCAGATCACTTCAGGCCAGGAATTTCAGACCAGCCTGGCCAACATGGTAAAACACGGTAGTCTCTACTAAAACTACAAAAATTAGCCAGGTGTGGTGGCCTGGGTCTGTAGTTCCAGCTACTCAGGAGGCTGAGTGGGGAGGATCACTTAAGCTTGGGAGGCAGAGGTGGCAGAGGTTACACTGGGCCGAGATGGCACCACCGTACTCCAGGCTGGGCGACAGAGTGAGACCCTGCCTAGAAAAAAAAAAAAAAATCCACCACCACGACCAAAAAAACCACACTGGAAACAACCCAAATGTCCAGCAATAAGGGAATCATTAAATATACTTTGGTACATCCAGCTATAAGAAAGAAGATGAAGTAATGATGTGAAAAGATTTCTAAAATATATTGTTAGTTTTTTTAAAAAGCAAAACACAATCAGAATGTAGACTGTCCTAGCTTTTATATAGAAATGTGAGAAGATATACTTGTATTCATTTGCATAAACAAACTCTTTTAACTTTTTAAATAAGTAAATGTATTACCTGCTCAATTTCTTTTAATTAAAAAAATAGGATCAGGCACTCCTTGAGGTGGTGGCAAGGGGAGGAAACAGTTATGACACATTTAAACTGAGAATTACGTTTTAAGGACTTTTAAAGTCTGAGGTAACTATGTCCTCTTAAGAATTATTTAGCTCAGTCTAGATCAGAGTTAATAATATTAATGACTATGGCCATATTTAAAAACTATTTTTGTGTTTTCAGATTCTAATTCATCTACTTTGAAATCCAATAGAAATCTATATGAGCTGTTTGGTTTAACTTGAATCAGAAAAAAATAACTACCTTAATGTCTTCCTTTATTTCCTACTCCCTTCCTCCTTCTTTTCCTCCCTCCCTTTCTCCATCCCTCCCTCTCTTCTTTCCTTCCTTCCTTAATTGTCTTTCTTATTACATTGATTAACTCAATCTTCATCCAATGTTTCCATCTCACCTGATACTGGGGCCCCAAATCTACCAGTCATGACATCAAAGAAGTTTCCAATGTTGGTCTCAACACTGCTGAAGATAATCCCACTGTTCTGATTGCTGAAGTGTGTTGCCAGAGAAGCCATGAATGCAATCTAAGGAAAGAATTATTGGTCAATAAATAGGCAATTTATCTTAAAGAAGTCAAGTTTTTATGCAGATTAGTTTGTTAAACATTATACATAATAGCAAGATTGGGAATAAACATCAATCTATGGAGAAAGAAAGAAAGAAATTACGGTAATTCCTAACATTTGAATGCTATGCAGCCGTTAGACTGACAATGTCTATCAACAGTTCTGAACATAGGTTTCAAAGATTATTTGTCTTTCAAATGATTTTTGAAATATTAAAATTCTGTTATCAAATAATACCAGAAAAATTTAGATGAAATTTTCCACTTACAGCCGTGAAATGCACATTAGCCAATTCAAGGATGTGAGAAACCCTATAGCCAAACATTTTAATTTTGGTAACCCTGCATTATTTTTTCCCCAAAAGATACCTATTAATTTATTGTTTTTGTTTATATAGATAAGTTCTCACTACGTTGCCACGGCTGGTCTCAAACTCCTGGGCTCAAGAGATTCACGTTCCCCGGCCTCCCAAAGTGCTAGGATTACAGGTGCGAGCCATGGTGCCCAGCCTATTAATTTCTAATGAAACTAATTCTTTGAATACACTTTGAGAATTCTTGATGCTGATCTAAATGTGCATCCATATAAAATGAGAAAATATCTTCAATACACTGTTTACTCAAAAAGTAGACAACACAAGATCATTATTGTCTGATACCAGACTTTATTAACTGTGTCTGTGTGGATGGAGTTATTGTGTGGGCAAATTCAGAAAAATATCTGCAAGAATATTCTTGAAATTATTCATAGCAGGTCTTTCTTGGTAGAAGTTTCATGGGAAAGTTTTCCTTTCTTCATTACACTTATAATTTTCAAGTTAATATGTATTAATTTTATATTCAGAAAAAAGAGATACCAATTTTAAAGATATAGAATTGTATTTATTTACATAACAGACATTTAGGATAGATTGTCATTCATGAAATAAAGTAATAATATGTATATATATATGTTCCCATCATATTTAAAAGTAACATGTATATAAGTATGCATAAATCTGAAAAGTTATGTAACTGTATGTTAATAGTAATCATTTCTGGGCATGTTTTATTATTTTCGGCCCAGGAGTTTTCTAATTTTTTTAACAATGAAAAGATATTACATGAATAACCTTTAAAAGGTAAAACGGAGTGTTTCCAGTTATCTAAAATATAGAAAAATGGTTTACTAAAATTAGCAATCTTTTTGAATATTAGAAGAGCAAAAATTTTTCGGCATGATTTTGGATGAAAAAATGTCATATTGGAACTGCAAAGTTTAGAGATAGGAGAATCTGAGAAGTCATTCAATGGTCAACACCCATTTCTGGGAATGGTTACAAATACTTTATGTATAATCTTTTAAGGAACTTTGAAAGCCTCTGCTCAATCGGTAAAAGATCAGCAAAGAGAATTAACTTAAGAAACCAGCTCATATTGGCAACCAAGATGCTCTATGAGTTTGGGAATAAAGCTGTCTACTTGGGCCCAAAGATATGAGATTAAAGCCCACCTCTCTTAATTCTGTCACTTGGCAAGTCATTGAGTGATTGAGCCTCAAATTTCTATATTCCTTAAGTGGAGAATGGGGTACTACTCTTCCTCCTCCTGGCACCGCTACTACTATTGTTACCACCTCTATGCTACTAATGTCCAAAGACAGGGTTGAAGCTCAAAATACAAAATGTTAAAATAATTTAAAAAGCCTTGAGATAATTCCACCTGTCAAGAAAAGCTTTTGTCACTATTCACAATAGCAAAGACATGGAATCAATTTAAATTCCCATTGATGACAGTTGGACATATACACCATGGAATACTATGCAGCTATGAAAAACAATGAGATCATGTCCCTTGCAGGAGCATGGATGGAGTGGGAGGCCATTATCCTTAGCAAACTAATGCAGGAACAGGAAATCAAACACCGCATATTCTCATGTATATGTGTGAGCTAAATGATAAGAATACGTGGACATATAGAGGGGAACAACACACACTGGGGCCTGTGGGAGGGTGGAAGGTGGGAGGACAGAGAGGATCAGGAAAATAACCAATGGGTACTAGGCTTAATACCTGGTGATAAAATAATCTGTACAATAAATCCCCATGACACAAGTTTACCTATGTAAAAAACCTGCACATGTACCCCTGAATTTAAAATAAAAGTTTTTTTAAAAAAGAAAAGCTTTTGCTTAAAATCACCATTGAAGAATGAGTTGTGAAAGTCAAAGTCAATCCTTCATCCAAATGAGTCATTCAAACTGAGTGTAAGTTAGATTAATAAATTCTTTAACTTGCTGGGACCTTCAAAGAATGTGAAGTTCCCTCCTTCAAAATCTGCCTAAGACCCAAATGATTGTACTGTGATTTTAGGGTAAAATAGCTGATGGGGCAAATTTAATAATTGCCCAGAATGTTCTCTATCAAACTGGCTACTCTAGGGCCCCTTCTCCATGGTTTACCATTCATAGGTTCTGGGTTAGAGTGTCTAGCTTTGAGATGTGTATCTTCTATCTTATTAAATACCGTAACCTGGTTGAGTGGCATCTCTAGCCTTTTTGTTTGTAAATTTATACTGGCACATGGATTGCAGGTTGCTGAAATTATTAAACAGCATTTGGCTAGGCACAGTGGCTCACACCTGCAATCCCAGCACTTTGGGAGGCTGAGGCAGGTGGATCACTGGAGGCCAGGAGTTCGAGATCAGCCTGGCCAACATAGCGAAATGCTGTCTCTACTAAAAATACAAAAAAATTAGCCGGGCATGGTGTTGCGCACCTGTAATCCCAGCTACTCCAGAGGCTGAGGCAAGAGAATCGCTTGAACCCTGGTGGAGGCTGCAGTGCGCCAAGATCACACCACTGCCCTCCAGCCTGTGCACACACACACAAAACAAAACAAAAACAGCATTCATTTAAAAGTTGCAAAACCCACAAAAAGCAGTGAGAGTAACACACTAACTATTTAAGTTATTTTAAACTTGAAAAACCAAGGCCCAGAAAAATGATGGAACTTATACAGGGTCAAACAACCACCATACACGCACAAATAAAAGACAGTTTCCCCCTAACTGATCTTTCAGGCAAGAATCGCTTTATAGTGTAGCTCTTCAAAAATCTCTCATGTTGCAGGATTTTATCTCAGTTACTTTATTTTTATCCACTAGTTACTTTTTTTGGGAAGACACTAGCCAGAAAGAAACTTAATTTTTAAAAAATGCTCGTTTTCAATGCTGATAGCAGTCTCCTGGAGGGGATCCATTTCAAAATATTAGCCCTCCTCCACCTTCCAGAAATAACCCAACATTAGTAATTTTTCTTGTGACCTCACCTCACATTTACAAGTTTAAGATGTTGTTGGCAATAAGAACTTTAACGGTCATTTAAAAAAGAGATAAAGAATAGATGGGTACATGAGCTTGGGATAAAATGTACACTTTTAACCTCATAAATTGATTTTTTAAACTTTATGCTGAAATGAATGTAATCTGGTCTGGAACACTGAGTGGATGACTCAAAACTGAAATCTTCCATTGATAAAGAAGATTCTGACAAGAAAAACTCAAGTAAAATTTATACCGCAAGGTCAAGCGTGGTGGCTCAAGCCTGTAATCCCAGAACTCTTTTGGGAGGCCAAGGCAGGCAGATCACTTCAGGCCAGGAATTTGAGACCAGCCTGGCCAACACGGCAAAAACCTGTCTCTATCAGAAATACAAAAATTAGCCAGGTGTGGTGATGCATGCCTGTAATTCCAGGTACTAGGGAGGCTGAGGCAGGGAATTGCTCAAACCCACGAGGCAGAGGTTGCAGTGTGCCGAGATTGTGCCACTGCACACCAGCCTGGGCAAGAGAGAAAGACTCTGTTTCAAAAAATAAATAAATACAAATTATACCACAAAATCTGAGTTGAGAGAAAACAATATATATCAATATTTATGTAGGCATTAGTATGTGTAAATATAACATTAATAAATAAAATATTGTAACCAGACATTTCACCATTCCATTTATATATTTAAATGTTTATATATTTGAGTTGGCCCAAACCCTTATTACATCTTATTACATTCTTAAAAAACATCTCATTTCAGAAAATAGGAGATTAATTTATATTCAGCGTTGCCTTGGATTTGGTCCTATGTGGGTCTTAGATTTCACTCTTCATAAATGTCTCTCCTCCCTAAGAATAATATCAAAGTCCTCCTTTTGGACAGCATGGGCCTTATGCAAACGTCCTGTGATGTAGAAGAACAAACTGAGACTCAGATTTACTCAGGATTGGGGAAGACTTGAGGAAGCACTTGAACATCCTGATTCCTGGCCCCTTGTGGTCAGGGAAGTTGGAAAGCCACCAGGAGATGTACTGAGGATGGTTTACCTGAAGTTCTGGTGGAATCCCTGGGTAGCCCTTCTCTCCTTTGGGGCCATGCTGCCCCCGCTCCCCTCGAGGCCCCAGGTCACCTTTGTCGCCCTTCTCACCTTTGGCTCCTTCATGGCCGGTGGCTCCATTGTTGCCATTGTTTCCATGGTTTCCTTAAACAAGCAGATATCATCACATGAGAAAACCCAGTCGCTCATACTTACCGTCCATTTCTAGACAAACTGTCCAAACTCAATTATGAAAGGGGCCCATTCGAAACAATCCCAACTATAACCAATGGATATCATCATCTAAATAGGGCACCAGGCTCTGAAAGAAGCCTTAGATACCCTAAAGCTCCAAAGCCTGTTGATCCTTTGAAGCAAGGCTTAGAGGAAAAATTGTGTAGAATTCTAATTATGACATTATCATTTAAAATAGCCAAGACTGGAAACCACCTATATAATCACCAATATTAGGAAGGCATGACATATTCTAGAAACTATGTTATATAGTCATAAAAAAGAAGGCTGAAGAAAAACATTTAATGATATAGTGATATTCATGATATTTTTAGATTTTAAAGTTATAAGTGGCCAGGTACCATGGCTCACACCTGTAACCTCAACACTCTGGGAAGCCATGGTGGGAGGATCACCTGAGCCCTAGAGTTTGAGACAAGCTTGAGCTATATGACGAGATCCCATCTTTACAAAAATAGAAATTAAAAAATTAGCCAGGTGTAGTGGTGCGCACCTGTAGTCCCAGGTCTTTGGGAGGCTGAGGCAGGATGACCTCTTGAGCGTAAGAGGCCAAGGCTACAGGGAGCCTGGATCATGCCACTTCACTCCAGCCTGGACAAAAGAGCCAGACCTTGTTTCAGGAAAAAAAAAAAAAAAAAAGTGATGAGTAAATAGAGATAACATGGTACTCTCTGTTTGGAAAAAGATGTATTTATGTATTATATCCATAGGGAAAAAAAGACAAGAATAAGTTACAGAAAAATATTCATGGAGATTCTTTTCTAAATGTGAACATGAGTAATTTTCATGTCATTCTGTATATTTTTCTGTCTCTTTAAAGTTTTCTACAAAAAACGCATATCACTTTTACAACTGAGGAAAAGGTAAACTCATTCATTAAACAAATTACAGCAATGATTTTGAAAGCAAGAGTTGGAAAATAATTTTAACTTTTCCCTTTGCCACCAAGAGATAATTTCTACACCTCTTCTTTATTTTTAATATTTGCTAAATTTCAGGCTTTTTGCTGTTTATTTTGCATGCTACCCTTGGTCGGTTATCATAGCAGGCTTACAACCCTTCCAAATGCTCAATACTAAATTGAGCTAATTAACATATGCATGAACTTTGACTGTGTTTACAAATTAATGTGTTCAGTGACAAAGCCATTTCCTGCTTAGAACACATTTAACCAAGGCCAGCCTTATGTGTAACCTCAGAAGAGTTAAGACCTGAGAAGATTTTACAAGGGTCGAAATAATCCCTACCCTACATCATTGCACCTGCCGGCTGCTGTCCTTGATGGCCAATGACATAGATTCCAAGCCAGTAAATGTAGTTTAAAGTTTAACATAAGATTTTCTTGCTGTAAATTTGTTTTTGTGCAAGAAGCTACTCAAAAGTAGAAAAAAAATTGAACCACATTTGATCAATATTAACATCAATGAGAGTAAGTCACAGAAGAGCCAGTGGACTTTGGCCAGACCCTGAGATGAGGTCCTACCCTAGGGATTAACCTGAGGATGAAGACAATAAAACCCAAGATAGGCTTGGGAGCCCCAAATTGAGGGGATCTGGGCTACCCTTTCCTGGACTGACCCAGGTACCAGCAGGCCCGTGGCACTCCCCTGTGCCTGGCAGCAATGGTACAGTACAGATGGCTGAACTGTTGGCCAAGTGGGGTCTGATGTAGCTCCAGAGCATTCCCCATGCCACTACATGGTGCTGGAGCCTAAAAATGTTTCCATGAGGCCAAGAGTGATAAGAGTCAACTGAGAGATGACTGAACATGGAGAGACCCTGAGACTGGAGGAAGAAGCACTTAGCTGGACCTAGAGTCACACAGAAGGATGCACAGCTCAGTGACTGGCATTGAGATGGCTGTAGCCCAGATCGGTAAGCTTTCGGGTCTACTCTGCCCTTCATAAAGCGCGCTGTGGCAGATATACTGGAAAGAAGACTATGACCTGATCGTTTCAGACTCAATGCTGGTGAGGATCCTCCCAGCCTATGAACATGGTACTCCAGGGTGCCATGAGTCTAGTGGATCCTTTGGATCACACTGAAGTGATCCCAAATTATTTAGGTTTGCCCTTTGCTCCTACTTTAGCTCAGGCTGCAATTAGATTGACAGCATGTCTTGCTCATCCTTACCTGGAATGCCAGGAGGGCCCGGTGGCCCAGGGGGGCCTTGGTAGCCTCGAAAGCTGTAGTCTCCATGACAACACTTACTGCAGTCTGGGGGTAGTCCTCTGGTTTGTGGAGACTAAAAAGACAGAAAGAGAAGCTTCAGAACAAAAGGTACTTGTGAGCAATTAGGATTTCTAAATTTTCACTGACCTTGACCCTTAGGCAAGCTTAACTCCAATCAATCACAGCAAGATCAGAAGAGATGGGATGCGGTGGAGATATCAATGGCACAGGGTCAGGGAATAGTTAAGGTCAGTTGATGATCAAAGAAAAAGGCAACAAGAAAGTCAATAGAGGAAGATGCTCTTTGAAAAGGTGTGTGGGTGGAAGTGGGAAGTTGGGTCCTATTTCTGGAAAGTGCCTTCCTGCTGCTACTGTAACAGCAAAGGAAGAAACTCCTTCAGAAGTGGACTTGAAAGCCTTTTCTCTTTTCCAACTGCCATAGCCCCAGATGTAGCTAAATTGAGTAGACGGTCCTCAAATTACAAGAATTATCCACTTCAAACACTGTTTTTAAATGCTTACTATATGCATGATAGTAAGTTAAGAGCTAGATTAAGATTTCCTGGAAATTCTGAATAGTAACACTAGTTTTTCAAACAGCCATAGCACACTTAAATTGTCTTAGAAAACGAAGGAAATAAAGTATTCTTTAGTTCAATACATTTATTTATTTGTTTAACTGACAACTAGAAATTATATGTATATTTATCATGTATAACATGTTGTTGTAAACTAAGTACACAGTGTAAAATACTAAATTGAACTAATTAACATATACATTGTCTCATACACTGTTTTTGTAGAGAGAGCACTTAAAATCTACTCTCAACAATTTTCAAGAATATAACACATTGCTATTAACTATAAGTCCAATACATTTTTATTAATTATCTACATCTTGAAACAACTTTAACTTTATCAGTAAATCAACTATTTAACATGATTTCTATTTCACACATTCCACTTTAAAATGTGAAATGATTAGGCCAGGCATGGTGGCTCACACCTGTAATCCCAGCACTTTTGGAGGCCGAGGCAGGTGGATCACCTGAGGTTAGGAGTTGGAGACTAGCCTGGCCAACATGGTGAAACTCCATCTCTACTAAAAATGCAAAAATTAGCCAGGCATGGTGGTGCATGCCTGTAATCCCAGCTACTTGGGAGGCTGAGGCAAGAGAATCACTTGAACCCAGGAGGCAGAGGTTGCAGTGAGCTGGGACAGCACCATTGTACTCCAACCCGGGTGACAAGAGCAAGACTCAGTCTCAAAAAAAAAAAAAAAAAAAAAAAACTGTGAAATGATTATCCCACTCTTTGAACCAATATTTTATAAGCATTTAATGGGTACTAAATATGCTCAAGTATGATGCCGAGTGAAATGCTTATTTACACAAAGATAAATTTCTAAAATACATGCTGTCTAAGAGCTAAAGACTTAGTGGAAGTTGATTGGCAGAAAAGTTAAAGTTGCTTATGATATTTGAACTCTTATCTAAATTGGCAACTTGCCTTTTAATTATGTCATACAAAATACGTGTGGAAATCTTCCTAGACATCAATTATAATTCAATGGTCTTTTGAAAACAGCATGTTGTTGCTAAGAGATTCATGAAAAAAATGAAGTAAAGGAGGGAAAAAGGAGGACAGGGAAGAAGAGAAAGAAAAAGGAGACACAGAGGGAGGAAAAAAGAATTTAAAATTCAAGTTGCATTTATCACTAAAAATTTAAGCAGAAAACTGGGTCAAAACTTCACACAGTTAAACATTTAGACCTTACTTTCTTTTCTTTCTAAAAATGGGTTTGGATTTTGTTCTCACTCTCTCACCGCTTTTTCCTAAAATTTTCCACAAAGCTATTCAGGGAAAACACCGAACAGTATCTGTAGCACAAGCATTCTCCTGCAACAGCTCAGAACCCAAGTCTTGCTGATCAGGAGCTGTAACTTAGAGCTAACTCCTAGTCTTGTCTTCAGTCTACCAGGCTGAAACCTGGACAAGAACTAGAGTGTATGAAAACCTTCTGTCAAATTGGTAGGGGAAGAAAAAATCAACTAAAGCCATTGGTTTGAGGTGAGGGATTTCATTAGTGATTTTATCTGAGGGATTTCAGGACACTTGGAAAGTCAAAGACACCACGGCATGCCCCACTTTCTAATCCAAAACTGTAATCTGAGAAGGAAGGATTCCATATTTCCCGTTATGGTTTTGCTAATGTGAAATTCAGCCTTTTAAACCTCAGAAAATCCAGGGCTCTGCCAATGATGAATTTTAAGGATGGAAAAGGGAGGAGAAGGAGGGAAAATCCTCAAGTGGAACCACTGATGTAGGAATGGAATGGAAATACTGAAATGCTTAGGAATGTTGAAACACCCACTGGACTGAAACTAGAATTTCCATCATGGTGCTGCGTGACCTTAGAGAAGTCACTGTTCTCCAGATATCTTTTTTGTTTGTTTTGTTTTTGGCTATTAAATTGGAGGATTGGATGAGGTAGTGTTGGTGCACAGAAAATGACCCTTCAAAATACGTGCTTCAACGTGTTGAGTGGTTTGGAAACCGAAGGCTTCAGAAATAAGCCATGAAGATAAGGTGAGCACAGGGAGGACGGAAGGCTCTGCGGAGCAGGACAAAAGCTTGCTTGATCTTGATTTTCAGTACGAATGCAGGTCATGAGAGAGGGGCCTCTGACCTTTAGCGTTTTAATAAAGAGGTGTTGGAAGAGCTATCACAGGGAAAACTGGCTTGTGGCAAATCTCTTATTAAAAAAAAAGAAGAGAAAAGAAAGAAAGAAGCCTCAGATCCAAGGTCTCTCTCTGACCTTTCCCGGCCTCCCAGTCTCTGATCTTCTTTCCAGAAGTGCCGGGAGGGACTCTGTCTGGAATTTCTTTATTTGACTAAGGAAGTGTCTTTCCAAAAGAAATGCAATTGTCTTAAGACCCCCTCCTTAGGAATCTCATCAAATAGCCAGGAAAGATCAACCACTGGAGAAGCGAAGATACTGGGAGTCATCACAAGGCTCAGACAGGCTTTTTTTTCTATTTCCTGAGGGCAGCTGGAGCCACAATCTGGGAAGCTTTAAGACAACCTCTGTTCACAGTAAATTTCTCTCCCTTCCCTTCTTGACACTGTTACAGTAGGTGGCTACTCAGACATGAGCAGGGTAGGGGAGAGCTCTACCTGACCAGGAATGTCAGATGATCATCAGGTGATGATCAAGTGGCTTTTAACTCTCTCTAAAATAATAATTGGTTGCAGCCAGTGCCAGGGAAAGGCAGTCTTTGTAAAGATAGAAAAAACCTGAAACTGGTTATCAGCAGCTTCCCAATAAGATCTCAGGAGTTGGGCAAGTGGGCTCAAGCATGTGCATCAAGAGGCAAAATGGCAGAGTTTAAGTGGCAAATGACTTCCTAGGAGCATTTGGCTGGTGAGGGAAGAATACCTCAAGTGAGCATGCTTACAACTCCAGTAAACACACTGTGCATGCTCACCTCCCAAGTAAGTGCTGGCAGGCCACTGCACATGTGGACAACCCACCCCAAGGGAAGAATCAAGGCAGAAGTAATGCAAGACCCCATGAGTATGCCAGCGTAAAACCCCCAAGTCAAAAGGTCAAACAGTGCACTTGT
The DNA here is from genome assembly GCF_002776525.5 of Piliocolobus tephrosceles. Taxonomy (NCBI): domain Eukaryota; kingdom Metazoa; phylum Chordata; class Mammalia; order Primates; family Cercopithecidae; genus Piliocolobus; species Piliocolobus tephrosceles. Next base: position 33,427,750 of record NC_045437.1, read on the forward strand.
CTCTCAAGTTGCCCATTTGGCCCTCTTCCAAGTATACCTGCCTTCCTGTTGTTCCTGCTCTAAAGCTTTTTAATAAACTTTCATTCCTGCTCTAAAACTTGCCTTGGTCTCTCCTTCTGCCCTATGACCCTCAATGGAATTGAGGAGCCAAGAATTCAGGTTGCTGCAGACCCACATGGATTCACTGCTGGTAACAACACCTCCCCCAGGGCTCAGAGGAAATTTGTAATTTACTTCTACATTCCCCAACTCCCCGCTACCCTACATGGAAGTGTGTGTAAGCATGCATACTGCATTGGGCTATTGGGAAATCATCCCCATGTGATTCCTGTGTGCTATGCACATTAAGTAAATCTGTATGTGTTTTTCTCCTATTGATCTGCCTTTGGACAGTTCATTTTCAGAGACTCTTCAGAGGATGAAACAGGAGATTTCCCACTTTTTCCCTACAATCGCCTTGCATTTTTTTCCAGCTCTACAATGCAAAGATACTGAAGTATTTTCCAAAGCTTCAAATAATAATTTAGAAACATTTTGTTTTTAAAGTCTAGTATCTAGGCACAAGAATTCAGCTGCAGGAGATGAGGTTGCTCAATGCTAAAGTCAGCTAGGATTGGAAGTGCAAGACCAGGCTATTTGAGGGCGCTTTAATTGCACAGAGCTGCCACCAGAACTGCGAGAGGCTTCTGGTTGCTGCTACTAATCAGGCGCCTCGTGAGAACCCTTCAGCAACATTGCATTACAGGTTCCTTCCTCTGGCCTTGTCTTTCAAAGTTCAGTCGAATGGAACAATGCTTGTGAGTCTTTCGCTGGAGCTTTTAGAACAAGTTGGACAGGATGTGTTAATTCAGAAGTTTTCTCCTAGGTAAGGGAAAATTACATGTAGGTAGTTGCTATTTATGATCTCCGTAAGTTTATCATCGCCTTTCCCAAAAGCAGGTCAAATTTGTATGCAGAAGGCATGTAATTCTGCAGCATGGGAGAAAGAGTTTCTCTCTAAGACACGCTCCATCAATTTTGTAGATGGAGGCCTAGGGGTAATGATGCAGAATTGAGCTCTCCTACTAGTAAGTGACTTCTAGGAAGGAGAGTCATAGCTCCTTTTTTAAAACCTCCTGCCCCAAAAAAAGGGAAAAGAAAGAAGAGGAAGGGAATTGGGAAGAGGGAGAAATGGGTATCCAGGAGAAGGAGGGGAGATTGATAAAGGTGAATGACAAAGAGGCTGCAGAGAAGAAAATACCAGGAAAAGAGAGCCCAGGTCTGCCCACCCCAGATTTCTGGCCATTGTACTCCACCATGAACCCACAGCCGGAGCATCTTTCCAGACCATATATCTGATTACCTCACTGTCCTGCTATGAACAAACAAAACCTAGCTGGCAAAGCAAAATCTAAGCTCCTAAACCAGCTAGCAGAATCCTTCTTGTCACTAAAATCTTGTAACATCCCGTCCCCACCAATCCCCATCCCTGCATCCCTAACCCAGGAGCTTCAGCCACAGCCAACTCCTCACAGGCTTTCCAGTCTCTGTTGCAGCACTTTTTTTTTTTAATCTGTTGTGGATAGTCGTTCTTTTAATCTCATCTTTTAAGATCCAACTCAAAGACTATCAGTACTTTGACACTTTTGCCCAGCAGCCTTTTATGTACTGACTTTATTTAACACATGGCATTTAATTAAACTTAATTTAATTAACAAAAATTTGTCTCTACTATAGCACTCCAGGATTGTTTGGACATGGGAGCTCAGGCAAATTTATCTTTATATATCCCTGGCCCCCCTTTTAAAGTTTGGTACAAAGTAGAGACACAAGAAATGCTTGGGAACTGAACGAATAAGAGGAAAAGTGAATTATGATCAAAGAAGAGGGACAGGGGAAGTAGGGAAAGAAGGAAGAACGTAGCACAATCCTAAATTCAATCTGTGGTCTCCACAGCCATCGGTAGAGGAGTTGTATTGAAAACTTCCAGAATATCAGTAACTCTAAATATCCTCAATATCTCCTGTTGGTGGTTTGTTTGAAAATACTTCAGGAACCTAGAAGCTAGAGTGAAGGAGAAATGTGATTTGCATTTCAGTGGCCTGCTGGCTGTTGGTTGTCAGGACATAATGACCAAAGACAACCTTTAACTTCCTTCTGCTTCCTTTGGGGGAATCACACTGCCATGGTCAGGAAGGATACCATCTGTGAAATGGAAAGTCCAGATCAAGTCTCGGACGGAAGTGAAAATATCTTCACCACAAAACAAAAACAAACAAAAACCCACACACAAATCAGTATTAATCATTACCCTTCAGCCAAAAGATTGTCAGATGCACAGACAATCTCTAAAAGTGGCTTTCAAAGGATAGGATCATATTTAGAGATTATCGTTTCTTCTATGGCTCCTTAAAGAAGCAATTTTCTCTGGATACATCCACCACAGAATGGTTTGGACAACTGCATTGCGTGGTCAAGTTAAAAGTTCTGGATTAGTTTCAGATCTGCAACTGATTCTGTGTATGATCTTGATCTGATCATATAACCAAACAACCAACTCAAACTTCTGAATCTATGGTAGGAAGGATTTAGATTTCAATTACGTGAAATTCTTCAGGTCCTATTTAATGCATTAAAGTAATCAAATCTTATAGTAAAAACCTATGTGTTCAAATATCATATAACTCAAAGTAACTCTTCTTGCTTCCTCCATCAGTTTTCAGCACACTACATGCCTAGAGGGTAATTCAAAATGTGTCTCGTCATGTACTTAATATTTTAAATTACATTGAGTTTCACCAATTTGCAATTCACTCTACTGAAATCTTAACTCACTCTTGTACTACCAAGATTTAAAGATATTTCCTTAGAGCTGAATTTATAACCTGAGAAATAGATCAAGTCCTCTGTGATTATCAGGCATCAAATCATGCTATAAGGTTTGCATTTCAAACAGTTTATTTTTTATTTAACTCTTTAATTCTTTTTAAAACAGGCTGAACAGAGAGCTTAACATTCTAGAATGCTATAAATCAAATAAACAAGACTGCCATGAAATGTGACAGTATACTCACAAATCAAAGTAAAAAAACTTTGATTGCTTTTGACAAACTCAAAGGGCAGCTTCTCCCTGCTGGAAGGGATTAAGAAAGTCCAATTCTCTTAACAACAACAAATGATTGTCTACAGTGACCCATCGATCTGCATGGGTCAACACTCCTTTCCGGACCAACAGAGCAAGAAAGAAATCAAGTTCCAGCATAGCAGGAAGCTGACTGGCCGGGTTCCCCTTTCCGATGGGGTGATGCTACGACCACTATCCCATCACATCATTGCCGCCTCTGCTGATTTTCTAACAGAGACGGACAGTCTCTCTTGTACCGGAGAGCGATCCAGAAAGAGATTCACAAGCAGCTTAGCGAACTTCTCAGAAGCATTCACTGATTCTAAGAATCTTAGCCAAAAAAAGAACAACAACAACAACAACAGCAGCAACAGAACTCATTAAGCTTTCACAGATATCCTTAGAAGAGAATTCTGAGTACCTGGCCCCAGAATGGGGTGATCTGCGCTAGGTCATCTACCTCGGGGTGCGGTAGCTCATCTGGTCTCAGGGATTTTAGGTCTGTAGAAGTGTTATTATCCACAGTCCCAGTTTTAGGATGGCTCCGCTCTCTCACTTTCTCCCTCCTGGAGCCGCTACGGCCAGTCTGCTGGTGGCTTTGCACTATTCTTGCCACCACTTTATTAGTTCTTCCGCTCACCTCCATGTATTCATCTTGACACAGGCAAAAAGGGAGGAAAAACAAAGCCAGCAATTGCCAATAGACGAGCTGCCTCCAAAGCATGATTCTCAATAGAGCCTCAGAGCCCCCCTGAGAAGACAGCAGGGCTCCAGGAGCGTGGTCTCCTCGGGCAGATGCCAGGACTGGAGCTGAGAGCTGCAGCGGCGGAGTGGTTTTATACTTTGGTGTGTAATAAATAAGGCTGTAGGCATGCCAGAGTGACAGCAGCCCTCCTCCCCAGGCAGAACAACCCCCATTCATCATTTTCCCACACCACAGGCAAGAACGATTTGTGTGCACAGTTCCCAGTTGGCGAAATTCATAAATGTCACACCTTGGCACGTTTCTGTTGAAGTGTGAAGAAAACATACACAACCAGCTGGGAACAGAGAGCATGTGTCCAGCGGTTGGCTTTTGTGATTAGACATGGAAAGGCTGTGTATTTGCAGTCTAAAAAGCCTTTTGGAAAAACCTACCCTTGCGCTTGCCAGGAAATTCAGGCTTAACTGCATCAGTTTCGTCTGAAATGGCAGTGGGAACCCATTCAGGGCTTTCACGACAGCTCTTGCTTTCTAGTTGTACTGTTAGTATTTCCCCACTTTGGCCCACTTAAGATAACTCATTTCCCCTTCCGGAAACCAGTGGCAGAAGGCAGTTAGTTGCCTACAAAACACTGAGCAGGATTCAGGTGCAGCGCTTCTGGGTTTAGCAAAGGTATATCGCTATCCTCAGCTTTACTTCTTTTCCCCATGACTTCCCAAAAGCCAAAATTAAATCAAAGTTAACCAAGTCACTTATTGTCAGATGAAGATATAACACCTTGCTTTGTGTTAAGAGAAGGCTGTCTCTGGCTCCTCTTTCTTTTGACATATTCTTGATTAAAATAGAAATGGCGCCAGGCACAACGGCTCATGCCTATAATCCCAGCACCTTGAGAGCCCAAGACAGGAAGATCCCTTGAGCCCAGAAATGTGAGGCCAGCCTGGGCAACTTAGCGAGACCCTGTCTCTACTTAAAAAATAAATAAATAACAAAATTGAAGAAATGGAAAGCACCAAACACATTATTTCAAACACAGCATATCCAGATCAAGAGGATTCTCATGTTCTTTGCTTTAGTTGCTATACTTTTATTAATTCAGCCAAAAAGCTAATGGACATTCCTAATTGCTTTGGGATAATAAATTAAGAGAATAGAATTTAAACAGTTTTGTCATCAAAAATTGCTTCTATTTACATACGATTTTATTTATATTACTCATTCACTGGCTTAAGAAAATGTCACTGGCCTTCTCTCGTGAAAACTAGAGAGACCCAGGACCATAAAGAGCATGGGTGGCAAGCATCTGATGAGAAGGGGGCAACGTGGCACTGTGGGAAACTGAGGCGTGGAGAAGCTCAGCCTGCTGATGAAGAGTCAGAGCAGGTGGGGAAAGGGGAGAGAAGAGAGAGCTGCTGACAGCTGCCTCCATCGCTCAGCCAAGGGCCTGAGAACCAAGAGCCATCTCTAGAAGTGGCCAGAACTGTCAAAAGCTAGCCTGGCTCCTCCTGCAGCTACCAGAACAGCCGCTTCCAGAGTCCACACTTATACATGGAAAGGGTTTGGTGCTGGGGATGGAGGGAGAGAGTTACTCTGTGAACTAAAAGCTCTCCAGGCCACAGTTCAGGGGCCTTGGAAGTCATGTTCGGTCCGAGCAGTCAGTTCCCACCTAGTTAGGGCATAAAACACTCAGCCATCTCCATGGTACAAGTCTACCCTTGAGCATCTAAACCTTCCTCACTGGAGGCTTCCTTGAGTTCTATCATGTCCACCGTTAAAAGGTGGATGTCCCTGGGAAGGGGAGTGCGTCAAACTGTTATTCTTAGTAACTGAGGATTTTCTTCCCAGACTTGGAGCTGGAGCTGGGGAGAGGATGGTGCCTGTGTTTGGACGGTGAGCAAGTGGATGGGCTTTTGCTGTGGGAAGGAAAGCCCAGAGCAGTGTCTCAGTGGGGGATGTTCCCTCATTAGGGAGGCCCAGAGAAAATGTCACAGGAAGACCACAAAGCAAGCAGTGGCTCTGAAATCTAGGTCACCCAATTCACAGGTTTTCCAAGAGCTGTCTCTGGCTCTCACCATCACGCATCCCCACGACGTGGACCATCTTGCTAAGTAACTACAAATCAGCCTCTGACTTTCCACTGCATTGAGACTTGCCATTCGTGTTTTCAATCCTGTCATCTATTCTAGTGGTTCTCAACCCTGGTTGCATATTAAACCAAGGAGCTTCTAAAAATATTAGTGCCTGGACTGCATCCCAGACCAACTGAGTCAGAATCTGTATTGGGACCTGGGCAGTTTTTAAAAGCTTCCCTCAGATGATTCTAAGGTGCATGAAGGGTTAGGAATCACTGACCCATCTTCTCCTTGACTCAAAAGGAATAAATAATAATATCCATAATTTGTTAAGCACTTACCATGTGCTAGCCAAGTACTACTTTGCTTTATTTCACTGACTTCTGTCAGCAAACCTATGATGCCATCTTATAGATGAGGTAATAGAAGCTTGCAGAGGTAAAGTGACTTGTCTTGTGTTATGTAGCTGGAAAGAATTGGGCTCCATCTGTCTTTCCAGAGTGAGTTCTCCTGCCTTCCTGTAGAGAAGGATCTACAGAGAAGGATTCTGCAAAGAAGGATCTCTCCTTCTCTCTGCCATTGGCCCATTATTGATCTCTCCCAAGAAATCAATATTGGGTCGGCCGGGCGCGGTGGTTCAAGCCTGTAATCCCAGCACTTTGGGAGGCTGAGGCGGGCGGATCACGAGGTCAGGAGATCGAGACCATCCTGGCTAACACTGTGAAACCCTGTCTCTACTAAAAAAAAAAAAAATACAAAAAACTAGCCGGGTGAGGTGGCGGGCGCCTGTAGTCCCAGCTACTCCGGAGACTGAGGGAGGAGAATGGCATAAACCCAGGAGGCGGAGCTTGCAGTGAGCTGAGATCTGGCCACTGCACTCCAACCTGGGTGGCAGAGCGAGACTCCGTCTCAAAAAAAAAAAAAAAAAAAAGAGGAATGAACTTCCATTCACAATTGCTTCAAAGAGAATAAAATACCTAGGAATCCAACTTACAAGGGATGTAAAGGACCTCTTCAAGGAGAACTACAAACCACTGCTCAGTGAAATCAAAGAGGACACAAACAAATGGAAGAACACACCATGCTCATGGATAGGAAGAATCAATATCGTGAAAATGGCCATACTGCCCAAGGTTATTTATAGATTCAATGCCATCCCCATCAAGCTACCAATGAGTTTCTTCAC
>NC_045437.1:33435213-33483805 GCF_002776525.5 Piliocolobus tephrosceles
GGGGGAGGGATTGCATTGGGGAGTTATACCTGATATAAATGATGAATTGATGGGTGCTGACGAGTTGATGGGTGCAGCACACCAACATGGCACATGTATACATATGTAACAAACCTGCACGTTATGCACATGTACCCTAGAACTTAAAGTATAATAAAAAAAAAAAAAGAAATCAATATTGGGTCAATGACAGAGAGAAGGAGGTCAGTCTGAGAGCTGCCAGGGAGCCTGCCCTCAAGAATTGGGGTCAGAAAGTATTATGGGTTGGGTTATGTCCCCCCAAAAGAAATTGAAGCCCTAATCCCTAGTACCTGTAAGTATGACCTATTTAAAAATAGGGATTGTGAAAGTAAATGAAAACAGAGACCAGGCCTGTACAATTGCCATATATGGCAATTGTACAACTGTAACCAATCAACTATTTTATTTGCTTTATACCTGTGTTTGTCCTGTAAAAGCCTCCCCACCCCTTGTGTTCCCTTGGTAGAGCTCCTGAACCTCTTCTGGTTTAGACTCATGCCTGAGTTATGAATTGTTGTTTGCTCAAACTCTTTAAAACTGTATTGTGCCTCAGTTTACTTTTGAATAGGTCTTTACAGGTGATCAACTTAAGATGAGGTCATTGGGGTGGGCTGTGACCCAATATGAATGTGTCCTTATTAAAAGGCAAAACTTAGACACAGAGGCAGACATGCACACAGGAGAACACCATGTAAAACTGAAAGCGGGGATGAGGGTAATGCATTTACAACTCAAGGAATACCAAAGTTGCAGCAGACCACCAGAAAGTAGGTGAGAGGCATGGAACAGATCATTCTCTCACAAGCCTTAGGAGGAACCAATACTGCTAACACCTTGATCTCAGACGTTGAGACAGCGAAACCACTACACAATAAATTTCCCCATTTAAGTCATCTCATTTGTAGCATTTTGCTATGTCAGTCTTAGCAAACAAATACAGAGAACATGTATGAAAACTTTTAAAAACAACAAAACACTCCAGACCTAGTAGGGGTCTGGAGTCTATGCATGTACGATCTTGCACATGCAGAGATGGCAGTCTGAAAAGATTTAGTAAATTGCTCAAGTTCGTGGGTAGTAAGTAGAAAACTGGGCCAGAGAGAAGAGTCCCTTGTCTTTCAATATAGGTTTCTTTTACTTCCCTCCAGTAATTTCTCATTAAATGCATTTTAAACACTGGTTTATTATTAAATCTTACTTGGTTATCATTTCATATATGCTCCAGAATGTTCCTTATGTCTAGTTTTCAAAAATGTGAATAACAATTGGGCATAACTTTTTACCTATGGGTTGAATATTAAAAACATCTAGAATCTGCCCCAGGCAACCTCCATTTAGGTGATGAAGTCCCAGTTCTGCACAGTTGTCTCTGGCTGTGAAAGTTCACAAAGGACACCTGAGGACATCAGGCTCCTGGATACACTGGGACTGTCACGGCATCCTGCCTACCCTGGGCCCAAGAGCCCAGTTAGGATGTTGGCACAGCCAGTAGTGTGAGCAGCAGAGGTGCAGATGCATATGAATATATCTGTAAAAGCCAGATCTGTGACTCAGCTTTGCAAGGCAGAAGCAACTTTGCAAGGCAGAAGCAAATATTTGTTTAGCTTTACAAAGGAGGCCATTATAAGATGTGTAGGTACCCCGTGGCCTCCCCCATGGTGCTTTGCTGTGGCCTAAGCCAAAAGGAGATCAGTTATGATCTGGCCAAGGGACAGTCAAGAACTGTGTTGAACTGAACGTGTCTTTGTATCAGTGCCAACTTAAAGAGCAGCTAAAGGAGGCAACTGTTTGTATGATTTTCGAGAGCAGTGGAAATGTGACCCACCTCTCTCCTGCCTCTTCCCAATGAAAAATACTCCCTGTACTAAGCACAGTGAATTCTGAGATTCTAAAATCAAGGCTTAGTCTCTTTGATTTAAACTAGTTAGAGATTTATTAATATACAAATAAAATTAAAATACACCTGGAGATGAGGTAGTTTAGCTGTATTGGTTGTTTATGTCTTCATGTTAAGGGCTTTTTCAGATGCTCTCCAGAGAAATTCTACTGAAGAATAAGTTTTAAAAAGAATCAGAGTGTGTTCAGAAAGGGAACATTGCCTCTAGACATTAGGTATTTCCATTTGAAGAAAAATGGGTTCACGCTTTCCACCAGTACAGGGCAAAATCAGGAATGAAGTAATATGAGAGGAAGTTGGTCAGCTGGTCAGGATGTTACAATTTTGGTGGAATTACATGTTTAGAGTCATAATTCAAGTGCAGGAAACTCATTGCCAGTGTCCCAGGAATAGATCTGTCTCCATCACAAGAATAAGGCTTTCAGAGACTCATGTACAAAAACTAGCGTCTTAATGTATTCATTTATAATGAAAAATGTAACTCTCAAGTTGGCTACATGTATTACAGATGTTTGCTGAAAAACAAATTATCTTGGTAGGCAAAGCTATGTGAGAAGACAAATACTAATCAGAGATGTGTGTGTTAAGCGTGGTGGTTGTGTGCGTACTTGTGTGTGTGAGGGAGAGAGAGATAATTTGTTGGATAAGGTTAATGGCTGGTGTCATTGAGCATTTGTGTCTATCAGGCTACAAACAGAAAAACAGAAACCATACTAGATATTTTAAAACAGAGAATTTACTATAAGAAATTACACAACACAGAGAAGTAACCATCTTGTAAGGTTGGGGGAAGCAAGGGGAGAGGCTGGTGTCATCTGAATTTAGAAGCTAGAAGAAGGGACCCTGCAGGCTTCTGAATAGGGGGCACTGCCCAACTCAAACTGATACCTCTGGCAGGGTACAATGAGAAGAATTCTGGGAATATAGAAAGAAATTTACTTGGAACCAACTGGAACCAACTCTAGCTACCAGGGTTAAGGGCCATTGCTCAGATGACACAAAAACAGCGAGCCAAAAAAAAAAAAAAAAAAAAAAAAGAGAACAATTGTCTTCTACAGTCATCCAGGACCCAATATGGGTTGACAAAGGAGAAAAGTAATTTGAAGAATCTGAGTTCCAACATCCCAGGGCAGAGTTTTGAAGGGTGAGTTGGAGCTGAGAGACAACAATGTAAAACCTAATGCACCAATCCCCTAGGAATGTTCCTGCCACAAGGAACAGACATTCAAGCTCCTGGGGCAGAGCTTGAAACACATCATCCAGGTTGGTCTGAATTCTCCTTTTGTAAATTTTATTCAGATCACCTCCATTTTTCCTAATCATTTCTTTCTTCAGACAGAGGACAATATAATTCCCTATAGAAAAGCTTTCTTTTTTCTCCTAGTGTTTGCATCCAGTGTACCTGGATTGGATTTAGGGTATTCACAGACAATCTTTTGAGTCTTTCTCATTAAGATGACCTGCTAACTGTGTATTGGACACTGGTGGCTGTTGCTGGTTCCAGGTCAGCTTCTTTCTATATTCCCAGAATTAGCCTCATTGTACCTGGCAAAGGTATCAGTTTTAGTTGGGCAGTGCCCCCTCCTCAGAAGCCTGAGTCTCAGCCCTGTAGGGTCCCTTCTTCCAGCTTCTAAATCCAGATAACACCAACCTCTTCCCTTGGTTCCCCCAGTCTTAGGACACACTGACCTTCCCCAGGACTAGCCTGCCCAGCCCTATTTTGCTATTTGAGAAACCAAGGTTGACTTCTGTAGATGTAGGTCAAATGAGCCTGATCCAGATCATGAAGAAGCCTGAAGCAGAGGGAGCTCTGACACTCTGGAACCCGGTTTCCCAGCAGGACCATGCTATACTGGCCTCCTAGTCATTTGAGGAGGCAAACTGTGTTCACACAATGAAGGCAAGAGGAGGGTTTTGTTGAAGATCTTGCTTGGCTACAGTGCAATCTTGAAAGAGCCAAGCAAATTCCTCAAAATGGGAGACTGATTTTCAGGAATTGCTTAATGTGATCGTGAGAGCTGGCAAGTCTGAAGGGCAGGCTAGTAGGCTTTAAATTCCGAGTCAGTATTGCAGTCTTGAGTTTAAAGCCAGTCTGGAGGTAGAACTGTTTTCTCTTTAGGGTCCCTCAGTCTGTTCTTTTAAGGCCTTCAGCTGATTGGATGAGACCTGTCCACATTATGGCAGGTAATATAATTTATTCAAAGTCTACTGATTTAAATATTAATCACATCTAAAAGAATACCTTTACAGCAACATCTAGACTGGTGTTAGACCAAACAGGGAACCATAAGCTAGCCAAGTTGACACAAAAAATTCACACTCTAAAAGTAAATAAACATCCCAGGAGAGTTGAGAACATTTGATAATCATGAAAAATAATTCAATGATACTTGAGACACTGGAAGATAACTTTTTCATTCTGAAATATTCCAGAGAAGATGGGATAAGACTTTTTGAATGAACCCGCAGAGATCACCTCATTGTCTATATCCCCAGTTCCTCTAAGCTCAGCCTTCTTTAGGGTTCCATAAACCTCTCCACCCTAGTTAGCCAGTTACTTCCATTGCTCATCAGTCCTTCTCATGTGCTCCTCTCTCCTAGTCATTGTCTCTTTGACTTAAAAGTCCTCCTATTTTATTCTCTCTTCATGAAGTTTATCTAGGCTCATTCAGATAATACCACAAAGAGTTCTCGCTGTTATGGTACATGTCCGAGCTACTCAGCCCTTGGCATCATCTCTATGGCAGACACTGTTTGTTGTTATTTTCTTTTTTCCTTTTGTGGAGGCTAAAGCAACTCCATCTTGAATGCTAATCTTCCATGTTGACTTCTGATTAACACCTGTCCTGGGAAGGCCTCTAACATTTCCAGTATATTTATTGCTCCTTGGGTAAGAGCACGTACTTACTGTAAATCCTGCCCTTTGGTTAAAACAACCTGGATGTTATCATACTTCACTTATCCTACACATCCCATCTGAATCACACATACCGCTTCCTTATGATATATAAGTTCCTGCTCTGGGGAGTAATGGTGCAGAGATCCATCATCTCCTTTCAGCACCACTTTAGATACAGACATGGCTTCTGTTTCTAAATTCCTATTAAATATTTCTTTCAGAGAAGCTGCTTATGTCAGCTTCTGTCTTCGACCTCTGAGCTTCCTTGGACTTTGGGGTAGGTTTGCATAGACCTGCCCAGCATGGAACACCTTGTAACAGAGTCTTGATTTTGTTCTTCTGTCCTTCAGGTAAAGTGAGTTCTAGTCACAGGAAATAAAACATGACTAGATTCATCTTTTGGCCAGTGACTATTTTAGTCATGGACTTGACATTATATGATATGAAGAGAATCTGCTGGGGAATTTTGGGAAGGACTCCTTACTCCTGAAAAGGGACATATAGAAAGGAAATGTACCTTTTCTCTCTCTTCTTCCACTGAATACAGTCATGTTTACATACAAAGTGGGACATTACAGCAAATCCTAGGATGGCAGAGCAGAAAGATGGAAATAACCTGGTCCTGGATGGCATCTGTGAGCCACCAAATTACCTAATTACCTAGTCTTCAAACCACTCAACTCTCTTCTATGTGAGATAATAAATTTTCTATTGTTTACACCTTTGAAGTGGATCAACATTGTCTTTATTGTGTTATTACTTAATACTCTACATATCTGTCTTATTTTTCCAACTAGATCAAACATCCTTGAGTGAAACAACAATACCATGATTATCTTTGTATATAGCCTGTTCTGCAACTCATACATAATGAATACTCCATAAATGCCTGTCCTTGGTAGAATAAGTAAGTAGAAAATATAAACCAAATTAATGGATTAAGTATGTACTGTACTGGTTAGTTAAACACTGCCTGAGCTCAAATAAGGCAATTGTAAGAGAGTTGAAGGATTTAGAGAGCTGGAAATCCTCCATTTATTTGGTTGTCCCAAGATACTTCCTGAAGAGGCAGGGTACTTCCTCTACATGTCCAGTCCTTCTTCTGGGAGGTCTTTCCTGATTTCTTACAACAGAAACAATGCCACGTCCTAGACATTTTTCTAGTTAAATTGGCGCCAGCTGACTGGGTTCTGGCCAATGGGTGTGAGTGAGGCAAGCTGTTCCTCAGCTTAGCCTTTGAAAACATTCAGTGAGATCATTCTACTCTTCCTCTCCTCCTTCACTTACTTTTGTGGCCATGTGTTCTACGTAGTGGAGCTATGATGGCAGAGTCTCTGTCAGCCTGGGTCCCTGAGTGACTGGGTGGAGGAGAACTCTCTGTTGACCCTTATAAAACACGTACTCATGGTGCCAGGCACCTGTAATCACAGCTACTCAGGAGGCTGAGGCAGGAGAATCACTTTAACCTGGGAGGTGAAGGTTGCAGTGAGCCAAGGTTGCACCACTGCACTCCAGCCTGGGCGACAGAGCAAGACTGCGTCTCAAAATATATATATATATATACTCCAAGTTATGAATAAACTTTATGGTGTTAAGCCACTGTGCTTTCAGAATTAATTTGTTACTACAGATAGTCAATGAACTCTATGTACTATCCCACTCAATAGACATCCTTAACTAGATATGTTCTCTCCTCTATGATCTCAGAGCACTAAAATGTCTTCTTTGCAGTATTTTCCAAATTAAAATTTATATTTATCTATTGTATTCTTTTATTAATGCTGTTCTCTTCTCATTAGACCATCTATACCATGATGAGATCCTTATTTTCTTACTACTGTACTTTTAATGCCTAACATAGTGCCAGCCATATGATAGATGGCAATAAATATCCGCTAATGAATGGACAGATAGATGGATGAATAGATGGCTGCATATCGACTTTAGCTACAGATCCACCTGAGTTTGAGTTCCATCTCCTTGACTTTCTAGCTGTTACTTTGTCCTTTCTAAGTCTCGGTTTCCTCATTAGTAAAACGAGGCTCATGTTATCTATCTTACACGGTTGTTGTGAAGATTAAAAGAGACATTGATGCAGCAAAGCACTTTCTTCCTAGCACAGTGCCTAGCACTCACTCACTGTCAAATGTTGGCCATTATTATAGCTCAGGAATTGGAGAAAGGGGTAGAACTAAAGAAATTACTAGAAAGAAAACATCAAGTCGGCATAAATTGTTTTGTATTTCCTGCTAGTGATTAAACAATTAAAAACAGGATTTGAATCATTAAACCTATTAAGAGGTTATAGATCACTAAAAACAATTTCTTTTTTTAAATAATTGACTGGGAAAAATTATGCCTCCATTGAATTCAGCTCCAGATACTACAGGGTGTTGGTGTTAAGTTTGGGAGGCTTCTGCAGGCAATTTTGAAGATATTTCCTTAATTTCTTTGATTTTTCCAAAGATGAATTTGAAAAAATAAGGCCAGATTTCTATATAGAAACAGAGATAAACATCTTAAAGGAATAAAGCTGTATAAATTTATGAATAATCCTTATAAAATCTTGAGTCTGCCTTGAAAATTAATCACTGGATTCAGCAAATAATGGAGCTTCTCTGTCTTGCCTGCTTTCATGGTTTGCCACAGGCTGTTCCAGGACTCTGAAAGTATTAAGGAGCAAAATGTTTCCACATGAGTAATGCTGATTTCAGACACTCCACCCGAACCACAAAGGGAGCAGATCTGGGGTTGGCATCCCAAATACATTTCTTTATTCTGAGCCTTAAACTAGGCAGTAAAGAAAAAGCATTCTTGGATTCTAAACCAGGAGTCCACTGAACCATCTCCCATTGGTTCCTGTCTGCTTGTGTGACATGGGGCTCTCATCTTTCAGAGCCATTTGCCTCTGTCTGCATGCCTTCCTACAAATCCAGTCAAATGCTCATGCTCCATAACTGCATCATTGGATGGCCCCATTTAAGACAGACTTTGGCACATAATTATCCAGTTTTTATGCACCTAACCGACATGTGTATCTCTGGAAAGGACGCCTGTGTGATGAGCAATAATAGTACAACAGGATTTTAAGAAAAGCAGAGCCAGCTGCAGCCCATTTAACCCATTTCCTCACCCTGTTATATTTGATGAATAATAGCCCAGAAAAGAGAAGTAACATGCCCAAGGCAATGCAGCTAGTTAGTGGCAGCTCCAGAACCAAAGCAAAAGTCTGCTGACTGTTAGTCCAGGGATCTTCATGCTTCATTATGGGTGATATGCTATGTATCTAGTACAATGAGATGTTGCTCCTCAGTACTTAACATACTGAAAAGATGTGAATTAATAATTTTTGTTTGCTGGCTAGATTATCATTCTGGTTTCTAAGCTAAACTCAAATGCCACTAATCCTATTAAGACTTCCCTGATGAGGCAGAGTGACGAGTAGAGAAACAGGCCGAGTACGGAAAGACTTGGCATTGGGTCTCAGCTGTTATAATTAGTAGTGCGACCTTGAGTCCTTTGCTTCTGCACATTGCCCAGAAGCATGGCTTTCAGACTTCCCCAGAACAGGGCCCCCAGATGGGGAGTCCAAAAGGATTAAAGAGAATTGAGCTGTTTTCATCTCTTCTTCCTTGTTTGTTCCTATCCTCTGGGAAAATGGATCTTAGCCATCTGAAAAAGAGCAGACTTCTTGGATTAATCCTTCACATTGGGAAACTTTAGCTGGGAAAGGAGGGTATCTAGGAGAGGCCTGAAAGATAAGAAAAACACAGTTCTGTACCTCGGTACCCAGAGATTCAGATGCTCTATCCAGGGACCAGTAGACTTTTCTGTAAAGGGCTGTGTAATAAATATTTTAGGCTCTATGGACCATAGAATCTCTGTCTCAACTATTCAAGTCTGACATTGTAGCTTGAAAGCTACTACGAACAATTCAGAAATGAATGAGCAGGGCTGTGTTCCAACAAAACTTTATTTATAAAAACAAATGGCAGTCCACAGGCCATAATTTGCAGACCACTGGTCTACTCTAAGCCTGATCACTCCAGGATCTTCTTGACTGAATTATGAAAGAGATCGTAGGGGGAGTCACTGTGGTTCCATAACTCAAGAAAAACTATCAACACATGGAAAATAAAATTTTTTAAAGGGCAACAAGTGGTGCTTCTAAACCAACTGTAGGAATCTGAATTTTTTTTTTTACCATCCTATCTGTCTCCTTTTTGGTTTTGTCTGTATCTTCTGTATCTGTCCATATTTTTATCAGCTCCTCTATCTCCCCCTTGTCTCCCTCCTTTTCCTTTTGGATTATCATCATCACTACTCTCTGCCATATGTAGACCAAAATCATGTGTATCAATTAGGGATTTGAATGTTAGCAACAGAAATTATCACATGATGTCTTAGGCAGAAAAGTTTTGCATCAAAAAGTTACAAGATGCTCACAGAATTGACTGGCAACTAGAGGACCAGGCTTGGAAAAATGCAGGAAAAACTGTATAGAGGGTCCCACATGTGAAACTAATCAGTGATTTTTCAGCAGGAACAGTTTGGCTATAATGTCACTGTTGGTGGAGTCAGACCTTGTATCCTCCTGGACATCCATAAACCACCATAACTAATTCTTAACTGACCCTTTGTTCTTTGTCTGTTATTCCAAATTCCTGGGTGGGAGTTATCCAATTATCTGATTAGCTGATTCTAAACTACATGGCCATGCTATAGCTACCATATGGTAGAAAGAAGGGGAAAACTCCAAACTTAAGTTCTACACTGGACAGCAGGACGTTGAATCCCACTACAGTCACACAAAAGGAGGGATTCTCACCGTATGAAAAGTATATAGATATTGCACAACCAACACATTGACAACAGTCAGTCAGCACAGATGAGGCATTCAAAGCCAAAGGTGACCTCTGTGTGAAACATCCAATTAACATTTGAGGATTGACATACAAAGGGTTGATTCTAAATTGACTACAGTATTATTACTGTATTCTGCCTATGGGTTCAGACATGGGAGGGAGATACAAATTGTCAACCTAATCAAATTTATATTCCCTGGTTGTAGAAGGATTTTCAATTCATAACAGGAAGTGTAAGGCTACAGATTAATCACTGACATGGATTCATACCCTGATAGGTGCTGGGTGACACACATCTGCTTTCTAAGTCCATGGGGAATTTAACAATAAATCCAAGCTCCAGGGACAGTCTCAACGTCCTGGCAGTTATGCCCATGAAAATCTAATATTTTCCAATATGCAGTGGGAAATCTGCACACATCTGTCTTCAGCTCTGAAACACAGAGCAGCTGGGAGACAGCTGCTCAGCCTCAGGGAAATAGGGTCAATTGTCCTGTGACACTCACCCCATCAAAATGTGGACCCTCTCTTGAAATGGCTGCAGTTCCTGGTATCAACCTACTTTAAGATGCATCACTTACCCTAGTCATTGTCACTGGAATTTCAGAAACCTCCCTTCTCCAATTTAGAAATGGCATCCATCAGTTTTATTCTGAAATGCATGATTCTACACTTGCTCCAGAAAAACCTCATCACTTTCGCAGAAAATGTCCTCTGTTTTGATTGAAAATTATGCAAGGTTTGATGAATTCCAAGTCATTATTTTACAGTTTCACAATAGACAACACATCAGGAAGGGAAAGAAGAGGGAGTGAGGGAACACAGAATCAGTGTGCAATCCTGTATATTCATCATGGTATAGCAGTTTTGTCTTTTCTCTTACTCATGCTTGTGCATAGTTTAGTTCACCTTTTATTTTTGACATCATTTTGTCTCTAATGCTTTTACTTATTAACTTTTACCATGATAGATATATATATGTGTGCGTATGTGTGTGTGTATAGAATATATATATATATATATGTCTCTGTGTGTGTGTGTGCTCATGTGTGTATACATATATATATACATATATATATATATATATAGAGAGAGAGAGAGAGAGAGAGAGAGAGAGAAAGAGACAGGGTGTCAGCCTGTTGCCTAGGCTGGAATGCAGTGGTATGATCACAGCTCCCTGCAGCCTTGACCTCCCGGGCTCAAGTGATCCTCCCACCTCAGCTTCCCGAGTAGCTGAGACTACAGGCACATGCTACCATGCCTGGCTACTTTTTTCTTTTGGTAAAGGTGAAATCTCACTATGTTGCCCAGGCTAGTCTCAAACTCCTGGGCTCAAGTGATCCTCCCACCTTGGCCTCCAAAAGTGCTGGGATTATAGATGTGAGCCTCGCACCTGGCCATCACTTTTACATTCCAATGAACCAGTCCAGGTAGTTGAAACATTTTCTTGAACTGGAAATACAACGCAGACAGAAAAAGTAACAAGAAAAAAATGTAATTTTAACAAGCACAAATAGTAACCTACTAATGCCATCAGCAGAACCACGTCCTTACTGGAATGTGAGCAGAGGTCAGCTGACCAATGCAAACCTTGGGTTCCCTTAAAAAGTAGAACACTTACAATAATGTTCAGGAATCTGTGAGATAATACTTAATCTTTCATTTCAAAAATTTCCAACTGTACATCCATCAACATATTTTCCTCTGAAACGAGATTAAACCACCTGCTAACCACTTGATTGACATGCGACGAACAGCAATCCAAAGACCACACTTTGAAAAGGACTCAGCCTTCGTGTCAAGTGTCAAGTGATAAGTAGAACAGATGGTGTGGGGATGTTTGGAACCCCAGAATCACTGGCTTTTTAGTTGAAAGGAACTATAAGAATAATCTAGAACAATGCTGAAAATTGTGGGCTGTGTGGCTCAGAGTCACTTAGGATGAACGTGTGAAACTGAGTCAAGCAGAGGAGAAAGGTGACTATGAAATAGTAATAATAGGAATTTTAAATGTCACTGGCTTTGTTACTCAAGAAATAGATTGAGGACAGACAATGCATTGGGACATTCATCATCCCACATGTCACGAAGGCCAAGTGTCTGGCTATCTCTAAGAGATTTCTTCCCAAAGAAATTATTTTTCCAGTTTTTTTCTCTACAATTCTCATTCCTATAACCAGTTCTCCAAAAAGATGGACCCTTCACCAGTTCTAGAATATTTAATATAATTTCTAATTATCTTAGCAAAAACCCTTTATTAGAGGACTCTTTTTGGTGACTAGGGTAAGTTTCTCTGAATCAAGGAAATCTGGTTTTATGGCAGTGAAGAAGGCTGGAAGCCGGGAGCTTATGGTCCAAGTTGGACAACTTTATTAAAGGGTAATGAGGCATCCTGGCCTGTGAAGTAGGCCAGGAGGTGCCGAAGTTTTTAGATCCCACAGTTCCTCCAGCAGATCCAGGTAAACATATTTCTTACCATTGTAAACATGCCAGTATTCGTGCCATGTTTACCATGCCATTAACCAGTAAAAGGGACTTTGACTATTTTACGGGGCAAAAGACCCACCTCCCTGCCTTGGCTTCCCTCACTCCAGTCCTGGACCATCCTTGACAGGAAAGAAGAAGTTTGTACTGTTCTGTGAGAGGACTCCATCTGCACAAGCACGTGTCTACCACACTTGCGGACACTGCTGTTACAGTATGAGGAACAGCAGCAAATGAGTCTTCTGGGATGTTTCAATAAGATTTATTTTTCCATCCTATTTATTTCCTCTCTGTGTATATCATGTGAGGCTTTTCAGATCCAATTCCCTACCCTACCCCCTTACCTTTGCTCATTTTCTTTGAAGTACTCTGAAGACCACATGCTCTTGAATTCTGGTTCTGTCACCATCACTTGAAAGTTGCTGATTTAGGGTGAAGAGCGGAGGAGCAGAGCAAAGGTGTGGAACAGAGAGAAAGGGAAGAGGAGCAAGGAGCAAGATGGAGGCTTGCTTCATCAATTTTCTGTCATACTTCCTGCCAAGGACAATATGTTTAACTACGCTTTGCTTTCCTGGCTCATTGGGCAGCCACTCAGTATACAGACACCCAGGGGTCCCAGAGAAATGTCATTCTCCTCAAAATGTAATAGCCTTCAGCCCAGACAAAAGCCTGAGTCAGACAAATGATAGGCTGGTAAGAGACTTGGCTGGCTCTCAGAGCAGACTAGAGCAAGGAGGAGGCAGAAATGTTACCTGGCAGGCAAGCTCTGAGTTTTTTCCCTTTCTCTAGGAGTGGGTCTAGGTCACAGGCCTAGTCAATGTGTTAGGTTGCACAAAGTAGACTTTCAAATGCCACTATTGGCATCACAAATACCGTGACATGCTGTTTGTCATTCTGCATAATGCACAGCCAACTGCCCTGTCTATTTCTATGGGTAATTCTGAGAAGACATCCTTTATAGCACATGCAGGAGTCCTCCCCAACTCTCTTTGAGGTGGGAGATGGGCACAATTCACTCTCTTTCCCTGTCTGGTCACAGCCATTTGTTCTATCCATAATAGCATTATCATATTGCTTTCATTGAATATCACAGGTTTGGACTGCACCGGTCCATTTATAGGTGAATCTTTTCCAAAAATACAGCTGTCTCTCCACATCCCCAAGTTCCCCATCGGCAATTAACATGGGTTGAAAATACAGTATTCAAGGGATGCTAAACCCACAAATATGCTGGATCAACTTTTTGTGTATGTGGATTCTGCAGGGTAGACTGTGGGATTTGAGGATACATTGATTTTCATATCCTTAGGAGTCCTGTAACCAATCCCTCAAGAATATGGAGGTCCGACCATATTTACTCCTCTGAGTTCAAAAGTTCTTTTAGGTCAGAAACTTAGGCTAGGTATTTTGTTTTCCTAGAATCTAGTGCTGTGCCCAGCACAAAACCAGCTTTCAATGAATATACTTTTAATGACTGCAAAAAGGAATTAGTAATTATCTTCAGCAAGATGGTCACAAAGATGCCCAATTATAGCTCTTCCAAGTCTTCACAATGGAATCAAAGAGTTAGGTGTTGAAAATAGAAGTTGACCAAAACATAGTCCCTCCACTCCAGGGACTCAAAGTCAAGAGGAAGAAGTCAAGATGAGAAACAGAGAATTACAGCCACATGAAAAGTTATGGTGAAGGTTTGAACTGCATGCAGAAGAGCAGATGCAAAGCTGAAGATGCCAAACAGGTTTCCTCCCCCTTAACAATGGTGTTTGTTTACTAAGGCTGCTGTAACAGAGTATGACAGACTGGGAAGCTTAGACAGCAGACATTTATTTTCTCACAGTTTTGGAGGCTGGGAGCCCAGGATCAAGGTGTACAGAGTGTGTGTCTCCTTGGCTTGCAGATGACCATCATCTTGCTGAGTCTCTACGTGGTTGTCCATGTGTGCACATATCTGGTGTCTCTCCGTGTCTCTAAATGTCTTCTTCTTATAAGGATACCAGTCAGATTGGATTATGGCCCACCCTAACAGCCTCATTTTAACTTAATTAACTTACCTCTAAGTTCCTTCAGGCTACTATAACAAACTGCCAAATACGAGATGGGTTAAACAACAAGTATTTATTTCTCACAGTTTTGGAGGCTGGATAGTCCAAGACAAAGGCACTATCAGATTCAGTATCTGTTGAAGGCCTGCTTCCTGGTCTATAGACAGCTGTCTTCTCTGTGCCTTCACATGGCGATAGGGGCTGGGGAGTTCTCTGAGGTCCCTTTTATAGGGGCACTAATCCCGTTCATGAGGGCTTTGCCCTCATGACCTAATCACCTCCTAAGGGACCTCTTGCTAACACCATCAGTTTGGGGATTTAGAGCTCAACTTATGAATTTGGGGAAATACAAACATTCAGTCCATAACACCTTTTAAAGACTTTATCTCCAAACACAGTCATATGCTGAGGTACTGGGGGTTAGGGCTTCAACATATAAATTGGGGTGGAGGGTTGGGACACAGTTCAGCCCATAACAATAGCAATGATCCATAAAGATCCTGGATGCACCTCAGGCCTTAGCATCCCTGGCTCTACCATGTGCTGAGTCTGCCACAACCACCACTGCTTGGGCCCAGGTACTGTTGTCTCCCCAAGAATAGGCAGGCCTCTGAAGGTCATTGTCAAATGATGGGAAGTGGCCACCTTGCTCAGGACCTGACTGCAGATTTACTCATGCCATTAAATTATAGCCTTCTAAAGACACAATCAGTGCATAGAATGTTACTACAGTGTTATACCAGCTTTCTCAAAGAGACCTTTCGTGCAAATACTTCCTAATTTAAATGACATCACTGCCCAACTCTGTAAGGCTGGCCTTGAGCAAAATAATAGACCAAACAAAGTAGTCATGTATTGCTTAACGATGGGAATGCATTCTGAGAAATGCTTCATGAGGTGATTTTGTTGTTGTGCAAACACCTTAGAGTGTGCTCACACAAACCTAGATGGTATAGCCTACTGCACACCTAGGCTGTATACCATAGTCTATTGCTTCCAGGCTGCAAACCTGTAGCAGGTTACTGTAGTGAAGATCATAGGCAATTGTAACACAATGGTATTTATGTATGTAAACGTGTCTAAACACAGAAAAGGCAGAGTAAAAATTTGCTATTAAAAATTAAAAATGGTACACCTGTGTATTAGTCTGTTTTCATGCTGTTAATAAAGACATGCCCAAGAGTGGGGGCAATTTACAAAAGAAAGAGGTTTAATTGGACTCACAGTTCCACTTGGCTGGGGAGGCCTCACAATCATGGCAGAAGGCAAGGAGAAGAAAGTCACATCTTACATGGATGGTAGCAAGCAGAGGGCTTAGGCAGAGAAACTTCCACTTTTAAAACTATCAGATCGCTTGAGACTCATTCACTATCACAAGAATGGCATGCAAAAAATCTGCCTCCATGATTCAATTACTTCCCACTGGGTCCCTTCCACAACATGTGGGAATCCAAGATGAGATTTGGGTGGGAACATAGCCAAGCCATATCATTCCATCACAGCCCCTCCCAAATCTTATGTCCTCACATTTCAAAACCAATCATGCCTTGCCAACAGTCCCCCAAAGTCTTAACTTTTCAGCATTAACTCAAAAATCCACAGTCCAAAGTCTCATCCAAGACAAGGCAAGTCCCTTCTGCCTATGAGCCTGTGAAATCAAAAGCAAGTTAGTTACTTCCTAGACATAATGGGAGTACAGACATTGGGTAAATATAGCCATTCCAAATGGGAGAAATTGGCCAAAACAACAAGGCTACAGGCCCCATGCAAGTCCAAAATCTAGTGGGGCAGTCAAATCTTAAAGCTCCAAAACAATCTCTTGTGATTCCATGTCTCATATCCAGGTCATGCTGATTCAAGAGATGTGTTCCCATGGCATTGGGCAGCTCGGTCCCTGTGACTTTGCAGGGTACAGCCTCCTTCACAGCTGCTTTCATGGGCTGGCACTGAATATCTGTGGCTTTCCAGGTGCATGGTGCAAGCTGTCAGTGGATCTACCATTCTGAGGTCTGGAGAACAGTGACCTTTGTCTTGTAGCTTTACTAAGCAGTGTACCAGTAGAGAGTCTGTGTGAGTACTCTGACCCCACATTTCCCTTCCACACTGTCCAAGCATAGGTTCTCCATAAGGGCCCCACCCCTGCAGCAAACTTCTGCCTTGACATCTGGATATTTCCATGTATCTTCTGAAATCTAGGTGGAGGTTCCCAAACCCCAATTCTTGACTTTAGTGCATCCTCAGGCTCAGCACCATATGGAAGCTGCAAGGTTTGAGGCTTGTCCCCTCTGAAGCCATGGCCCCAGCTCTATGTTAGCACCTTTCAGCCATGGCTGGAGCACCTGAGACACAGAGCTCTAAGTCCTCTGGCTGCACATAGCACAAGGACCCTGGGCCCAGCCCATGAAGCCACTTTTTCCTCCTAGGCCTCTGGGCCTGTGATGGGAGGGGCTTCTGTGAAGACCTCTGACGTGCCCCGGAAACGTTTTCCCTATGGTCTTGGGGATTAACATTTGGTTCCTCACTACTTATGAAAATTTCTGCAGCTGGCTTGGATATCTCCTCAGAAAATGGAATCCTGTTTATCCTGTGTGCCTTTTTCCTATGAGAAGGAGAGCGAGGAGAAAAAGATGGGCTTGCTGGCTTTGTAAGTACTTTAAGGTTTGGTTGAGTGCAAACAGCTCACATGTTTGAGCAGACCAATTATTAGGCAATTCTCTTAACTCTGCTTCCACAAGAGTCTGTCTCTCTTCCCCCCTCTCTCTTTCTCTCTCTTCTCTCTCTCACTTCTCTCTCTCTCCCTTTTCTCTCTTTCTCTCTCCTCTCTGTCTCTGTCTCTCTCCTCTCCGTCTCTTTCTCTCTCCTTGACTTACTCAATTCACTTTCATCCTGATCTATTATGTGTTGTAGACCCAGTTCTAATTGTTAAAGTACTGGGTCATTAGTCTAAGGACCTGGCCAGGGAGCCGAGGCTTGGAGATTGTACTGTGCGGAGCCAGGGGGAAGTTGGGTAGTAACTGGGGGAGGAGAGCATCTTACACAATGGGAGAGCAAATTTTTCTAGCCATTTACAAACTTGGGGCCCTGGCAAGGGTGGTGGGGAATAGGCCCCACATAACTGCCCATGTCGAGAGCTGTATACCTAAATTGGGAGGGACACCAGTGACAAGACCCCCAGGGTTCATAACCTAGATGCCTAAGGATGCAGCATAGAACTTCCTTAGATCCCTTTGGAGATACAACTTGCTAGAGGAAATGAAAGTCTGAACCATTGGTACCTAGGAGGCAGGGATCAGAGGAAGTAGATTCAGAGGTAAGGAGAATTTTGGGGCTACACTTTCAAGAAAGTCATGGTCAGGACCCAGGAGGTATGGGTCAGAAGGACAGGTAGGGGCACACACATGGGTGACTGTTGAGTAGAGACTTCTGACTGTGCCATGATCTCTAACGGCTAATGCCGGGAGTTCAGGACGACAGCTTTCTGCCTCTAGTCAGCCCTCAGCTTCCCCAGGAAAATGGAAAATGGAAGCTAGTTCCAGGCAGACCAACACTCCCAACCCAGACGGGTTGGGAGTTGTTAGAAAGCCCTTCCCCAGACAGCCTCACACCTGAGTCTTAAGTCCAGTGGCCACACTAATCATTTTTAACGAGCCAACAGGTGTCCATTATTTTTCTCCAATTCTAAGGAAGGATAGGACAGAATAGCAAGTGAAAGGGATCCAATATTACTCACCGCTTTGAAGAATCCCAGTATGGGCAACCAGATGTTACAGGATGGTCTTTGTTCTTAGGGCTCCCGAGATGTGGTAGGCAGCTCCCAAGATAGGGGCAGGCCACTCCCAAGATGGCAGCAAGCCTTTTGTTCTCTGTCCTGGGGTTCTTGGTCTCACAGATTCCAAGGAATGAAACATTGAGTCAAGCAGTGAGTGTTATATCTCTATTAGAAGCCATGGGTCATGGAAGAGAACCATGGGACCCAGCAACCAGTGTCCAGCTCAATTAGGATGACCCTGGACACTTAGCCACGCAGGAACAAAGGCGAGCCTTTAGCCTGACCAGGAGCGACAATGGGCGCCTCGCTGGATCAGGAGTGCAGCGGACACTCTGCTGGATCCAGAGGGATGGAAGTCAGTGGTGGGTCTGGGATGGTGGTGAACAGCAATGAAAGCTCAGCTCAAACTATAACAAACACAGACCAGAAAAGTGTGCAGTTGCAAGATTTAATAGAGTGAAAACAGAGCTCCCATACAATGGGAGGGGACCCGAAGGGGGTTGCCTAGTCTTTTCTCTTAAGGCCTTCAACTGATTAGATGAGACCCATCTACATTGTGGTAGGTAAAATCATTTATTCCACGTCTACTGATTTAAACGTTAATCACATCAAGGATTTAAATGTAAGACTCTAAATTGTGAGAAAACCTAGGATATACTCTTCTTGAATTGGTCTTGGCAAAGAATTTTTGGCTAAGTCTCCAAAAGCAATTGCAACAAAAATAAAAATTGACAAGTAGGGCCTATTAAAGAACTTATGCACAGCAAAACTTATGCACAGCAAAACTTATGCACAAAAAACTTATGCACAGCAAAACTTATGCACAAAAAAACTATCAACAGAGTAAACAGACAACCTATGGACTGGGAAAAAGTATTCACAAACCGCACCCAATGAAGGACTAATATCTAGAATCCATAAGGAATTTAAGCAAATCAACCAGCAAAAAACAGATAACCCCATTTTAAAATGAACAAAGGACATGAACAGACACTAAAGATATACAAGCAGCCAACAAACATGAAAAAAAATGCTTATTACAAATCGTAAGAAAAATGCAAAGCAAAACCACAATAACATACCATCTCACACCAGTCAGAATGGCTACTAAAAAGTAAAAAAGCAGGCTGTGCATGGTGGCTCACATCTGTGATCCCAGCACTTTGGGAGGCCAAGGTGTGCAGATGACCTGAGGTCAAGAGTTTGAAACCAGCCTTGACCAACATGGTGAACCCCTGTCTCTACTAAAAATACAAAAATTAGCTGGGCATCATGGCATCAGCCTGTAATCCCAGCTACTAGGGAGACTGATGCAGGAGAATCACTTGAAACTGGGAGGCAGAGGTTGCAGTTACCTGAGATCGTGCCATTGCACCCCAACCTGGGCAACAAGAGGGAAACTCCATCTCAAAAAAAAAAAAAAGTCAAAAAATGACAGATGCTGGTGAGGCTGCAGAGAAAAAGGAACACTTATTCACTGTTGATGGGAATGCAAATAGTTCAAACACTGTGGAAAGCAGTTTGGAGATTTCTCAGAGAACTTAAAACAGAGCTACCA
This sequence comes from Piliocolobus tephrosceles, assembly GCF_002776525.5. Taxonomy (NCBI): domain Eukaryota; kingdom Metazoa; phylum Chordata; class Mammalia; order Primates; family Cercopithecidae; genus Piliocolobus; species Piliocolobus tephrosceles. Next base: position 33,454,749 of record NC_045437.1, read on the forward strand.
TTTGACCTAGCAATCCCATTACTGAGTATGGAAAACAGATCATTACACCAAAAAGACTCTTGGACTTATATATTCATTGTTGTGCTATTCACAATGGCAAAGACATGGAATCAACCTAGGTACCCATCAGTGATGGACTGAATAAAGAAAATGTGATACATATACACCATGGAATACTATTCAGCCATAATAAAGAATGAAATCATATCCTTTGCAGCAATGTGAATGGAACTGGAGGCCGTAATTCTAAGCAAATTAATGCAAGAACAGAATACCAAATACTACATGTTCTCATTCAAAAGTAGGAGCTAAACATGGAGCACGCATGGACATAAACATGGGAACAATAGACAGTACAGACTAGTAGATGGGGAGGGAGGGGTCCATGGGTTGAAAAACTACCTATTGGGTACTATGCTCACTACCTGGGTGCAATACACTCATATAACAAACTTGCATATATACCTCTTGTAATAAAAGATGAAATTTTTTAAAAATAATAATTAAATAAATGTTAATCACATCTAAAAAATACCTTCACAGCAACATCAGACTAGTGTTTGTCTAAACATCTGGGCACCATAGCCTAGCTAAACTGACACATAAAATTAACAATCACACCTACTTAAATGCCTCCAGAAGTTTCCCCTTCTAAACACATGTTCCATGACCTGTTGATCTGCTTGCATTTCAGACTCAGCATGAAGTGCTTCCACCTCATCTTCCACTCCAGTAAGGCTGACCCACCAGAAACTTTCCTTTTTAGAGCTTTCATTTATTCAACCGATTTAATGAACAAATACTTGCTGAGCACCTCCAAGGTACAAGGCACTCTCTGGGCACCGGAGACAACAAAGTTGACAAAGGCACACACTCCTTTTCTCAGAGCACTTACATCTCTCAATATTGCTGCACTTATCACATCCACAGAAATGGCTGCATCTACATGTTTCCCTCACCAGGCAAATCCTATGCATCTGTCTGTATCCTCCACTGTGCCAATAAGCACACATGTTTATCTACAGTATACAAATTTTTCAAGGTCACAAAGCTAATCTGCAAAATCTCAATTTCTTAATTCATTCTAGTCCTAAACTAAATTTGTATTTTGAGTTGTTATTATCCTTGGAATTGGGAACAATAGTGCCAATAGATGACATTTTTGGCAATTGAGTAATAATTCAATCATTTCAAAAATGAAATTTTTCAATTTCAGGAGGCTATCTTTTCCCATTCTTTTTCCCAGTGTGACAACTAAGTTCTTGGGAGAAAGTTTATACCTGAAGGTTATAGCTAAAGTATGACCTTAGAGGGGGTGTAGAAAACTAAGGTGGTCTTCTGTGCCCCTCTGGACCTAAGAGGGGCTCAGGGACTCTATCGGGCCTTAACTGCCTGCACACCTGGAAGCCATATTTATTTTATGCTGCAGCTTCTTCTCTTTTAATTTGCTGCTTCCTGTGCTTCACCCTAGGAGTGAAACAGAGGTTTTCTCTGCTTTCAGAAGGAGTAAGGGAAACAAGGTTGAATGTGGGTTTGAGACTGCAGTACAGTTCTAGGGATGTTTGGCAAGGCTGATGGGGAGTCTTCTCATCAAAGTCACTCATCTCAGAAATGGGCCTGCCTGCTATCTCTTCCACACTCAGCCATAGTTGAGGAGCAGCCTGTGGAGAGGCTAGTCTCTGCAGGAACCCAGTGATGAATTTCTAAGCACAGCAGCAGGGGCTGTTGGTCACTTATGAGATAAATAACAAGATCCAAAATATTTTCAAAGCATTGCAGCATCCAAATTGAGAGGTCAGGATTTTTTGGGAAAGCCATTTATAGCTAAGGCATGGTAACTAGACGGAAATAGAGTAAATTTGGTTGCTGGAAATTCTTCATTTGGTCAGTCATTCCCATTTTCCAGGTTCCAGTTGACTTTATCCCTACACTCAAGAAGTTTACACTTTAATGGGGAGACAGATATTCATTATTAGCAAATGCATAATTATAAATATATTTATAAATGTACATATATGCATATACATTTTTAAGATAATTGAGGCAGTGTATCAGTCACTTTCTATATATTCTCATATTGAATTATTTAATGTAGTGGATTTCTGTCTCTGTAACTAAGAGATATGGAAATGATGACAACAAATGTTCCTGTAGCTGTGGAAATTATTTAAAATGCGTCTAATGCAGAGCCCAGGTATTGGTTTTCTTGTGATGCCCACCTGTAAGGTGTCAGTTAATGGCTGAATCCCATGATAGCTCAATATAGCTCAATAAAGGTGAAAATCAGCAGGCAATAAGGAAGGGCAAAGGGTAGGCTACATCTAAGAAAGGGAGTGTCCATCTGTACCCATATCACCTGTGAGAAGAGGGAGTTTTGCTGTGCAGAGATCTAATGGCTATTTGCAAATTGCCTTTCTTAAAGAGACTCTTTTTGACAGTTGAATATTAGAATCACCACCCTAAAATGTAGCATTGGCATTGGTTGAACCTTTGGTTTACATGAGGCTTGTTGAAGAAAAGAGTCAAACTCTGAAAATATATTTGAAGAGATTTATTCTGAGGCAAATATGAGTGACCAATGGCCTGTGGCACAGTCCTCAGGAAATCTTGAGAACATGAGCCCAAGGTGGTCAGGGCACAGCCTAGTTTTATACAATTTAGGGAGACATGAGACATCAATCAAATACATGTAAGATTTATATTGCTTTGATCCAGAAGGGTGGGACAACTGAAGTGGAATGAGGGGCTTCCAGGTCATTCCAGATAGATTTAAAAATTTTCTGACTGGCAATTGGTTGAAAGAATTATTATCAATAGAAAGGAATGTCTGGGTTACAAAAAGGGTTGTGGAGACAAAGGTTTTATCATGCAGATGAAGTCTCCAAGTAGCAAGCTTCAGGAAGAATAGATTGTAAATGTTTTTTATCAGACTTAAGTTTTGTGTTGAGGTTAAAGCTGGTCAGCTTTTCCTGAATTCCAAAAGGGAAGAAGGCATTCCAACCCCCCATTCCCATCATGGCCTGAACAAGTTTTTCAGGTTAACTTTGGAAAATCTTTGGCTGAGAGAAGGGCCTATTCAGATGGGGGGAGCCTTAGAATTTTTTTGGTTTACAGGCTAGAAGCCTGGGGTTGGTCCGACCACACCACTGTGAAAAAAAGTGGTAGCTGATTGGTTGGCTTGAACATTTCTCTGACAGTGTTTTGGCAAAACGGATCTGCTATGAATTGCACACTCAGTATCTGTCTGTTTCTACTTATTAAGGTAATGAACTTTCCCCAAGTCACTATGAACCAATATTTTTTTTTTTTGTTTTCCCTAAGCACATCCTGTGGTGAGGACTAATATTTGAATAATAGGCTTTTTATTTGTCTTGTTCCTTTTCCTAGAGTTTCATGGGTAGAGGTCTGCCTTCTTCATCTCTCAGCACCTAGCTTGGTGACTCCACAGAGTATTGGCCCATTGTCCACCACCACCCAAGATGATCAGAGAAAACCAAAAACCTGAGCTTCCCACAACTTTATGTCAAAGAGATGCTCTTATCTAAGCCCCCTTTGTCCCAAACCTTGTAATGGAGGGGTCGGGGGGCAGTCATAGAAATTTGTGAAGGAAGACTCTACACAAATGGGCCTTCTGGCACTCTAATTACAGTCATAAAGTCAGTTCCCAAATAGGATTCCCAGCTGCTCCCTCTGACTTGACCATAGGCCACATGGCAACTAGCTAGCCCCATAGTGCAGCCAAGCCACTCTCAGCAGCTCATCAGTGAATCTTATTCCCCTGGTATTATAGGAACATCTGCAAGATTCATTTTGTCCTGCAGAGTAAGGAAAAGAAAAATGCCACATACTGACTTGCTTGTTAGAAATAAAAGACTTTCCGTTGAGCTGAGCCATTTGCTTCTGAATAGCAATGTAAATAAAGTCATTCTGCAGCTGGAGCTCCTGCAGCCTAAGAGGCCCAGGATGGAGACAGGGCTGTCTGGGGCATGTGTCATCTTGGCAGATGGGAGAATGTAAGGGCAAGCATGCTGAGCAATTGTTGTCTGTTCGAAACCTCTGAACATGAGAAGATGGGAGAGAGATGGATTATGAAGAAGTTCTAGACTGAAAGCATTGCACAACTCTGGAATAGGTATTTAATACCAAGTATGAAAGGAAAATAAAAACTTGGGACCCCAATTCACTCTGCCAAAAGAAAAAAATTAAGCTGAAAGCTGAGTCAAGCAAGAAGCTACCTTTCCTTTTGTTCCTAAGCAGACAGTTATAGATAAAAGGTTAAATATCTCCACAGGTAGCTACCGTATATTCACCTTATCTCATGTAAATTGCCAGTTTACTGAGCTCCGGACAAATACATAATTGACTATTCTCCTACGTACTCCTTTTCTCTTGCAACACGTGGATTCAGTAATGTGACCACACCTTCCCTCTTTCCCTTCCAGCCTGCTCTTCTCCTTTAAATATTGAAGCCCTCCAAATCATATTTGGAGAAAGGCACAGACATGTCTCCCAAGTGCACTTTCTTAACCTTGGCAAAATAAATTTCTAAATTGATTGAGACCTGTCTCAGATACTTTTTGGTTTACAAATTGGCAACCAATGGAAGGGATTCTGAGTGGAGGTGGTCCTGACCTTTGACAAACCTCCTATTGGTGCTTGATACCAGCTTGAGCTTTTTTATTGCTCAGACCAACAGGATAATTTGCCAAGGTCCAGGGACTCCCCCTCCAGAAAAATCTCTAATTTCCCAAAATGTGGTTACTCTGCTGTATAATTCCTTTTCTGGAGTTTTACTTCCAACAGGGAAGGTCAGATTTCCTGCTTCCTTTATGATGGAGAGTAGGCAATTCCTTTTTGCAGTTTCAGTTCACTTCTGTAAATCACAAAGTATCTGAAGATAGGTCTCAATTGATTTAGAAGGTTATTTTGCCAAGGTTATAGAGAACACCTGGAAGACAGATCTGTGCCTTTCTCCAAAGATGATTTTGAGGGCTTCAGTATTTAAAGGGGAAAAGGCAGATACTAGGGAAAGAAAAAGAAATTTTGAAAAGATGTGGGTAGATAAGAGACAAGCCAATTGCATTCTTTTGAGTCTTTGATCAGCCATTCACGTTTGAGGGGGTTAGAGGAATCATCACTTATGCATTCATCTAGCTCAGTGAATCTGCATTTTTATATGAGATGAAATAAACATAGGGCAGAGGAAACAATCAGATATGCATTTATCTCAGATTAGCAGAGGGATGACATTGAGTCCTGTCCTTTGTCCCATACTTGGGAAGATAAACTTTCAATTTACATTGTCAGGGTGAAATTCAACAGAGTTGTTTTAGGGTAAAGATCTTGGGGGCCACAAGGAATTTCCTAGGTGGCAAATTATGAGGATTGTAGCTTTAAAAAAAAAAAAATCTTTGTAGCTATCTTTTTTAGAAATGAAATGGGAGACAGGTTTGCCTGATACCATTCTCAGCTTGACTTTTCCCTTTGGCTTAGTGATTCTGGGGCCCCTAGATTTATTTCCCTTTCACACTTCCAACAGTGAAGGCAAGTTTGAGTTTTTGTTTGCTTCTAATGTGGTAGAGAACAATCTTAAATTTAAAACTGCTTGTCTAAATACAATTGGTCTCCTTACACATATTATGAAAACTATAAAAAAAAAAAAAACTTTAATAGTCATCATTTAGTTATATGGTAGATTACCATATTTGGTAGAACATAGTAGATTTCTATAATTTTATGTGTGACTTAATCTCTCTCTAGAACACCAGACTCTCTCTTTGTACTTTGAGAAGTAAATTTCATTATCTGATTTTCACTTCAGAGTTGTTCCTTTAGTGGGCAAATTTAGTGCTCTCTAGCTGACAATTGCCTAGGGTAATGAAAAAGATTATCAAGAAATTGGAGGCCTATGATAGGAGCTAAAAAACAAAAAAGTAGTCTTATGAATCTATAAGATCTACTCCATATCTACATGTCTAATATGTCTATGTATTTATGTATCATGTATATAATGTTTCACTACCAAAAATATATAAAAGAGCTCTGATTAATGGCTTAAAGAAAAAAATCACTTAAATGAAATACTGAACCAGTAAAATAGACAGTTCAAACCCAAAGGCTTTCTCAAGATCACATGACTTAAGAAAATCCTTGAGCAAGATGGCCGAATAGGAACAGCTCCAGTCTCCAGCTCCCAGCGTGAGCGACACAGAAGACAGGTGATTTCTGCATTTTCAACTGAGGTACTGGGTTCATCTCACTAGGGAGTTCCAGACAATCAGTGCTGGTCAACTGCTGCAGCCCGACCAGTGAGAGCTGAAGCAGGGCGAGGCATCGCCTCACCTGGGAAGCACAAGGGGGAAGGGAATCCCTTTTCCTAGCCAGTGGAACTGAGACACACAACACCTGGAAAATCGGGTAACTCCCACCCCAATACTGCACTTTACCAAGGGTCTTAGCAAACGGACACACCAGGAGATTATATCCCACACCTGGCCAGGAGGGTCCCATGCCTACGGAGCCTCCCTCATTGCTAGCACAGCAGTCTGCGATCTAACTACAAGGCAGCAGTGAGGCTGGGGGAGGCTGGGGGAGGGGCGCCTGCCATTGCTGAGGCTTAAGTAGGTGAACAAAGCCAATGGGAAGCTCGAACTGGGTGCAGCTCACAGCAGCTCAAGGAGGCCTGCCTGTCTCTGTAGACTCCACCTCTGGGGACAGGGCACAGCTAAACAACAACAACAACAACAAAAGCAGCAGAAACCTCTGCAGATGCAAATGACTCTGTCTGACAGCTTTGAAGAGAGCAGTGGATCTCCCAACACGGAGGTTGAGATCTGAGAACGGACAGACTACCTGCTCAAGTGGGTTCCTGACCCCTGAGTAGCCTAACTGGGAGACATCCCCCACTAGGGGCAGATCAACACCCCACACCTCACACAGTGGAGTACACCCCTGAGAGGAAGCTTCCAAAGCAAGAATCAGACAGATACACTCGCTGTTCAGCAATATTCTATCTTCTGCAGCCTCTGCTGCTGATACCCAGGCAAACAGCATCTGGAGTGGACCTCAAGCAATCTCCAACAGACCTACAGCTGACAGTCCTGGCTGTTAGAAGGAAAACTAACAAACAGGAAGGACACCCACACCAAAACCCCATCAGTGCGTCACCATCATCAAAGACCAGAGGCAGATAAAACCACAAAGATGGGGAAAAAGCAGGGCAGAAAAGCTGGAAATTCAAAAAATAAGAGTACATCTCCCCCTCCAAAGGAACGCAGCTCATCACCAGCAATGGATCAAAGTTGGACAGAGAATGACTTTGATGAGATGAGAGAAGAAGGCTTCAGTCCATCAAACCTCTCAGAGCTAAAGGAGGAATTACGTACGCAGAACAAAGAAACTAAAAATCTTGAAAAAAGAGAGGAAGAATTGACAACTAGAGTAATTAATGTAGAGAAGGCCATAAACGAACTGACAGAGATGATGAAAACCATGACACGAGAAATACGTGACAAATGCACAAGCTTCAGTAACCGACTCGATCAACTGGAAGAAAGAGTATCAGCGATCGAAGATCAAATGAATGAAATGAAGCGAGAAGAGAAATCTAAAGAAAAAAGAAGAAAAAGAAATGAACAAAGCCTGCAAGAAGTATGGGATTATGTAAAAAGACCAAATCAACATCTGATTGGGGTGCCAGAAAGTGAGGGGGAAAATGGAACCAAGTTGGAAAACACTCTTCAGGATATCATCCAGGAGAACTTCCCCAACCTAGTAGGGCAGGCCAACATTCAAATTCAGGAAATACAGAGAACACCACAAACATACTCCTCAAGAAGAGCAACTCTAAGACACATAATTGCCAGATTCACCAAAGTCAAAATGAAGGAAAAAATCTTAAGGGTAGCCAGAGAGAAAGGTCAGGTTACCCACAAAGGGAAGCCCAGCAGACTAACAGCAGATCTCTCAGCAGAAACTCTACAAGCCAGAAGAGAGTGGGGGCCAATATTCAACATTCTTAAAGAAAAGAATTTTAAACCCAGAATTTCATATCCAGCCAAATTAAGTTACACAAGTGAAGGAGAAATAAAATCCTTTACAGATAAGCAAATGCTTAGAGATTTTGTCACCACCAGGCCTGCCTTACAAGAGACCCTGAAGGAAGCACTAAACATGGAAAGGAACAACTGGTACCAGCCATTGCAAAAACATGCCAAAATGTAAAGACCATCGAGGCTAGGAAGAAACTGCATCAACTAACGAGCAAAATAACCAGTTAATATCATAATGGCAGGATCAAGTTCACACATAACAATATTAACCTTAAATGTAAATGGACTAAATGGTCCAATTAAAAGATACAGACTGGCAAACTGGATAAAGAGTCAAGACACATCAGTATACTGTATTCAGGAGACCCATCTCACATGCAGAGACATACATAGGCTCAAAACAAAGGGATGGAGGAAGATCTACCAACCAAATGGAGAACAAAAAAAAGCAGGGGTTGCAATACTAGTCTCTGATAAAACAGACTTTAAACCATCAAAGATCAAAAGAGACAAAGAAGGCCATTACATAATGGTAAAGGGATCAATTCAACAGAAAGAGCTAACTGTCCTAAATATATATGCTCCCAATACAGGAGCACCCAGATTCATAAAGCAAGTCCTTAGAGACTTACAAAGAGACTTAGACTCCCATATAATAATAATGGGAGACTTCAACACCACACTGTCAACATTAGACAGATCAACAAGACAGAAAGTCAACAAGGATATCCAGGAATTGAACTCATCTCTGCAGCAAGCAGACCTAATAGACATCTACAGAACTCTCCACCCCAAATCAACAGACTATACATTCTTCTCAGCACCACATCACACTTATTCCAAAATTGACCACATAATTGGAAGTAAAGCACTCCTCAGCAAATGTACAAGAACAGAAATTATAACAAACTGTCTCTCAGACCACAGTGCAATCAAACTAGAACTCAGGACTAAGAAACTCAATCAAAACCACTCAACAACATGGAAACTGAATAACCTGCTCCTGAATGACTACTGGGTACATAACGAAATGAAGGCAGAAATAAAGATGTTCTTTTAAACCAGTGAGAACAAAGATACAACATACCAGAATCTCTGGGACACATTTAAAGCAATGTATAGAGGGAAATTTATAGCACTAAATGCCCACAAGAGGAAGCTGGAAAGATCTAAAATGCACACTCTAACATCACAATTAAAAGAACTAGAGAAGCAAGAGCAAACACATTCAAAAGCTAGCAGAAGGCAAGAAATAACTAAGATCAGAGCAAAACTGAAAGAGAGACACAAAAAGCCCTCCAAAAAATCAGTGAATCCAGGAGCTGTTTTTTTTAAAATATCAACAAAACTGATAGACCACTAGCAAGACTAATAAAGAAGAAAAGAGAGAAGAATCAAATAGACGCAATAAAAAATGAAAAAGAGGATATCACCACCAAACCCACAGAAATACAAACTACCATCAGAAAATACTATAAACACCTCTAAGCAAATAAACTAGAAAACCTAGAAGAAATGGATAATTTCCTGGACACTTACACTCTCCCAAAATTAAACCAGGAAGAAGCTGAATCCCTGAATAGACCAATAGCAGGCTCTGAAATTGAGGCAATAATTAATAGCCTACCAACCAAAAAAAGTCCAGGACCAGATGGATTCACAGCCGAATTCTACCAGAGGTACAAGGAGGAGCTGGTACCATTCCTTCTGAAACTATTCCAATCAATTGAAAAAGAGGGAATCCTCCCTAACTCATTTTATGAGGCCAACATCATCCTGATACCAAAGCCTGGCAGAGACACAACAAAAAAAGATAATTTTAGGCCAATATCCCTGATGAACATTGATGCAAAAATCCTCAATAAAATACTGGCAAACTGGATCCAGCAGCACATCAAAAAGCTTATCCACCATGATCCAGTGGACTTCATCCCCGGGATGCAAGGCTGGTTCAACATACGCAAATCAATAAATGTAATCCAGCATATAAACAGAACCAAAGACAAAAACCACACGATTATCTCAATAGATGCAGAAAAGGCCTTTGACAAAGTTCAACAGCCCTTCATGCTATGTTCATGAACATCAGGCAGAACAAGAGTTAACTGAGTAAACTGAACTGATAGAAGACTAAAGCAATCTTTGTAACTTTTGCTTTAATCATTGCTAATTCTTCATGGGGTATTTTTTAGTCTTGAAACTTTTCTTTTGAGCTATTGAGAGCTTTTAACATTTTAGTATACTCCTATGAACAAAATTTGGAGCATATTTGTTTCTGTCTACCTGATTTCCCCAGAATTTGGAAACTATTGGTGAGTATTCTTAACTATGGCAATACAGTCATTTGCATAAGTTCAATAAGAATCTAGGCCGGGCATGGTGGCTCACGCCTGTAATCCCAACACTTTGAGAGGCCAGGAGATCAAAACTATCATGAGGTCATGAGGTCAGGAGATCAAAACTATCCTGGCTAACACGGTGAAACCCCATCTCTACTAAAAATACAAAAACAAAATTAGTTGGGCATGCTGGTGATGCCTGTAGTCCCAGCTACTCGGGAGGCTGAGGCAGGAGAATGGTGTGAACCCAGGAGGCGGAGCTTGCAGTGAGCTGAGATTGCACCACCACACTCCGGCCTGGGCGACAGAGCGAGACTCTGAGACCCCATCAAAAAAAAAAAAAAAAAAAAAAAAAAAAAGCATCTGTTTTCATTTGTAACTGGAAACAATTAGAGAAACTAGTTATTTTACTAAGGCTTTGACTGGAATGGTGTGCTTTCCTTTAAGGAATCAAACTTGGCTTATGAAGCCAATAAAGCCCTTGGAAAAACTGGCCTTATGTTTTGTGTACACAATCCCTGTACAGGATTTCTTAAGTAAAGTATGTCATTTTCTGACAGGCCCAGAAGCCCCAGGTTTATCTTGGAACTGCAAGAGGAGAGGAAACTCACCTAATTCATAGTTATTTAATGGCACAGATCCATGGCTGGGCTCAGCTTTAAGAAAGTCTTATCTGGGTCACACCTGTAATCCCAGCACTTTGGGAGGTCAAGGTGGGTAAACCACTTGAGGTCAGGAGTTAGAGACCAGCCTGGCCAACATGGTGAAACCCCATCTCTACTAAAAATATAAAAATTAGCCAGGTGTGGTGGCAGGTGCCTGTAATCCCAGCTACTTGGGAGGCTGAGGCAGGAGAATCATTTGAACCTGGGAGGCAGAGGTTGCAGTGAGCCGAGACCATGCCACTGCACTCCAGCCTGGGTGACAGAGCAAGACTTCATCTCAGAAAAAAATAAAAAAATAAAAATGTCTTATCTGAGATTTCTCCTATGGAACAAAATTCCATCAAAGCCAATTTAAAAGCCTATGTAAAAAATAATTATTCTTGTTGCACTGTATACAAATAATTAGGCCAAGTATAATTAAGCAAACTAGTCCCACCATGATTTGTCTTTAGTAAAAATGGGAAATGAGAGAGAAAAATTATGTTTCAAAACTATACATCTGTTGTTAGATTCTAGTCTTGCTTAATGATTATCTTCTACAGTTTGGACCAATTGTAGTTTTTCTTGGCTGCAAGTCTTCAAAATAATGTTTTCAATTTTTTTCCTTCTTTTTTTCTTATTTTTCCGAATTTGGAGTCACTGAAAACTAAGCTATGTTTTCTTAAAGTCCTGTGAACTTCGAAGCCAGACAACTTAAACTTCAGAAGAAAATAACAACAACCTATTCACATGAATAAGCCACTTTCGTATCTGTCTACTAATGTCTGGACTTCAGAGTAATGTGACCTATATCAATTTTTCCAGGATTCTTCTTTTGTTTGTTGCTGTTTTTCTCTCTTCCTCCCCCTATTTTCTTTTCACAGGACATGAGACTTCACAGCCTGTTAAAATGAGATTTCGGGACCTAACCCATCTAGGAATAAACTATCCTAGCCATGAGAGATCACATAAAACCTGAGACCAGAGACTCATTTTCTTCTAAAATGCTTTTTCCAAAATATTTTTAAAAAGAAGGTGGGGAAGATATGAAAGGAAGATATCTTGAGCTCCCAAAATCACTAAGCTAAGCTAAAGGGAGAATTCAAGCTGAGAACTTCTCAGGGAAATTCTGCCTCCCATTGTATTCAAAGTCATCTCTCTGCTCACTTAGATAGATGCACATTCTGATTGCCTCCTTTGGAAAGGCTTATCAGAAACTCAAAAGAATGCAACCATTTTTCTCTCACCTACCTGTGACCTGGAAGCTCCTCTCCCTGCTTGAAGTTGTCCCCCACTTTCTGGATAGGACAAATGTACTTCTTATACATATTGATAAATGTCTCATGACTCCCTAAAATGTATAAAATAAAGCTGTGCCTTAACTACATTGGGCATATGTCGTCAGGACTTTCTGAGGTTGTGTGCACATTCTCAACCTTGGCAAAATGAACTTTCTAAATTAAGTGAGACCTGTCTCAAATTTGGGGGGTTTACATGCTTGTTAATAAACATGTCACATAATTTAGAATCTGAAGTCATATTGAACTAAATAATATTCATTAAATGTCTGGGTCATTTTCAATTTAAAAAATAATATATTGTAGGTAAATATTTTTCTTGCAAAATGCATTCTTGTTTAAAGGAAAATGATTTTTGTCTAATTCAAAGGTTATTTATAAAGCAAGGTAAAAAGAATCAGTAAATAAGAGAGATATAAAGAAAGTTATAAAGAGATTTTTTTGGTAAGAAAGGGCACGTGATATTGTAAGGGCCAATTTTGAGAAATAAAATTCATTCTGAGTTTCTCTATAAATTAAACATTAATATCAAAGGGATACTGATGCAAGACCAGTATCTGGGCCCCTGTGTCAGATTAACAAGGTTTTCATGAAGCATTAACCCAATTTTTATTTTTTAAAAAAGTATAAAAAGATTTATGGAAACTATATCTTGTGGTCAAGATGATTAAAATTTAATAGATTTGTTTATAAGATTGGAGAGACAGATTTAATTAGCTTCATGCTGTCTTTATTAAGGCTTGTAGTTTAGGAAAGTTAGTATCCTCACTTAAATAATAAGGATTTTCTCTCTTTAAAAAAAAATTGAGTTGTCACTTTGTCTAAATGAATTTCTTTTACAATGACCTTTGATCCTATTTTGTGATGTCAAGTGTTTTAAACTTTTGATATTTGACAAAGTTTCCAAAATCAAATTCTATATTCAGTCCTTTTGACTTTATTTACTTTTTTTGACATTAGGTCCCCTAAGTCCAAAAGAGACATATTCAGCTTATTTGGTATAATAAAATCATGCAGGAAGTATTGTCAAATATGAAATGGTATTTAGCCTTCTTTGGATTATATTTATCTAAATGTGTTATTGGTATTTGTTCCAAAATTCTATGAGATTCCTGTGAATTTACATATTGATAAATGTCTCATGACTCCCTAAAATGTATAAAATAAAGCTGTGCCTTAACTACATTGGTTAACCAAATTTCCTTGTCAAGTGTCTCTTCAGCCATGGCTATTCTAAGACTTTTGTCATCCACAATTGTTATTTTACTTTGATTCTTTCATAGAGCAGTTTATAATCAGCTATGGAGCTCTGAGGAGTACTCTTAAATATAGGTTTTGTATAAATTTAGAGATTCTGCCATGGGAATAGAGAGAAAAATTTCCAAGACTCTCATGGAGAGTTGATGTATTCATGAGGACTGTTGATCCAATATCAAGCAGAACAGGAGTTAGTTACATGGACTGAACTAACAGAAGACTGAGATAATCTTTTACAACTTGTTCAAAACATTTGCTGACTCTTTTTGTTTTGTTTTTCAGAGTCAAGAAAAGTTTCTCTTCTTTTAAGCTATTTATAGCTTTTAACAATTGAGTAAATGATACTCTTATGGGCAAAATTTGAAATGTAATCCCTTTCTCACAACCTAATTTCTTTAAAATTTGAAAACTGTTTTGTGAGCATTCTTAACTTATGACAATATAGTTATCTGCATAAGTTCAATGAGAATCTGTTTTCTTTTCTAACAGGGCATAATTGGAGACACTGGTTATTTCACCAAGGTTTTTAGTGGAGTGATATTTTCAGATTGCCTTTAGAAAATGAGGCTGACCTACAGAGCTGATAGAAGCCCCTTAGAAAAACTGACTTTTTACCTTGTCTTTTACAGGGTGCCAACCTGTGGCAAGTTAAGAACGTCATTTTTTATCAGGCCCAGAAACACCAAGTTTTCTTAGAATCTTGAAAAGAGAGGAATTCATCCAGTTCACACAGGTAGCTGCAAGCACAGATAAATGCTTGGCTGTGCTCAAGACGTTTAAAAAGGTCTAATCTTAGATTCCTTATGAAAACGGTTATGGCAGAGCCAATTAAAAAAAGACAGATTGCCTATATGGCAAATAATTATTTTTGCTGCACTTTATGCAAATAACCAGGCAAAGTGTAATAGGACTAGAACTTATTTTACAAATAAATTGGTACTATTATGATTTTGTCTTTCATAAAATTGAGGAACTGAAGAGAGAAAAATTATGTTTCAAAATAAAATATGGGGCCAGACACAGTGGCTATGCCTGTAATCCTGGGACTTTGGGGGTCTGAGGCAGGTGGACCACATGAGCCCAGGAGTTTGAGACCAGCTTGGGCAACACAGTGAGACCCTGTCTCCACAAAAAGAAATTAAAAATTAGCCAGGCATTGTGGCTCAATCAAGAGTCCCAGATACTTGAGGATCTGAGGTAGAAAGATCACTTGAGCCTGGAAGGTTGAGGCTGCAGTGAACTGTGACCAACCCACTGTACTTGAGCCTGAGAGACATAGCAAGACCCTGTCTCCAAAAAGAAAAAAAAAAAAAAAACTGCAGTACACCTGTAATTAGATTCTAGTCTTGCCTAATGTTTTTCCATTTGTATTATTTTCTAAATAATAAAATTTTTATTTGCACTGAATTCTAAAAGTTTTCCTGGACACAAGCTAGAATGTTTTCATTTTCTTCCTTCTTCTTTTCCTTTTTCTGTCCATTTTGTTCTAATTTGAAATCACTAAAAATTATGCTCTGCTTTTGTTAAAGCCCTGTAAACTGAAGCTAGGCAACTTAAACATCAGAAGAAAGTAACAGCAACCTATTTATGTACATAAACTACTTTCATACCTGCCTATTAATGTATGGACTTCAGAATAATGCAGCCTATATCAGCTTTCCAGGATTGTTCTCCCTTTTTTTTGTTTGTTTATTGTTTTCTTTTTCTCTTCCTTCCCCTATTTTTTCCTGATGGGATAGGAGACTTTAAAATCTGTTTTAAAAAATGAGCTTTCCTAACAATGTGTGACCTATTTGTCTCAGAATAAACTGTCCTATCCATGAGAGATCAAACAAAACCCAAGACCAGAGACTCATTTTCTTCTAAAATGTTTCCTCTGAAAGCTTTAAAAAAAAAACAGGGAGAGAAATGTGAAAGGAAAATAAAAACTTGGGACCCCAATTCATTATACCAAAAAAAAAAAAGAAAAGAAAAATTAAGCTGAAAGCTGAGTCATGCAAAAAGCTGCCTTTCCTTTTATCCCTAAGCAAATAGCTACAGATAAAAAGATTCCACAGGTAGCTACTCTATGTTCACCTTATCCTATGTAAAGTGCCACTTTACTGAGCTCAAGACTCAAGATGAATACATAATTGACTATTCCCCTATCTGCTCCTTTTCTCTTGCAACAAGTATGTATTTATCCATTTTCAAACTGCTATAACGACCTGAGACTGGGTAATTTATAGAGGAAAGAGGTTTAATTGACTCACAGTTCTACACGGCTGGGGAGGCCTCAGGAAATTTACAATCATGGCAGAAGGTGAAGGGTAAGCAAGGCATGTCTTACATGGCAGCAGGAGAGAGAGAGTGGGGGAACTGCCAAACACTTAAAGCATCAGATTTCATGAGAACTCACTATCATGAGAACAACATGGGGGAAACTACTCCCATGATCGAATCATCTCCCACCAGGTCCCTCCCTTGACATATGGGGATTACAATTTGAGAAGAGATTTGGGTGGGGACACAGAGTCAAACCATATTATTCCACTCCTGGCCCATCCCAAACCTCATGTCCTCACATTTCAAAACACAATCATGCCTTCCTGACAGTTCCCCAAAGCCTTAACTCATTTCAGCATTAACTCAAAAATTCAAGTCCAAAGTCTCATCTGAGATAAGGCAAGTTCCTTCTGCCTATGAGTCTGTAAAATCAAAAACAAGTTAGTTACTTCCAAGATACAATGGGAGTACAGGCATTGGGTAAATGCTCCCTTTCAAAAAAGGGAAATCAACCAATACAAAGGGGCTACAGGCCCCACGCCAGTCCAAAATCCAGCGGGGTAGCCATTTAAATCTTAAAGCTCCAAAAGAATCTCCTTTGACTCTGCATCACATAGAGTCAGGTGCGGGGTAAATGGTCTCTTTCAGAAAAGGAGAAGTAAGCCAAAATAAAAGGGCTACAGGCCCCATGCCAGTCCAAAATCCAGCAGGGTAGCCATTTAATCTTAAAGCTCCAAAATAATCTCCTTTGACTCTATGTCTCACATCCATGGCATACTGATGCAAGGGGTGGCCTCCCACAGCCTTGGGCAGATCTGCTTCTGTGGCTCTGCGGTTTATAGCCCCCATGGCTGCTTTCACAGACTGGCATTGAATGCCTATGGCTTTTCCAGGTACAAGGTGCAAGCTGTTGGTGGATTTACCATTCTGGGGTCTGGAGGATGGTGGCCCTCTTCTCAGAGCTGCACTAGGCAGTGCCCCAGTGGGGACTCTGTGTGGGGGCTCCAACCCTACATTTCTACTCTACATTTCCCTGCTAGAGGTTCTCCATGAGAACTCTACTCCAGCAGCAGACTTCTGCCTGGACATCCAGGCATTTTCATACATCTTCTGAAATTTAGGCAGAGGCTCCCAAAGCTCAATTTTTGTCTTCTGCGCACCTGTAAGCCCAATACCATGTGTAAACTGCCAAGGCTTGAGGCTTGCACCCTCTGAAGCCATGGCTCAAGCTGTAGCTTGGCCTCATTCAGCCATAGGTGGAGCTAGAGTGGCTGGTACGCAGTGCACCAAAACCTCAAAAGTAGGGAATCCAACAATGCAGACTTTGGTCTGTGATCAAAGGCCCATAAGCCCCTAGCAAACCACTGGTGTAAGTCTGAGAGTCCAAAAGTTGAAGAACTTGAATTCTGATGTTCAAAGGCAGGAAGCATCCAGCACAGGAGAAAGATGAAGACTGGAAGACTCAGCAAGTCTTCTCATTCCACTTTTTTCTGCCTGCTTTTTCTAGCTGTGCTGGCAGCCAATTGGATGGTGCCCACTCAGATCAAGTGTGGGTCTCCCTTTCCCAGATTAATTGACTCAAATGTTAATCTTCTGCAGCAACACCCTTATAGACATACCCAGAAACGATACTTTGCATCCTTCAATCCTATCAAGTTGACACTTAATATTAACTATCACAGTATAACAACCATAATAAACCAAGTTTAAAATCTCCAGAGCTGGAATTAATCCATGGAAAATTATCCCAATAATCACATGGATAAAATTCTAAGTGGATAATTCAGTTCTCAATGATGCAAGGTCAGAAGTGAAGGCTCTATCCTGGTACATACTGAATAATGCATCATATTGAGGACTAAATTCTGACCTTTTTTTCTTCTCTTGCCCAAATTCTTATCTAAGGGGCCTGGGCAGTCACATCCTACAAACCATGAAGTCTTATCAGAGAAATTTTATTTAACCCTATATAATGTGGCTTACTTTCCAAACTGACTCTGGCATAACATCACAACAGATAAGAAAGGAAATCGTAATATTTTAACCTCACGTGTGTTTCTTGGATATATCTTGAAATAGCCCTGCAAAGTGATCTGTTTTGGGGAAAAATCTACATTCTGTTAAAAATCCCCTTTCCCTTTTCCAGGTCTTTTTCCTGATCCAGGAGAGAATCAACTAAGAGTCTGACAGCTCAGCTTTTTTTTTTTTTTTTTGAGACGGAGTCTCGCTCTGTCACCCAGGCTGGAGTGCAGTGGCACGATCTCAGCTCACTGCAAGCTCCGCCTCCTGGGTTGACGGCATTCTCCTGCCTCAGCCTCCAGAATAGCTGGGACTACAGGCACATGCCGCCATGCTCAGCTAATTTTTTGTATTTTTAGTAGAGACGGGGTTTCACCATGTTAGCCAGGATGGACTTGATCTCCTGACCTCGTGATCCACCCACCTTGGCCTCCCAAAGTACTGGGATTACGGGCGTGAGCCACAGCACCCGGCTGAGTCTGACACCTTTTTAAGTCTGATAAGTAACATTTACAATCTATTCTATCTGTAGCCTGCTACCTGGAGGCTTTATCTCATAATAAGAACCTTGGTCTCTACAATCTCTTATCTTTTATTATTATTATTATTATTATTATTATACTTTAAGTTCTAGGGTACATGTGCACAACATGTAGGTTTGTTACATATGTATACATGTGGCATGTTGGTTTGATGCACCCATTAACTCATCATTTACATTAGGTATATCTCCTAATGCTGTCCCTCCCCCATCCCCCCACCCCACAACACGCCCGGTGTGTGATTTTCCCCACCCTGTGTCCAAGTGTTCTCATTGTTCAATTCCCAACTATGAGTGAGAACATGCAATGTGTGGTTTTCTGTCCTTGTGATAGTTTGCTCAGAATGATGTTTCCAGCTTCATCTATGTCCCTACAAAGGACATGAACTCATCCGTTTTATGGCTGCATAGTATTCCATGGTGTATATATGCCACACTTTCTTAATCCAGTCTATCACTGATGGACATTTGGGTTGGTTCCAAGTCTTTGCTATTGTGAATAGTGCCACGGTAAACGTATGTGTGCATGTATTTTAAGAGCAGCATGATTTAAAATCCTTTGGGTATATACCCAGTAATGGGATGGCTGGGTCAACTGCTATTTCTAGTTCTAGATCCTTGAGGAATTGCCACACTGTCTTCCACAATAGTTGAATTAGTTTACACTCCCACCAACAGTGTAAAAACATTCCTATTTCTCCACATCCTTTCCAGCAAGTGTTGTTTCTTGACTTTTTAGTAATTGCCATTCTAACTGGTGTGAGATGGTATCTCATTGTGGTTTTGATTTGCATGTTTCTGATGACCAGGGATAATGAGCATTTTTTCACGTGTCTGTTGGCTGAATAAATGTCTTCGTTTGAGAAGTGTTGGTGAATATTCTTTGCCCATTTTTTGATGGGGTTTGATTTTTTCTTGTAAATTTGTTTAAGTTCTTTGTAGATTCTGGATATTAGCCCTTTGTCAGATGGGTAGACTGCAAAAATTTTCTCCCATTCTGTAGGTTGCCTGCTCACTCTGATGGTAGTTTATTTTGCTTTAGCTTAATCAGATGCCATTTGTCTATTTTGGCTTTAGTTGTCATTGCTTTTGTTGCTTTAGTCAGGAAGTTCTTGACCATGCCTACGTCCTGAATGGTACTGCCTAGGTGTTCTTCTAGGGTTTGTATGGGTTTAGGTCTAAGTCTTTATTTAAGTCTTCAATCCATCTTGAATTAATGTTTCTGAAAGGTGTAAGGAAGGGATCCAGTTTCAGTTTTCTACATATGGCTAGCCAGTTTTCCCAGCACCATTTATTAAATAGGGAATCCTTTCACCATTTCTTGTTTTTGTCAGGTTTGTCAAAGATCAGATGATTGTAGATGTGTGGCATTATCTCTGAGGCCTCTGTTCTGTTCCATTGGTCTATATCTCTGTTTTGGTACCAGTACCATGCTGTTTTGATTACTGTAGCCTTGTAGTATAGTCAGATAGCATGATACCTCCAGCTTTGTTCTTTTTGCTTAGCATTGTCTTGGCAATGTGGACTCTTTTTTGGTTCCATATGAACTTTAAAGTAGTTTTTTTCCAATTCTGTGAAGAAAGTCATTGGTAGTTTCATGGGGATGGCATTGAATCTATAAATTACCTTGGGCAGTATGGTCATTTTCACGATATTGATTCTTCCTATCCATCAGCATAGAATGTTCTTCCATTTGTTTGTGTCCTCTTTTATTTCATTGAGAAGTGGTTTGTAGTTCTCCTTGAAGAGGTCCTTCACATCCCTTGTAAGGTGGATTCCTAGGTATTTTATTCTCTTTGTAGCAATTGCAAATGGGAGTTCACTCATGATTTGCCTCTCTGTTTGTTTGTTATTGGTGTATAAGAATGCTTGTGATTTTTACACATTGATTTTGTATCCTGAGACTTTGCTGAAGTTGCTTATCAGCTTAAGGAGATTTTGGACTGAGAAGATGGGATTTTCTATATATAGAATCATGTCACTTGCAAACAGGGACAATTTGACTTCCTCTTTTCCTAATTGAATCTTATTTCTTTCTCTTGCCTGATTGCTGTGGCCAGAACTTCCAATACTATGATGAATAGGAGTGGTGAGAGAGGGCATCCCTATCTTGTGCTGGTTTTCAAAGGGAATGCTTCCAGTTTTTGCCCATTCAGTATGATGCTGGCTGTGGGTTTGCCATAAATAGCTCTTTTATTATTTTGAGATGCATCCCATCAATACCTAGTTTATTGAGAGTTTTTAGCATGAAGTGCTGTTGAATTTTGTTGAAGGCCTTTTCTGCATCTTTTGAGATAACCATGAGGTTTTTGTTTTTGGTTCTGTTTTTGTGATGGATTACATTTATTGATTTGCATATGTTGAACCAGTCTTGCATCCCAGTGATTAAGCCAACTTGATCTTGGTGGATAAGCTTTTTGGTGTGCTGCTGGATTTTGTTTGCCAGTATTATATTGAGGATTTTTGCATTAATGTTCATCAGAAATTTGATCTATAATTTTCTTTTTTGTTATGTCTCTGCCAGACTTTTGCATCAGGATGATGCTGGCCTCATAAAATGAGTTAGGGAGGATTCCCTCTTTTTCTATTGTTTGGAATAGTTTCAGAAGGAATGGTACCAGCTCCTCTTTGTACCTCTGGTAGAATTCAGCTGTGAGTCTGTCTGGTCCTGGACTTCTTTTGGTTGGTAGGCTATTAATTATTTTCTCAATTTCAGAACTTGTTATTGGTCTATTCAGCAATTCAACTTCTTCCTGGTTTAATCTTGGGAGGGTGTATGTGTCCAGGAATGTATTCATGTCTTCTAGATTTTTTAGTTTATTTGCATAGAGGTGTTTGTAGTGTTCTCTGACGGTAGTTCGTATTTCTGTGGGATTGCTGGTGATGTCCCCTTTATCATTTTTTATTGCATCTATTTGATTTTTCTCTCTTTTCTTCTTTATTAGTCTTGCTAGCAGTCTATCAATTTTGTTGTTCTTTTCAAAAAGCCAGCTCCTGGATTCATTTATTTTTTTGAAGGGTTTGTGTGTGTGTGTGTGTGTGTGTGTGTGTGTGTGTGTCTATGTCTTTCAGTTCTGCTGTGATCTTAGTTGTTTCTTGCCTTCTGCTAGCTGTTGAATTTGTTTGTTCTTGCTTCTCTAGTTCTTTTAATTATGATGTTAGGGTGTTGATTTTAGATCTTTCCTGCTTTCTGTTGTGGGCATTTAGTGCTATAAATTTCCCTCTACACACTGCTTTAAATGTGTCCCAGAGATTATGGTATGTTGTGTCTTTGCTCTCACTGGTTTCAAAGAACATCTTTATTTCTGCCTTCATTTCATTATTTACCCAGTAGTCATTCAGGAGCAAGTTGTTCAGTTTCCATGTAGTTGTGCAGTTTTGAGTGAGTTTCTTAATCCTGAGTTCTAATTTGATTGCACTGTAGTCTGAGAGACAGTTTGTTGTGATTTCTCTTCTTTTACATTTGCTGAGGAGTGTTTTACTTCCAACTATGTGGTCAATTTTGGAATAAATGCAACGTGGTGCTGAGAAGAATGTATAGTCTGTTGATTTGGGGTGGAGAGTTCTGTAGATGTCTATCAGTTCTACTTGGTGCAGAGGTGAATTCAAATCCTGGATATCCTCATTAACCTTCTGTCTCATTGATCTAATGTTGACAGTGGGGTGTTAAAGTCTCCCATTATTATTGTGTGGGAGTCTAAGTCTCTTTGTAGATCTCTAAGAACTTGCTTTATGAATCTGGGTGCCCCTGTATTGGGTGCATATATATTTAGGATAGTTAGCTTTTCTTGTTGAATTAATCCCTTTGCCATTGTGTAATGGCCTTCTTTGTCCCTTTTGATCTTTGTTGGTTTAAAGTCTATTTTATAAGATGCTAGGATTGCAACCACTGCTTTTTTTGTTGTTGTTTTCCATTTGCTTGGTAGATCTTCTCCATCCCTCTATTTTGAGCCTGTGTGTGTGTGTCTGCATGTGAGATGCGTCTCCTGAATACAACACACTGATGGATCTTGAATCTTTATCCAATTTACCAGTCTGTGTCTTTTAATTGGGGCATTTGGCCCATTTACATTTAAGGTTAATATTGTTATGTGTGAATTTGATCCTGTGATTATGATGTTAGCTGGTTATTTTGCTCATTAGTTGCTGCAGGTTCTTCCTAGCATTGATGGTCTTTACAATTTGGCATGTTTTTGCAGTGACTGGTGCTGGTAGTTCCTTTCCATGTTTAGTGCTTCCTTCAGGAGCTCTTGTAAGGTAGGCCTGGTGGTGACAAAATCTCTCAGTATTTGCTTGTCTGTAAAGGATTTTATTTCTCCTTCACTTATGAAGCTTAGTTTGGCTAGATATGAATTTCTGGATTGAAAATTCTGTTCTTTAACAATGTTGAATATTGGCCCTCAATCTCTTCTGGCTTGTAGGGTTTCTGCAGAGAGATCCACTGTTAGTTTGATGGGCTTCCCTTGTGAGTAACCTGACCTTTCTCTCTGGGTGCCTTTGGCATTTTTTTCCTTCATTTCATCCTTGGTGAATCTGACAATTATGTGTCTTGGGGTTGCTCTTCTCAAGAAGTATCTTTGTGGTGTTCTCTGTATTTCCTGAATTTGAATGTTGGCCTGCCTTGCTAGGTTGGGGAATTTCTCCTGAATAATATCCCAAAGAGTGTTTTCCAACTTGCTTCCATTCTCCCTGTAACTTTCAGGTCCACCAGTCAAATGTAGATTTGGTCTTTTCACATAGTCCCATATTTCTTGGGACTTTCACATAGTCCCATATTTCTTGGAGGCTTTGTTCATCTCTTTTTACTCTTTTTTCTCTAAACTTCTCTTCTTGCTTCATTTCATTAATTTGATCTTCCATCACTGATATTCTTTCTTCCACTTGATCAAATTGGCTACTGAAGCTTGTTCATGCATCATGTAGTTCTCGTGCCATGGTTTTCAGCTCCATCAGGTCAATTAAGGTCTTCCCTACATTGTTTATCCTAGTCATTCATCTAATCTTTTTTCAAGGTTTTTAGCTTCCTTGCAATGGGTTCGAACATCCTCCTTTAGCTCGGAGAAATTTGTTATTACTGACCTATTTCTGCCAACTCATCAAAGTCATTCTCTGTCCAGCTTTGTTTCACTGCTGGCAAGGAGCTGCCATCCTTTGGAGGAGAAGAGGTGCTCTGGTTTTTAGAATTTTCAGCTTTTCTGCTCTGGTTTCTCCTCATCTTTGTGGTTTTATCTACCTTTGGTCTTTGATCATGGTGACCTACAGATGGGGTTTTGCTGTGGATGTCCTTTTTGTTGATGTTGATGTTATTCCTTTCTGTTTGTTAGTTTTCCTTCTAACAGTCAGTTCCCTCAGCTGCAGGTCTGTTGGAGTTTGCTGGAGTTCCACTCCAGACCCTGTTTGCCTGGGTATCACCAGCGGAGGCTGCAGAGCAGCAAATATTGCAGAACAGCAACTATTGCTGCCTGACCCTTCCTCTGGAAGCTGCATCTCAGAGGGGCATCTGGCTTTATGAGGTGTCTGTCAGCCCCTACTGGGAGGTGTCTCCCAGTTAGACTATATGGGGCTCAGGGACCCACTTGAGGAGGCAGTCTGTCCATTCTCAGAGCTCAAACACCATGCTGGGAGAACCACTGCTCTCTTCAGAGCTATCAGACAGAGATGTTTAAGTCTGCAGAAGTTTCTGCTGCCTTTTGTTCAGCTATGCCCTGCCTCCAGTGGTGGAGTCTACAGATTCAGTGGTCCTTTTTGAGCTGCAGTGGGTTCCACCCAGTTCGAGCTTCCTGGCCGCTTTGATTACCTACTCAAGCCTCAGCAATGGCAGACGCTCCTCCCCCAGCCAGGCTGCTGCCTAGCAGTTCAATCTCAGACTGCTGCATTAACAGTGAGCCAGGCTCTGTGGTCATGGGACCTGCTGAGCCAGGCATGGGATATGATCTCCTGGTGTGCCATTTGCTAAAACAGTTAGAAAAGCACAGTATTTAGGTGGCAGTGTCCCAATTTTCCCGGTACAGTCTGTCATGGCTTCCCTCGGCTAGGAAAGGGAAATCCCCGGACCCCTTGGGCTCCCCAGGTGAGGTGATGCCCCGCCTTGCTTCGGCTCACCCTCCATGGGCTTCACCCACTGTCCAACCAGTCCCAGTGACATGAACCAGGTACCTCAGTTGGAAATGCAGAAATCACCCATCTTCTGCGTTGAGCATGTTGGGAACTACAGGCCAGAGCTGTTCCTATTCAGCCATCTTGGAATGGACCCCTTACAATCTCTTATCTTAACCCAGACATTTCCTTTCTATTGATTGCAGGTCTTTAGATAAACTCTTTCAACCAACTGCCAATCAGAAAACCTTTGAATCTGCTTATAATAACCTGGAAGCCCCACCACTTCCAGTCGTCCTGCCTTTATGGACCAAACCAATGTACATCTTACATGTATTAATTGATATCTTATGTCCTCCTATAATGGATAAAACCTAGTTGTGGCCTAACCATGGACATATGTTCTCAGGGTCTCCTTAGGGCTGTGTTATGGGCTATGGTCCCTCATATATGGCTCAGAATAAATCTCTTCAAATATTAATATTTTACAGAGTTTGGCTCCTTTTTGTCTTTCTTTCTTTCTTTTGAGATGGAGTCTTGCTTTGTCACCCAGGCTGGAGTGCAGTGGCACAGTCTCGACTCACTGTAACCTCTGCTTCCTGAGTTTAAGTGATTCTCCTGTCACTGTGTTGGCCAGTCTGGTCTCCAACTCCTGACCTCAAGTAATCCACCTGCCTCAGCCTCCCAAAGTGCTGGGATTACAGGTGTGAGCCATTGCACCCAGCCTAAAGTTTGACTCTTTTCACTGATAACATATAAGTGTAAATGCTTTTGAATTACGTTTCCCAAAAGGATAGGTTGAAGTCCTAACCTCCAGTACCCATGCATGTGACCCTATTTGGAAATTGGGTCTTTGGAGATATAATTAAGATATAAATAATGATGAGGTCGTACTGGAGGAGGACAGGTCTTGATCCAGTGACTGGTAGCCTTATTAGTGGGAAATTTGGCCACAAACAGACATGAAGAACCCTATGTGATGATAGAGGCCAAGATAGAAAGGATGCAGCTGCAAGCCAAGGAATACCAAGAAGGAATGGCAAGGCCAGAAGCCAGAAAGAAGTGAGGAAGGATTATACCCATACCTAGGGTGTCAGAGGGAGCATGACCCTGCCAACTCCTTGATTTTGGACTTTTAACCCCAGATGTGTGAAAGAATAAAATTTTGTTGTTTCAAGCCCCTCAATTTGTGATGCTTCATTATAGCAGCCTTAGGAAACTGATAAAACACCTTACTTTCCCCTCATTTTTTGATAGAAATCACATGAAATAGAATTTATCCAAATATCTATTTTTTAGGGCTCAAACCTATAGCAGCAAGTACCATAATGAGTAAATGTATGGAATTACATATTGCATGCATCCCAACTACACATCATAATATGCACATTTAAATCAATCATGTTGAGTAAATATCAAATTTCTATTGTTTCTATAGAAAATGAAATTACAAAATTATTGGATGAAGAGGCAAAGCACATACAGCCAAAAATTATAAGAAAAAGTATTCAGAAATTATAAGAAAAAGTATTTCAGAAAAAATAAAAATGTTTGCTGAATGTGGTGGCTCACACCTGTAATCCCAGCACTTTGGGAGGCTGAGGCAGGTGGATTGCTTGAGCCCAGGAGTTTAAGACCAACCTGGGCAATATGGTGAAACCCATCTCTACAAAAAATACAAAAATTAGCCAGGCATGATGACATGTGCCTGTAGTCCAGCTACCTGGGAGGCTGACGTGCGATGATTGCTTGAGCCTGAGAGGCAGAGGTTGCAGTGAGCCAAGATCATGCCACTGCACTCCCGCCTGGACGACAGAGTGAGAACCTGTCTGAAAATAAATAAATAAAACGTTTTGTCATTTTCCTGACATTTGTGATGCTAGTGGTTTTAAAATATAAACTTAGGCATGTTAAAATTCTAAACAGTTTATTTGAGCAGGCAGTGATTCATGAATCAGGCAGCACCAAACTACAAGGATTTCAGGACTCCACCAAGGGAACTCAAGGGAAACTTTCAAAAACTGTTGTCAGTAGCAGGACAAGAAACGTATGTTTGATTGGCTAACATGCAGAGTCCCCAGTTAGAGGTTAGTCATCAGTTTCTGATTGATGAGTTCTCTAATTAGTGGTTAGTTGGCAGTTTCTAATTGGTTAAGTTTAAGTTTCATTTTACTGTTTAAATTGAGTTGGGTTTCAGTTTGTTTACATAGGAACTCAAGGCTCTGGAGGCCATCTCAGCTGAATGGACTTTCAATTCATATTTTTTTTTTAACAGTGGTATTTATCAGTGTAGTGTGTTGAATGGTGACCTCCCAAAAGATGTATCCAAGTCCTAATCCTTGGAAATGGTGAATGTTATCTTATTTGGCAAAAGGGACTTTGCAGTGTAATTAAGGATCTGGAGATGAGATCATCCCGGATCATCCAGGAGGGCCCTAAATCCAATGATAACTGTCCTTATAATAGACACACAAGGAGATACACAGACCAGGAAGAGGTAATTTGACCACAGAGGCAGAGATTGGAGTAATGCAGCCACAAGCCAAGGCATGCCAAGGCATGCTGGGGAAGCACCTAGAAGCTGGAAGAAGCAAAGAAAGGTTGTCTCCTACAGCCTTTGGAGGGAGTGCAGCCCTGCCAACAACAACTTGATCTTGGCTGTACACGGTGGCTCAAGCCTGTAATCCCAGCACTTTGGGAGGTAGAGGTGGGCAGATCACCTGAGGTCAGGAGTTCAAGACCAGAGTGGCCAACATGGTGAAACCCCATCTCTACAAAAATACAAAAACAAAATTAGCTGGGCATGATGACAGGTGCCTGTATTCCCAGCTACTCTGGAGGCTGAGGCAGGAGAATCACTCGAACTCAGGAGGTGGAGGTCTTAGAGAGCCAAGATCGTACTACTGCAATCCAGCCTGGATGACAGAGTAAGACTCCATATGAAAAAAAACTTGATCTCAGACTTCTGGCCTCCAGAACTGAAAATAATAAATTTCTGGTGTTTAAGCCACCAAGTTTGTCATAGTTTGTTACAGTAACCACAGGAAGCTAATACAGTCAGATTTTAAAATTTTTTTATCATTTTATTGTGATTTCTGCTCTTATTCTGAATAAATAATCACTCCCATGCCTAATTGTGTATCCATAGCCATATATTATTTTTCTTAAAGAAGGCCCTGCAAGTTTAGCAAGCTTCAGATTCCATAAAAACTGTAATTGTGTGTTCTCAATATTTCAGGTATGAATTTAGTCTTAGAACGCTAAAGCGAAAGTCAGTATCATGTTTCTTTATTTGTTTAAAGGTAGTGGAAAAAGTAACCACAGTCATATTTTAGGAATCCTTTCCCCTTCCTAGGCTCATACAAGAATCCAAAGAGCTTACAGTTAGAAAACAGAAACTCTGAACACATTTCCTTCCTGGTCACTACTGGTGTGCTCCTGGTTATGGTCTCCATTTAAAATCAGAAAAGTTGGGTGACTTCATTTTCACTTCATTTTCAGCCAAACAAATAAGTAGGAATGTTTTGCCTCAGTCTCCAGGGCCACTGCTCTTAGCTTTCTTCTGCTGCTTCCACACTTGACTCCTTCAGAGATCTCATCACTTGTCCTAGCAGGCTGTGTGGCAGCAGGGCACAGGCCTCCACCATTTTTAGAAAGGCATCTGCAGTGGCTCATGTCTGTAATCCCAGCACTTTGGGGCACGGTGGTTAATGCCTGTAATCCCAGCACTTTGGGAGGCTGAGGCGGGTGGATCCCCGTCTCTACTAAAAAAAAAAAAAAAAAAAAAAAAAAAAAAAAAAATTAGCTGGGCATGGTGGTATGGTGGTGGGCATCTGTTACTCGGGAGGCTGAGGCAGGAGAATGGTGTGAACCTGGGAGGCAGAGCTTGCAGTGAGCCGAGATCACGCCACTGCACTCCAGCCTGGGCGACAGTGCAAGATTCTGTCTCAAACAAAACAAAGTGGCCGGGCGCGGTGGCTCAAGTCTGTAATCCCAGCACTTTGGGAGGCCGAGATGGGCAGATCACGAGGTCAGGAGATAGAGACCATCCTGGCTAACACGGTGAAACCCCGTCTCTACTAAAAAAAAAAAAACAAAAAACTAGCCGGGCGAGGTGGCGGGCGCCTGTAGTCCCAGCTACTCGGGAGGCTGAGGCAGGAGAATGGCCTAAACCCGGGAGGCGGAGCTTGCAGTGAGCTGAGATCCGGCCACTGCACTCCAGCCTGGGCGACAGAGCGAGACTCCGTGGCAAAAAAAAAAAAAAGAAGAAGAAGAGGAAAGACTGAGGCAGGTGGATCACCTGGGGTCAGGAGTTCGAGACCAGCCTGGCCAACATGGTGAAACTCTGTCTCTACCAAAAAAAAAAATAGCTGGACGTGATGGCAGGCACCTGTAATCCCAGCTACTCGAGAGGCTGAGGCAGGAGAATCACTTGAATCCAGGAGGCAGAGGTTGCAGTCAGTCAAGATCTTGCCATTGCACTCCAGCCTGTGTGACAATAGCAAAACTCCATCTGAAAGAAAGAAAGAAAGAAAGAAAGAAAGAAA
>NC_045437.1:33483905-33637804 GCF_002776525.5 Piliocolobus tephrosceles
GGAAAGAAGGAAGGAAGGAAGGAAGGAAGGAAGGAAGGAAGGAAGGAAGGAAGGAAGGAAGGAAGGAAGGAAGGAAGGAAGGACCTCAAAAGCCAAGTGCCCTCAGAAGTGCCGGGGAGACCTGTCTCTTCTCCCCTGGGCCCAGCCACCTGCTTCTCCCTCTGCTTCTAGCACCAGCCCCCTCCCACTCAGTGGGCCACTTGCCTCCAACAGAAGTCTTTCTGGGAGCTGTCCTCATGCCCCAAAATCTCCATCTTCAGTTATAAAACACAAGGAACTCTGGGAGTCTTCAACCCCAAAGAGAAAGGCTGGCTACTCTCTTAGGATGGGGTGAGAAAAAACACCTCTTAGTCTTTCTCATCTCTTACAATGCAAGCAAAAACCCAAAGCAAAACATGCACACAAAAATCAAAATCTCAATCACTTCGCTTGCCACGTTATTATTACTCTTTTAATTGATAACACTGAGCTTCTTGGGGTTAAATAGCTGCTATCCAATAAGAACTAAGCTGCTTAAGCCTTTCCCTGAGTGAGTAGAGCTCTGTATCTGAGAGCAGGGGCTCGGGCCAGTCCCTTGGGAACCTTAATGAGGGCTCCAGCCCTGTTGCCATCTAACCTTTAACCTTTAAGAGGAGAAGCCTACATCCCCTTCCTTTTCTAGACAAATCTTCCCTTCCTGAATGATGGAAAACATCATTCTGCTGCTACCTCTCCCAGACTCTTCCTACCATCCAGGGCTTAGTCTGAAAGGACACAGGGAAGGAAATGACATTTGCCAGCCACATCAACTGTCTTGGGACACGTCGTCTTCCACTGGCTCTGGCCTGGGTGTTTTGAGGAAAAACGTTCATCAGAGGAAAAATACACACACATGCATGACTGGAGGAGTAGTGAATGGCAAGCTGTCTGCCTTGCTACAGTATCCTTCCTTTCCCGAGGAGACAGAAGCAGTACCTGAGGAAAGCCACAGTTTCCAAGAAGCTTGTGGAAGTCACAGGTTAATTCCTTTTGCTCATTTTTAAAAATAGTCTCTTGCTAATTCTATTGGCATTTCTGTTATTTCACATAGGTGAAAAAACAAAAAGCCGGCTGAGTGTGGTGGCTCATGCCTGTAATCCCAGCACTCTGGGAGGTGGAGGCAGGAGGATCCCTTGAGTCCAGGAGATCAAGGCTGCAGTAAGCCATGATAGCACCAGGGCACTCCAGCCTAGATGACAAAGCAAAACCCTCTCCCAAAAAAAAAAAAAAAAAAAAAAAAAAAATTCTTTTCAAAATATCTGTTAATCCCTTGCACCTCTTCAGAGCCATTTCTGCAGCTTTACTTTAGACCTCTAGGGCCTCAGTCCACGTGTCCACTACTATTTCTAAATACATTCCAGATCTCCTCTCTCCCTGCTGCAATCCACATTCCAGGTGATCCCAGAAGGCTGTATTCCTACACCTCCACTTTCAGAAAGGCTGTCACTGCTCAGGTGGAGGACAAAGGGTTTATGGTTAGGCCTCTAACAGGTTAAACAGAAATTTAATCATGAGGACATTAGGCTGAGATAGCTCTCCCACCTTGGCTTCCTACTGAAGCAGACTAAATCCCCATGCAAATGGGAAAATAAAACTTAAGCTTAACCCATCAGAAACCACCCACTAACATCTAACTAGGGACTGGGCACTTTAGCTCGTCAAATACATTTGCTTTGTGTTGCTCTTTTGAACACCTTATCAAAGTAGTCCTCTCCCCTCCCCCTCGAGGGGGAGCACTGATACCTGTGGTTTGGAGCTGGCAGATCTGTGAATCCCTGTCTGCTTAAATAAACTCTTCAGAAGTTTAATGTGCCTAAGTTTATCTTTTAATGACACGCTGGCCAAATGAGGTTGTGTGTTGCTTGAGGAAACACGCTGGATTCAAGTAAGAAGACTACGTCTTTAACTTATCCTGACCTACTATGCCTACACTTACTCTGCACTGAGTTAATAATGATTTAGGAATGATTTAGTTATGAAATTAACAGCACAACTTTGTTGCATTGCACTTTTCCCATTACAAGCATTTCATTCGTAAAAGGTAAATATTTAAACTGCAGCATTGTATTAATAACCCCATTTTTGCATTTCTCCCTATTTCTAATGTACTCATATATATATTATTTTATTATTGTAAGTTCTGGGATACATGTGCAGAACATGCAGTTTTCTTACATAGGTATACACGTGCCATGGTGGTTTGCTGCACCCATCAACTGGTCACCTACATTAGGTATTTCACCTAATGTTATCCCTCTCCTAGCCCCCCACCCCCCAACAGGCCCCGGTGTGTGATGTTCCCTTCCCTATGTCCATGTGTTTTCATTGTTCAACTCCCACTTACGAGTGAGAACATGTGGTTTTGGTTTTCTGTTCTTGTGATAGTTTGCTGAGAATGATGCTTTCCAGCTTCA
This sequence comes from Piliocolobus tephrosceles, assembly GCF_002776525.5. Classification (NCBI taxonomy): domain Eukaryota; kingdom Metazoa; phylum Chordata; class Mammalia; order Primates; family Cercopithecidae; genus Piliocolobus; species Piliocolobus tephrosceles. Next base: position 33,486,338 of record NC_045437.1, read on the forward strand.
TACATGTTCCTGCAAAAGACATGAACTCAACATTTTTAATGGCTGCATAGTATTCCATGGTGTATATGTGCCATATTTTCTTTATCCAGTCTATCATTGATGGGCATTTGGGTTGGTTCCAAGTCTTTCCTATTGTGAACAGTGCTGCAATAAACATATGAGTGCATGTGTCTTTATAGTAGTATATACCCAGTAATGGGATTGCTGGGTCAAATGTTATTTCCGGTTCTAGATCCTTGAGGAATCACCACACTGTCTTCCACAATGGTTGAACTAATTTACACTCCCATCAATAGTGTAAAGTGTTCCTATTTCTCCACATCCTCTCCAGTATCTGTTCTTTCCTGACTTTTTAATGATCGCCATTCTAACTGGTGTGAAATGGTATCTCACTGTGGTTTGATTTGCATTTCTCTAATGACCAGTGATGATGAGCATTTGTTCATGTGTCTGTTGGCTGCATAAATGTCTTCTTTTGAGAAGTGTCTGTTCATATCCTTGGCCCACTTTTTCATGGTTTTTTTTTTCTTGTAAATTTATTTAAGTTCTTTGTAGATTCTGGATATTAGCCTTTTGTCAGATGGATAGATTGCAAAAATTTTCTCCCATTCTGTAGGTTGATGTTCACTCTGATGACAGTTTCTTTTGCTGTGCAGAAGCTCTTTAGTTTAATTAGACCCCATTTGTCAACTTTGGATTTGTTGCCATTGCTTTTGGTGTTTTAGACATGAAGTCTTCACCCATACCTATGTCTTGAATGGTATTGCCCAGGTTTTCTTCTAGGACTTTTATGGTCCTAGGTCTTATGTTTAAGTCTTCAATCCATCTTGAGTTGATTTTTGTATAAGGTGTAAGGAAGGGATCCAGTTTCAGTTTTCTGCATATGGTTATCCAGTTTTCCCAACAAAATTTATTAAATAGGGAATATTTTCCCCATTGCTTGTTTGTGTCAGGTTTGTCAAAGATCAGATGGTTGTAGATGTGTGGTGTTATTTCTGAGGCCTCTGTTCTGTTCCATTGGTCTATATATCTGTTTTGGTACCAGTACCCGTTGCTGTTTTGGTTACTGTAGCCTTGTAGTATAGTTTGAAGTCAGATAGTATGATGCCTCCAGCTTTGTTCTTCTTGCCCAGGATTGTCTTGGCTCTATGGGCTCTTTTTTGGTTCCATATTAAGTTTAAAGTAGCTTTTTCCAATTTGTGAGGAAAGTCAGTGGTAGCTTGATGGGGATAGCTTTGAGTGTATAAATTACTTTGGGCAGTATGACCATTTTCACTATATTGATTCTTCCTATCCATGAGCATGGAATGTTTTTCCATTTGTTTGTGTCCTCTCTTATTTCCTTGAGCAGTGGTTTGTAGTTCTCCTTGAAGAAGTCCTTCACATCCCTTGTAACTTGTATTCCTAGGTATTTTATTCTCTAGTAGGGATTGTGAATGGGAGTTCACTCATGATTTGGCTATTTGTCTGTATTGGTGTATAGGAATGCTTGTGATTTTTGTGCATTGATTTTGTATCCTGAGACTTTGCTGAGGTTGCTTATCAGCTTAAGGAGATTTTGGGCTGAGACGATGGGGTTTTTTAAATATATAATCATGTCATCTGTAAACAGAGACAATTTGACTTCCTATCTTCCTGTATGAATACTCTTTATTTATTTCTCTTGCCTGATTGCCCTGGCCAGAACTTCCAATACTATGTTGACTAGGAGTGGTGAGAGAGGGCATCCTTGTCTTGTGCTGGTTTTCAAAGGGAATGCTTCTAGTTTTTGCCTATTCAGTATGATATTGGCTGTGGGTTTGTCATGAATAGCTCTTATTATTTTGAGATACATTCCATTGATGCCCAGTTTATTGAGAGTTTTTAGCATGAAGGGGTGTTGAATTTTGCTGAAGGCCTTTTCTGTATCTATTGAGATAATCATGTGGTTTTTGTCATTGGTTCTGTTTATGTGATGGATTATGTTTATTGATTTGTGCATATTGAACCAGCCTTGCATCCCAGAGATGAAGCCAACTTGATTGTTGTGGATAACCTTTTGATGAGCTGCTGGATTTGGTTTGCCAGTATTTTATTGAGGATTTTTGCATTGATGTTTATCAGGGATATAGGCCTGAAATTTTCTTTTTTTGTTGTGTCTCGGCCCGGTTTTGGTATCAGGGTGATACTGGCCTCATAAAATGAGTTAGGGAGGATTCCCTCTTTTTCTATTGTTTGGAACAGTTTCAGAAGGAATGGTACCAGCTCCTCTTTATACCTCTGGTAGAATTAGGCTGTGAGTCTATCTGGTCATCGACTTTTTTTGGTTGGTAAGCTATTAATTACTGCCTCAATTTCAGAACTTGTTATTGGTTTATCCAGGGATTCAACTTCTTCCTGGGTTAGACTTGGGAGGGTGTATGTGTCCAGGAATTTATCCATTTCTTCTAGATTTTCTAGTTTATTGGCATAGAGGTGTTTATAGTATTTTCTGATGGCAGTTTGTATTTCTGTAGGATCAGTGGTGATATCCCCTGTATCGTTTTTTATTGTGTCTATTTGATTCTTCTCTCTTTTCTTCTTTATTAGTCTTGCTAGCAGTCTATCAATTTTGCTGATCTTTTTAAAAAACCAGCTCTGGGATTCATTTATTTTTTGAAGGGTTTTCTGTGTTTCTATCTCCTTCAGTTCTGCTCTGATCTTTGTTGTTTCTTATCCTCTGCTAGATTTTGAATTTGTTTGCTCTTGCTTCTCTAGTTCTTCCAGTTTTGATGTTAGAGTGTCAATTTTAGATCTTTCCTGCTTTCTCTTATGGGCATTTAGTGCTATAAATTTCCTTCTACACACTGCTTTAAAGATGTCCCAGAGATTCTGGTCCATTGTGTCTTTGTTCTCATTGGTTTCAAAGAACATCTTTATTTCTGCCTTCATTTCGTTATTTACCCAGTAGTCATTCAGGAGCAGGTTGTTCAGCTTCCATGTACTTGTGTGGTTTTAACTGAGTTTCTTAATCCTGAGTTCTAGTTTGATTTGTTGTGGTTTGATTTGCATTTCTCTAATGACCAGTGATGATGAGCATTTGTTCATGTGTCTGTTGGCTGCATAAATGTCTTCCTGCCTTCTGCATCGATCTCACTGGGAGCTGCAGACCAGAGCTCTTCCTATTTGGCCATCTTGCCTTCTCTCTCTAATATACCCATTTAAAAAATTAATTAATTAATTATTATTATTATTATTATTTTTGAGACAGGGTCTCGCTCTGTCACCTAGGCTGGAGTGCAGTGGCTTAATCTCAGCTCACTGCAACTTCACCTCCCAGGTTCAAGCAATTCTCATGCCTCAGCCTCCAAAGTAGCTGGGATTACAGGTGCCTGCCACAAGGCCCAGCTAATTTTTGTATTTTTAGTAGAGACGAGGTTTCACCATGTTGTCCAGGCTGGTCTTGAACTCCTGGCCTCAAGAGATCTGCCTGCCCTGGCCTCCCAGAATGCTGGATTACAGGCATGAGCCAACACACCTGGCCAGAATATCATTTTGTAATTGATCATTTACAGGTATATCAGTAGGTTAAAGTATTAGAAATAGTATCAGAGTAAACATATCCATACTTTTGATCAGTTTTGCCTAATTGCCCGGCTGTATGCAAGCTTCTCATAACTTCTAAGATACCCTGCCCAAAGTGCTCAGAAGTGCACAGATTAAAAGGTCTGATTTGTAATGGCACTCAATGCTATTTTGTCAAACTAGCGAGGCTGAGAAATCTCCACTTGCCTTCTCCTCCTCCCCGTGTCAGTGGGGAGCTATGCTGGCCACAGCCCTCTGGTCAGGGGCCTTGGTTCAGGAAGTTTCTGGCTGGATCTGAGGCCGTCCTGCCTCTGTAGGCAGCTGGCATTAATCTTGCTTGTTTTCTCCACTTTTGGTCCTTCTTCACTTTCACTTTGGTATCACCCTTGGCAGTCTGCAAAGTGCTTGCAGAGCTCTTCCCCATTTTTTTATTCTAGAAACAGCCCTGAAAAGGCTGAAACTGACACTCAGGGAAGTTAACTGACTTAACCTGGGTTCCCATCGGTGGTAAGCCGCAAAGCAGATTGGAATCCAGCATCCTAACTCCCAGCTCAGTGCTCAGTTACTAATAACAATGGCAATTATTTGTTAAGTACAGTCATGTATCTTCTAACAATGGGGATACCACCTGAGAAATGTGCTGTTTGCCACAGAGCACTTACACAAACCTAGATGCTACAGCGACTACACACCCAGGCTATGTGATATAGCCTATTGCTCCCAGGCTGCACACCTGTACAGCATGTGATGTGGTGGAACACTGAACTGAATACTGTAGGCAATTGTGACACAATGGTTTGTATTTGTGTATCTAAACATTCGAAACATAGAAAGGTATAGTAAGAATATGGTATTATAATCTTATGGGACTATCATTGTATATGTGGTTTGTCAACCAGAATGTAGTTATATAGCACAGGACTGCACTTATGATGTGCTAAGCACAGCTCTCAGCACTAACTCCTTTAATCTTCATATCAACCCTAGAAGGTAAGTTCTTAGGTTATCATGGGTTCCCCAGGAGATGACCTTGAGACAAGGGTCCAAGTGCAAGTTGTTTCTTAGGAACACAATCTTAGAAAGCAGCCTAGAGAGTGGGGAAGTGAGAGAGGGAAGGGGGAGCTCACAGGTGGTGCCAGTTACCCCCCATGGTCATCAGAGAGCTTATCTCTGCTGAGGAAACTCTAGAACCAGTGTAGAAAACACACCTCAGATTTACTCACCAGAGGGACTGGACAGCCAGGGCTGTTACGTATCAGCCCCATCCAGCATTGTTTGCGGGGAGGCACTGTGGTGTTAGGGGGGTGTAGTGAGGGCAATTGGACAGCTGGCTTTCACACCCAGGAGCGCTTTGAACCCAGAAGTTGGGCAGGAGTGTGTAGAAGGGATTAAGGCACCAAATGCAGGTGGTTGCTGATTATGTCTACTACAGCATTACTATAAGACCTGTTATATTTTTAGAAATGAAGAAACAGAGACTAGACAGTTTATGCCTCTTGCCCATGGTCATGCAGGTAATAAGTGGCAGAGCTGACTTAAGCAGTCTCATCGAGAGCCTGTGCTCTTGGCCGCCAAGCTGCACCACCCCGCCCCTCACTACCTGACATTGCCTCTTCTTACACCCCAGGCATTCTATGTGATTTTTGTTTCCCACCCTGAAGCTCCTCCCTGAGCCAATTCCTCTGGACTTGGGTGCAACAAGCTCCACGTGGTCCTCCATATATTGGCACCCCCTCTTCCCACTACACAATTCCACTAAACCAGTGGCTCCATTTTGCATGTATCAGAATCCCCTGGAGGTCGGCTAAATCAGGCTGCTGGGACCCTGTCGAAGTGTCTGTCTCACAAAACAAGACACACTGGTTACCAGCCCCAGGGGAGAACTCCAAACACTTGTGCCTATTGACCTTGGCATCAGAGTCACCAAGGAAAACAGTGCTGTCAAGCACTGAAAGAGATGATGCTTTGCTTAGGTAGAGAAGACACAGAATAAGACCAGTTCCAATAGTGTGGTCAGCACAGACAGGGTAATTTACCTATGCACACTCCTCTTGCCCTCTAGAGGAATAACCCAATATTCCTCCTGAGTCTGAAATACTGAAAGCTGGGGGATCTCTAGGGCCCTTGAGACACATCCACTGAGTCTGGAAGCTCTCCCCACGCAATGCATGAGGTGATAGGCATGGAACAGGCTGTGTGGCTCTTTCTCTGTAAGGAAGTACCCAAGGCCCCTTCTCATGCAGCCCTGCGTGGGTGGAAAGACCATGCTGCTGAGACTTCCTTTTCCCCTTTCCCGACAGTTTATTTTTCCTTTCTCTCTCTCCCTCCTTCCCCCCCCCCCCCCCCCCCCCCCCCCCCCCCCCCTTCCTTCCTTCCTTCCTTCCTTCCCTCCTTCCTTCCTTCCTTCCCTCCTTCCTTCCTTCCTTCTTTTCTTCCTTTCTTTTTTTCTTTCTTTCTTTTTTCCATGTGTTTTAGAGATTGAGTCATGCTATGTTTTCTAGGCTGGTCTTGAATACCTGGGCTCAAGCAATCTTCCTGCCTCAGCCTCCTGAGTAGCAGCGATTAAAGGGGTGTAATCCTTAAGCAGGTTAACAGTTTCTTATTCCATGTGTCTATGGAAAGGCAGAGAATCTGCATTTCTACAGGGCCCCAGGCGATGCTGTGCAGGTGCATGCTAAGGGGCATGACCTGACATTTGATTCACACCAGGGTGGGAATCTCAGAAGCAGAGAGCCCTAGGGATGAAAGGGACAGAGTCCTGGATTCAGATCTCATTTTACAATGAAGACCCCAATGCAGAAAGTCATGTCTGAAATTGTGAGCTTACTCTACTGCCTACTGGGACCTGCTCTGGATGGGAGAAGGAAGGAAAAGGACTAATCAGAGGAGCCGATGAAGTCACTCCATGAGGTGAGCACAACCCAGCCCTGCACACATTCCCAGCCCCAGCCTCAGGAAGATGCTGGCTATGGTCTCAGCCAGGGCAAGGCTCACATTCACTGGCCTTCAAGGGTACCCATAAGGAAGAGAGAAGAATGAGAAGAATGGGAGGCTTTCAGGAAAGCTGAGGTGAAACAGGCAATGTTTGGTCATTACATTTATTAATGTTTTTCCTATATTTACATGATCTTCAAACAAAGAGCCAATTCATTTAGCTGAGTTTTTTTTAAAGGCAGTTAAAACAGCTAAACATTACTCAGTGCTGCATAAGCTAAACAGCTAGTTGATTAAATTTTCGCCCTTTTTCATAAATCTTGATATTGAACATATCAGTTACAATTCAAAGATATTCACGGGCACCTACTCTGTGGCAGGCGCAGATGTCAGGTGCTGAAGAAGCAGTGAGCAGTGAACCAAAGTCCCTGCCCATCCTGACCAATCTAAAATCCCAGTGTGCGTGTGCATGGGTGTGCATGTGTATACGTGTGTGTGTGCATGCACACACTCTCTTTGTTATCCTACAATGCACAACCTTCACCCTTCTATTTCCCCACTATCCAAATTCCCTTTACATCCCTGAACCTGTTTGCATATTTGAACTCCTGAACACAAGAACCAAGTGCATTTTGTGTGCAACATAATAATGCTGCCAAAACCATCATCTTAAGGTGTTTCTTTGGGCTCAAGTGGGGCTTGAATTACCCTATCCATAGAGCATATGCTCAGCAGAGACTCTGTCGCAAACATCTCCACTGCTGCTGATCAGGAGGTTAAAAATCAGTCTGGGATTCCTCAAAAAGCTGAATTTTTATAGACTGGGTTGGGAAGGGGGAGAATTACCCAGTGAGAAACTGGTTTAGCAAGATTTTTTTCATGTAGTTTTCATTGGACGACAGCGCCCTCTCTTGGTTCTTTTAAGGAAAACAGGCAGCATTTTCATTGAGAACAAAGTTCCAGTGGGAAAATACCAATAGTTTCTGAAAAGAAATTGAACTTCTTTCTGAAAGAAAAGAAACTAACATTTGTCAAGGAGTTTTCATGGTGCCTTCTTATTTATCCCAACACGTGTGACAGCCACCTCATCACGCAGAGCCTGCCTTCGTTCCTTCCCAAGCCTTGACTATGAGGCTGCTCAGAATTCCCATCAGTCCAGGGCATTCATTCCCTCCTCACCTTCCCATCCAGGGCTGCCTCCTTATGCTTCTACCCTCCATCCATATGATACCTTGCTTCCTACTGAAACCCACCTGTCCCTCGCCTTCTCAAAACTTTGGTCCAACGCCTTGGGCTTCTGTGAGATCACTGGAGAAACTAATCTGTGCAGGACGAATGGAAATAAATAAGACTAAACAACCTTTCCCCCAACCCCAGAATCCTTCAAAGACATTGTGGCAGACCAGGCTTCCATTTGCAACCAGAACAGTTCATTTTTACTGACCTTTTGCCATAATTCTGATGAATGTATAAGTTAAGCATTAAAGAACTGGAGAAACTGGTACCTGAGTGCAAGGGCTGGAATGCCCAAACAAACCCATTAAGACCCCACCCAGGTTTACTCAGACATTAAAGTCTGGTCAAATAAGAAAAGCATTCTTACACATACACCTCGTACCAGGGCCGACTTAAGATCAACTTTCCAAGACTCTAGAGAAACCTTTCCAGACCCCAGACCCTAGTTAAACATTAGAGAGAGATTGAATTAAACACTCCTGCTTGTAGGTGCACTCCCACACGCAGCATGGAGCTTAAAATGTATATTAGCACTAGAAAACAACTTGAAACTTTGAGTTGGTCTGGTGACTCCAACCTTCTGCCTGTAACTGGTTGCAGAAATGAACTCCCTTATTTCCCAGGCTGTCTGCATCTTGTTATTGGACCATGAGACCAAGCAGCCAGACCTCGTTCTGTCTGGGAACAACGTTACTGCACATCTTTTAAAGACAACCACCCAGCCTTTGCTTTCTGGCCAGAGACTCTGAATAAGTAAGGGATTGGGGGCCACAATGAAGGGAAGAAGGTATCACACATCTTAGGCCAAAGGAAGAAACACTTGTGAAAGGTTTTTTCAAGTTAAAACCGGGAGGTAGCTATGACTTTAGAATGATGGGGCCTGAACATTTTCAGGAAAACATCATTACGGGTCAGAGACTTGCCTTTCATAAAATTTTTGTGGTGCCACTCTTGGAGAGTTCACAGTACTCTTAGATGCATCATGATGACATTATAGTGTGTCTTCAGGAATTACATAAAGCAAGATTTACCAAATTCCTTCTCTAATTCATAGCTCAGCTAAACTCCAGATGAAATGACTGAGTGTCTCACCTGAATTAGAAGATGAAGCTTTGGGCTGGGCACGGTGGCTCACGCCTGTAATCCCAGCACTTTGGAAGGCCGAGGCGGTTGGATCACCTGAGGTCAGGAGTTCGAGACCAGCCTGGCCAACATGGCAAAACCCCCTCCTCTCTACTAAAAATACAAAAATCAGCCACGTGTGGTGGCACATGCCTGTAATCCCTGCTACTTGGGAGGCTGAGGCAGGAGAATTGCTTGAACCTGGGAGGTGGAAGTTGCAGTGAGCTGAGATCATGCCACTGCACTCCAGCTTAGGCAACAGAGTGACACTCCATCTCAAAAAAAAAAAAAAAAAAAAATGATGATTTGAAAGATTAAAGGCTTGTTCATAAAAATTTCCTTTTAACCTCAAGGTTCCTGAGCCCTGCCCAGCTAGAGATTAACGTCTGACTATCAACAGAAGACACTGTACAGATGGCTCCTTGCTGGGGCACATGAAGACCAAAGCCAGGACACAGCCCTACCCTGCTAAACACAGCAGAGGCTCTGCCCCAGGCCACCTCCTGTAAGAATGGGCTTCACTCCACAGCTGACCCCTGCATCTTCATGTGAGGTCCATGAATGGATATAGTTTCCAGGTTTGTTTGTTTGGCTTTTTTTTTTGACCCAGGAAACACGAACTCTCATCAAAAATGAATAAATAAAAGGAGGGATGGGTAAGAAAATGCTAAAAATCTCCTTTTTGAGTCATTAACATTCACTTGAAATTTGTTTCCACTATTTCCTACTTCCCTAGCAAATTCTAACCTGAGTAGCATGGGTGATGGCACTAAGCCCTAGAACAGAAAAAGCAGACTTAAGCTCTGTATTAGTCCGTTCTCTCACTGCTAATAAAGATATACCTGATACTGGCTAATTTATAAAGGAAAGAAGTTTAATTGACTCACAGTTCAGAATGGCTGGGGAGGCCTCAGGAAACTTACAATCATGGTGGAAGGGGAAGGGGAAGCAAGGCAACTTCTTCACAAGGCGGCAGGAAGAAGTGCTGAGCAAAGGGGGAAAAGCCCCTTATAAAACCATCAGATCTTGTGAGAACTCATTCACTATCATGATGACAGCATGGAGATAACCACCTCCGTGATACAATTACCTCCCACCGGGTCTCTCCCCTGACACATGGGGATTATGGAAACTACAATTCAAGATGAGATTTGTGTAGGGACACAGCCAAACTATATCAAGCTCTATTCTGATTTGTGGTGAGTGTTGAGCCTGCTTAATAATATCGCATTTTTGTACAACTTTTCTCATTCCCCAAAAGGCTCTCACCAATGTTTTCTCATTGGATATTAGCAAGTTCCCCAGACAGGAAGCGGATTTAATATTACTATTCCCCATTCACAGTTGATGGGAGGGAGGTTCACAGAGATTAAAGGCTCTACTCAAAATTGGTAGACTGATGTGATAATACAGGCATTTCTTTCTCTTCCCATTAAACAGTGCTATCATTCTCAGTTTACAGATTAAGACCAATCAGGGCAAAGCAATTTGTTTGAGAGTACTGAGTCAGAGTTCCATCTTTGCTCCAGGAATTTTAGATGCCACCTTTATTATTCACTACATTTTCATATACATTTGATTCTATTTCTGGACTTTCTATTCTATTTCATTGGTCTGTCTATCTATGCACTATATTTCATTGTTTTTATTATAGAAGCTCGATTAGATGTCTTAATGTCTGGTAGAACCCTCTACCACCACTATCGTTATTATTTTTTCTTTTAGTATTCTCTGGCTATTCTTGCACATTTATTTTTCCACATAAACTTCAGTATCAACTTGCCAAGCTCTAAAACAAAAATCTGGGCAGGAACAGTGGCTCATGTCTGTAATCCCAGCACTTTGGGAGGCCAAGGCTGGCGGATCACCTGAGGTCAGGAGTTTGAGACCAGCCTGACATGGAGAAACCCTGTCTCTACCAGAAATATAACATTAGCCAGACATGGTGGCGCATGCCTGTAATCCCAGCTACTTTGGAGGCTGAGGCAGGAGGATCGCTTGAACCCAGGAGGCAGAGGTTGCAGTGAGCCGAGATCGTGCCATTGCACTCCAGCCTGGGCAACAAGAGTGAAACTCCATCTCAAAAACAAACAAACCAAAACCTTCTGGTATTTTTATTGGGATTGAGATAACTTCATAATTTTACTTATAGAGAATTGTGAGAACCCTGAATATTTGAGACATGTGTCAGTTAATTTAGGAAGTTTATTTTGCCAAGTTTGAGGATGCACATCTGTGACACAGTCTCAAGAAGTCCTGATGATATGTGCCCACGGTGGTTGGAGCACAGCTTGGTTTTATACATCTTAGGGAGTCATGAGACATCAATCGATATATGTGAGATATACATTGGTTCCACCCAGAAAGGTAGGACAACTTGAGTAGGAAGGGGGCTTCTAGGTTACAGGTAGGGGAGAGACGAATGGTTGCATTCTTTTGAGTTTCTGATTAGCCTTTCCAAAGGAGGCAATCAGATATACCTTTATCTCAGTGAGCAGAGGGACAACTTTTAATAGAATGGGAGGCAGGTTTGCCTTGAACAGTTCCCAGCTTGATTTTTCCCTTTAGCTTAGGTATTTGAGGGCCCCAAAATTTATCTTCTTTTCATATTTCCCCCCTTGTCTTTTTAAAAATCTTTTGAACAACATATGCTTTCACTTATAAGTGGGAGCTGAACAATGAGAACACGTGGGCACAGGGAGGGGAAAAACACACACTGGGGCCTATCGTGGGAGACTGGTGGTGGGGACAGTATTAGAGAAAATAGCTAATGCATGCTGGGCTTAATACCTAGGTGATGGGTTGATAGGTGCAGCAAACGACCCTGGCTCATGTTTACCTATGTGTCAAACCTGCACATCTTGCACATGTACCCTGTAACATTAAAAATAAATAAATAAATACATACATACATAAATAAATAAAGAAATAAATAAATAAATAAAATCTTTTGGAGAAAGCATTTTAGAAGAAAATGAGTCTCTGGTCTCAGGTTTCATCTGATCTCTCACAGCTAGGATGGTTTATTCCTAGATGGGTAGGTCATGAGTTATTAGGAAAGCTCATTTTTAGTAGGTCAAGAAGTCTCATGTCCTATGAAGAAAAAATAGGGGGAGGCTGGCCAGGTTTGGTGGCTCATACCTGTAATCCCAGCACTTTGGGAGGCTGAGGCAGGTGGATCACCTGAGGTCAGGAGTTCAAGACCAGCCTGGCCAACATGGTGAAACCCCGCCTCTACTAAAAATACAAAAATTAGCCAGGAGTGGTGCAGGGCATCTGTAATCCCAGCTACCTGGGAGGCTGAGGCAGGAGAATTGCTTGAACCCAGGAGGTGGAGGTTGCAGAGAGCCAAGATCATGCCACCACATTCCAGCCTAGGCAACAAGATTGAAAACTCTGTCGAGAGAGAGAGAGAGAGAGAGAGAGAGAGAGAGAGGGAGAAAATAGGGGGAGGAAGGGAGAAAAAGAACAACAAACAAAAGAACAATCCTGGAAAACTGCTATAGGCCACATTACTCTGAAGTCCACACATCAGTAGGTAGGTTGAAAATGGCTTACATATGTAAATAGGTTACTGTTATTTTCTTCTGAAGTTTAAGTTGTGTAGATTCAGTTCACAAGGCTTTAAGAAAGCACAACTTAGTTTTCAGTGATTTCAAATTAGGAATAATGGAAAAAAAGAAGAAAGAAAAAAATTGAACAATTATTTTGGAAACATTTTAGCCAGGAAATATTAAAATTCAGTCCAAATTGTAGAAAATAGTAAAAATTGAAAAATATTAGGCAAGACTGGACTCTAACAACTGCTGTACTATATAACTTTTTGAAACATACTTTTTCTCTCTCCAGTTTCCAATTTTTACTAAAGACAAATTATGGTAGGACCAATTTGCTTTATTATACTTGGTCAGATTATTTGTATAAAGTGCAGCAAGAGTAATTATTTTTCACATAGGATTTTAAAATTGGCTTTGATGGAACATTGTTCTACAGAAGAAATCTCAGATAAGACTTTCTTAAGCCAAGTCCAGCCATGAATTTGTACAAATACCTCTAAGTTGGATGAATTCTTCTACTCTTCAGGTCCTAAGATAATTTGGGGCTCTGGACCTGTCAGGAAGTTACATTCTGTACATTCTGTGACATTTTGAACCTGTACAGAGACTTTATAGATAAAGTATGAGGCCAGTTTACCCAAGGGGCTTTTATTGGCTAAGTCAATTTCAATTCCTTAAAGGAAAGCATACCATTCTAGCCAAAGCCTTGGTAAAATAACCAGTTTCTCCAATTGTATCCTGTTACAACTCAAAACAGATTCTTATTGCACTTATGCAAATAACTATATTGTCATAGTTAAGAATACTCACAAATAGTTTCCAAATTCCAGAGAAATTAGGTAGAGAGAAACAAATATGCTCCAAATTTTGTCCATAGGAGTATATTAAATTGTTAAAAGCTGTCAATAGCTCAAAAGAAAAGTTTCCCTGACCCCAAAAAACAAAGGATCAGCAACATTTTAAGCAAAAAGTCAAAAAGATTACTTCAGCCTTCTATTAGTTCAGTCCATGAAGATAATTGCTGTTCTGCTTGATATTATCAGTTCTCCATGAGCCCTGAAAGTTTTTCCTTTATTCTGAAGTCAAAAACTCCAAAGGTACCAGAATCTTGCATTCAAGAGCACCTGTTAGAGTTTTATAGCTGATTATAAAACCACCTTCTAAAGAGGACCAAAACAAGGCAATAATTGCCCATGGATGACAAAAAGTTTTAGGGCAGCCATAGTCAAAGACACAGTTGACAAGGAAATTTGTTACCTATGTAGTACACAATAATTTAATGTAACAATTATAATTATTACTGATAATGTACACTAAGTCATATCAGAATTATAGGAGTTTTCCATAATTTCAGAACACATACCAATGACATATGTACACAAATACAGCCCAAAGAAAACCAAATACCAGTTCATATTTGACAATGCTTCCTGTATAATTTTTATACCAAATAAAACAAATGTATCATTTTTGTACTTTAGGAACCTAGTATCTTAAAGGATTAATTAGGTCAGAAAAATACATAATTTATAATTTGATTTTGGAAAGATTGTCAAATATCAAAGGTTTAAGACACTTGATATCACAAAATAGGATCACAGGTCATTATAAAATAAGTCATTTATTTAACCAAAGTGATAACTCAATGATTTCAAAAAAGGTGAAACCTTCATTCTTTGAGAGAGGAGACTTAATTTTCATAACAATAAGCCCTAATAAAAACAGCAAAAAGCTAATTAAATTTGTTTTCTAAAATTTTATAAACAATCTATAAAATTTTAATTGTTACTATAACTTCCATAAACCTTTTAACCTTTATTGAGGAGTCCATTAATGCTTCAAGAAAACTTTGTTAATCTGACACAGAGGCCCATATGCTGCTCTTGCATTGCTGTGTCTTTGACATTAATGGTTAATTTATAGAAAAACTGAACTTATTTTATTTCTCAAAATCGGTTTTTAAAATCTCACATGCCCACCTCTTCCATGATAGTCTCTGGGCCTTGAGGAGTTTAATAGCTTTAACTTCTGGCCCTGTGTCTCAGAAATGCAGTTTATTTTATTGGCATCTTCTACCAGGCCTGATGATAAGGTTTTAATTGCTGTCAGTGTTCAAGATTTAATAGGACTTCATGTTGTTTTTAGACCCAGAGTCAAAGCCCTGTAACTCAATGTCACAAGGACTTTAAAAGCACATAAGACACACAGATGTAATAACCTCAACTTAAAAAACATTTAATCTCTTTTTTCTAAGCAAACCAAAACTTAATATTAATGACGTAAGAATTATTTCAATAAAATGTAAAATCTGTTGGGCCAGTTAGCAAAAAGCAAAAGAAAAGAGCTTCTGCAGTGCACAGAAAATATTATTTTGGAAGAAAACATTTCCTTTAGCCTTTAAGAAAACATTGTTAGCATCAGGCCACAATGAACAGAGCTTTAGAGGGTAGAAAAGCTTATATGAGCTGAAAATAAGTTGAAGGAAAGTGTTATTATTTTGTGGCATTTAAAGAGGGGAGAGTAAAACTGAAAACAGCAGAGACACAACAAAAAAAGAAAATTTCAGGCCAATATCCCTGATGAACATCAGTGCAAAAATCCTCAATAAAATACTGGCAAACCAAATCCAGCAGCACATCAAAAAGCTTATTCACCACAATCAAGTTGCTTCATCCCTGGGATGCAAGGCTGGTTCAACATCCACAAATCAATAAACATAATCCATCACATAAACATAACCAATGACAAAAACCACATGATTATCTCAATAGATGCGGAAAAGGCCTTTGACAAAATTCAACACCCCTTCATACTAAAAACTCTCAATAAATTAGGTATTAATGGAACGTATCTCAAAATAGTAGCTATTTATGACAAACCCACAGCCTATATCATACTGAATGGGCAAAACCTGGAAGCATTCCCTTTGAAAACTAGCACAAGACAAGCATGCCCTCTCTCACCACCCCTATTCAACGTAGTGTTGAAAGTTCTGGCCAGAGCAATCAGTCAAGAGAAAGAAATAAAGGGTATCAAATAGGAAGAGACGAAGTCAAATTGTCTCCATTTGCAGATGACATGATTGTATATTTAGAAAACCCCATTGTCTCAGACCCAAAACTCCTTAAGCTGATAAGCAACTTCAGCAAAGTCTGAGGATACAAAATCAATGTGCAAAAATCACAAGCATTCCTATATACCGATAATGGATAAGTGAACTCCCATTCACAATTGCTACGAAGAAAATAAAATACCTAGGAATACAACTTACAAGGGACGTGAAGGACCTCTTCAAAGAGAACTACAAACCATTACTCAAGGAAATAAGAGAGGACACAAAGAAATGGAAAAAGAATTCCATGTTCATGGATAGGAAGACTCAATATCATGAAAATGGCCATACTGCCCAAAGTAATTTATAGATTCAATGTTATTCCCATCAAGCTACCATTTACTTTGTTCACAGAACTAGATAAAACTACTTTAAATTTCATATGGAACCAAAAAAAGAGCCTGTATAGCCAAGACAATCCTAAGCAAAAAGAACAAAGCTGGAGGCATCATGCTACTTGACTTCAAATTATACTACAACGCTACAATAACCAAAACGGCAACTGGTACTGGTACCAAAACAGATATATAGACCAATGGAACAAAACAGAGGCCTCAGAAATAACGCCACACATCTACAATTGAGGGATATTCTGGCTATTACTCCTTAAACCTGGCTAAATGCCTGACAATTACTCCTCAAAACTGCCATTGTGAAAAACTCTCACAGACTGGAGGAGACTGAGGAAACATGAGGACGGAATGAGATGTGCTGTCCTGAGTGGGATCCTGGAACAGAAAAAGGACATTAGTTGAAAAACTAGTGATATTCAAATACAGTCTGGATTTTGACAATAATGTGGAAATGTTAGTCTCTTAATTTTGACGAACGTATCATGGCAATGTGAGATTTTAACCTAGAGGAACCTGGGTGAGTTGTGTATGGGAACTCTGTCACTTTACAACTTTATTTATTATTCATTTATTAATTATTATTTTTTTGAGACAGAGTCTCACTCTGTTGCCCGGGCTGGAGTAGAGTGGCATGATCTTGGCTCACTGCAACTTCTGTCTCCCAGGTTCCAGCGATTCTCATGCCTCAGCTTCCCAAATAGCTGGGATTACAGGCCTGGGTTACCACACCCGGTTAATTTTTTGTATTTTTAATACAGACGGGGTTTCGCCATGTTGGCCAGGCTGGAACTCCTGACCTCAGGTGATTGGCCTGCCTCGGCCTCCCAAAATGCTGGGATTATAGGCATGAGCCACCGCGCCTTGCCACTGTACAACTTTTATGTAAGTCTAAAATTATTCTGAAATGTAATAAAATTACAATGCTACCCTGTTGCTTCACCTCCCAAATTCTAGCCCGTTTTAGAACTGTTTGTAGGCTGTGGAATCTCTCATATCTGCATTACATTATGTACTATATTTCTGCTATATTGAATTTCTCCAGAGAAGAGCAAAATACAGAATACCGAACCTCTCAGAGCTGTGTGCAAGTGCTGTCACACAGTGTGACCACTAGATGGAGATCGTATCCCGGTGGCTAAAACAGGCAACCTTGACCAAGCGTTGTCTTAGAGCAAAGTTCACGACGAAATCTCTTTTCTGAAATAATGCAATAGGCATAAATCTCAGTCTCCAGACTCCAGGACGTAAGAAATACTAAAGGCTTGTGTACTACTTCGGAAGCCAAAGAAAATGAAACTTCAGTCCTTCTTGGGGCAATTCTCTCTTCCATTCAACCCCAGGGAAATGAAAGGTGCCAATGTTCAGGGTTTTACCAATGAACTAGGAGCCCCTGCTGGCCCTAGTTACCTGTCCTCACTGAGGACCACTGAGATGTTGAGACAGGAGATAGAAAGAAATTATTTAGGCAGGTAGTGAGGGTAAGAGTCCTCAGCAAGGCTTCCGTTTTAACAAAAAGCAGCCCAAGAAACTATTTTTTCTAACAAAGAGCAGCCTGAAAATCGAGCTGCGAACATAGATAAAAGCAAGAGGAAAGCTTGCACGGGTGAATGCCGGCAGCTGTGCCAATAGAAAAGGGCTACCTGGAAGGCACATATGTTCAACATGGAGGCTCCATCTTCCATTTTGTTTGTCATCACCTGTACAGTAAAGAAATAGACAACATGGCGCTGGCCAGGTAGATAACTCATCTGCATAATAAAAGATTAGGGTGGGGTCAGCAAGTTTTTTGCACCCTATGCAAATGGCATACCTAGCCCTAACCAGTTTTTCCCACCTTATGCAAATAGCACACCTGGCCCCACCAATCATTCGTGCCCTATGTAAATCACACACTGTCTCCTCGAGCTCATCTATAAAACCCCCTGCATTTCACCAGGGAACTGAAAAACCCATTCAGGAACCCCTATCTTCGCAACAGAGAGAGCTATTCTCTTCCTTTCGCCTACTAAATTTCCGCTCTTAAGCTCACTCTTTTTTTACGCATCCTAGTTTTCTGTGGCCGTGAAACAACAAATCTCAGACAACAAATTTACCCCAGACAATGATGCTGATTTGATGTTGTTCCTGCTCCCATGACCTCATCTGGCCTACGGCTGTCTTGCTTTAGTGTCAGGTTTGGAACCTGGGCACCTTGGCAAGGTTGGGGACCAAGGAACCTAGGACAGGTCTCTCTGCTGTCCTTCTGGGTCCTTTCACATCCTCAGAGCACTCTCTGGACCCAGGGCACAGATGCCCTCTCCTCCCAGCACCCTAGGACTACTCTTTTGTCTATGCTGGCCTTGCATCCCTCTGTGCCTCTTCAGGCTGCCCTCAAAGGCCCTCTCTTTCATTCACCTTTGTCCATCTGAAGGAAAAAATGGAGGCAGAATTAATACAAGTAGAGAGTTTATTTGGGCCAAGTTTGAGCACTGCAACCAAGGGGCAGAGACTCAAGTTGCCCTGAATCTATGTTCCCATTAACAGCAGTTACAAGTGGGCTTTTAAAGGAAAAGAAGCAGTTCCTAAGTTGCTTACCAAGAACTTACATTAAAATAACGTAAGCTATTGATGGGCTATAGAATGTTCTCTGTGTCACAAATTTCAGGAACATAAAGATAAAGAGTGAGGCAGCTCTTTGCTAGTTTTCTTTCTGACATCAAACTCTCTTCTCCTCAATGGATTTAAGCATCCATAAACAAATGTTAAGAGGAAATGGTTTGAAAGCAATACCTGCTTTCAACCTGCTATAAACCTTCCCTAAAGCAAGGAAGTACCAGTTGCTATTTTCCACAAAAGAAATAAAACATAAACTCAAAATTCTTCAGTAAGTACCCCGTCACACCACGGAGGCACACCTCTGTGACCAGCTCGTAATGGGTGCCTCTATACCACTGTTTCCTATGCAATGTCAAAATAATAAAAGCTGCTACTTACTAGAAAATGTCTTCCTTTGTTACCTTCTCTCTGGATACCAACTCTGTGATAGACCTCAACAAGGATGAGGAGTGTCAACTCCCGCAGAACAGATTTGTTGGGAAGTAACTGATCCCTGGATTGCTGCCTACGGTGGCCCTGCTTATGCAGACAGGTGGCAAAGTGAACCTTCCACAACCCTTGCTTCAGTTCATCTTAGTAAATAACCATTGAGCTTTTCCATAGGTAGAACAAACAAACGACCACTGTGACCACTGTCTAAGATTTACCCACTGACCATAAGGAGCTTATGCTTTCAGGGAAGACACATCCCTAATTGTGAGAGGGATCATGGGGTGGGTTCTCCAGTTCCACAACGACAGCTTATGTTATATGAAGGGAAAGGTGATGGGTCTTGTTGTCTTAAGTGTTTCTACCTTTCTCCAAAGGAAACAACAAAGCAGCAAGTGCCAAGTGCCCTTCCATCTGCATCTAGATCAAGGCTGAGAACATGTAAGCAGGACTATCCCAGAAGGCAACACCAAACTGGTTTTGCCAGTTGCTGTGATTGAATTGTACCCCCTACCCCAAATTCAGACTTGGAAGCAGTAACTCTCAATGTGACTGTATTTTAAGATGGGATCTTTAAGAGGTAATTAAGGTTAAATCAGGTCATAAGGCCAGACCCCGATCTGATAGGATTAGCGTCTTTACCAGAAAAGACATCAAAAGCCAGAGAGCTCATGCATGTGGCTCGCCAGCCCCTCGGAAGAAAGGCTATCTGAGGATAAGGCAGGAAACAGCTGTCACTGGGATCAAGGCTGATACCTCAAGCCCAGACTTACCAGAACTGTGAGAAAGCACATTTGTTATTTATGCCACCCCATCTATGGTATCTGTGATGGCAGCCGAGCTGACTACCATACCACATTGCTTCGTCACTCACCTAAATCATGCAAAGGTGTTGAGGCCAAGGAAGTCTAGGGGCACATTGATGTGTAGGATTAAGAGGGAAAGTCGCGAGAGAACCAACCCTGACTTATGTCCAGGACATAGGGATCAGTGCCACACCTACCTGTGACATCTCTCTTTAGGGCCTGGTTAGAGCAGGCAGAAGAGGGGCAGCGGCTGCACTGGAGCAAACTCTAGCCCCCAGTGTCGGGCAAGTGTGTGTGCTCTCTGGGGCCAGCTGTGGCGCTGTGCAACAGAGCCTCTCTGAGAAGACTGTGTGGGGATCAAAATGTGGCCCTGACAGTGGGCCAGGCAACCAAAGCCCTGGGCCTGAGAGAGGAGTCAGAAGAAGCCGGCCAGAGGAGAGGCCTGGCTGCTTCAGCTGACCTACAGCGGCAGATCCCATAGGGGTCTGTAAGGGTCTCGCATTAGCTGCCTGATATGGTTTGGTTTGTCTCCTCCAAATCTGTGGAAATGGGATCCCCAGTGCAGGAGGTGGGGCCTGATGGGAGGTGTTCGGGTCATAAGGGCGGATTCCTCGTGGAATGACCTGGTGATCTCCTTGCAGTAATGAGTGAGTTCTTGCTGGGTTCCTTCAGGCAAGAGCTGGTTGTTTAAAGAGCCTGGCACCTCCTCCCCTCTCTTGCTCCCTCTCATCAGTGGGACACACCTGCTCCCTCATCACCTTCTGTGATGAGTAAAAGCTTCCTAAGACCTCAGCAGAACCAGAGGCTGGCATCTGCTGCCGGTACCATCTGCAGAACTCTACAGGGAGGTCAATTATGCCCTGTCTGTCTTTGTAAATCTTCAGCTTACGTAAGGTGAAGTAAACACATGAGAAGAAAGAGTGAGACAAGTCAATGATGCATTCATCTTAGGTTGGGTGAAGGGATGATTTCTGGGTTGTCCTTGTCCTCTACCTGTGAAGACAGGCTGGCAAGTGACACTGTCAGGGAGTCCATAGAACTGTTTAGGGCAGTTAATCCAGCGCAAATCCGTATCCAGACAGGTCTGCAGTAACCCCAATTCTTACCTCCACAGAAGAAAGCATTTGAGCGGCAGAAGGAGAGAGACCGCGGCAAGTGTTAGAGCAGGAGTGATAGTTTGTTAAAAAGCTTTAGAGCGGGAGTGAAAGGCAGGAAAGCGCACCTAGAAGAGCGGCCAAGAGGGTGACATGAGAGATCAAGTGCCCCGTTTGACCTTTTGACTTCAGGCTTTATACATCAGCACACCTCCAGGGTCCTGTGTTGCTTCTCCCGATTCTTCCCTTGGAGTGGACTGTCTGTATGTGCTTGCTTGAGCCCACTCACCAACTCCTGAGATCTTATCCGGAAGCTGCTGATCACCAGTTTCAGGTGTTTTCTATCTACTGGGAGACTGCCTTTCCCTGGCACTGGCTGCAACCAATTATTACTTTAGAGAGACAGTTAAAAACCACCTGACCATCACCTGATGGTCGTCTGACATTCCTGGTGGTGGGGGCAGGGAGCCCTCTCCTACCCTGCTCATGCCTGACTAGCTACCAACTGTAATACTTATAAGAAGAGCAAGAGATACCAGGCAGGCACGCACACAGAGGAAAGACCATGTGAGGACACGGTGAGAAGGCAGCATTGGCAAACCAAGGACAGAGAAACCAAACCTTTCGACTTCCTCATGTTGGACTTCTAGCCTCCAGAACTGGGTGAAAATCCATTTATGTTGTTTAAGCCATCCAGGCTGTGGTATTTTGTTATCGCAGCCCAGGCTGACTGATTTACTGCCCTGCACACAACTCTGGTGAGATGAGCCACAGCAAAGCCAGAGAGCCAGGCACACCCCCGCACCATTGCTGGTTACCCAGCTAGAGCAAGGCAGGGCGAGGGGAGGCTTCACGCTGGTGAGAATCTAGGATATTGATAATTACACCAGCTGTGTAAGAGCTCCATCATTATGGCCAGGTGCAGTGGCTCACGCCTGTAATCCCAGCACATTGGGAGGCTGAGGTGGGGGGATCATGAGCTCAGGAGATCAAGACCATCCTGGCTAATAGAGTGAAACCCCATCTCTATTAAACATAAAAAAAAAAAAAAAAAAAAGCCAGGCATGGTGGCACACATCTAAAGTCCCAGCTACTCGGGAGGCTGAGGCAGGAGAATTGCTTGAACCCAGGAGGCAGAGGTTGCAGTGAGCCGAGATCGCGCCAGTGCACTCCAGCCTGGGCAACAGAGCAAGACTCTGTCTCAAAAGAAAAAAAAAGAGTTCCAATGTCACTAGACTAGACTGTACTTGTTGTGATCTAAAAGTAAGTGGAACTATTACGGGAACTGCCTGGATATTCATCAGAGGGATTGGGAAGCGGGAGTCTGTAGAGTGGCTTTGTGGGGACAAAGAACACAGGTGTTCTCTTCTTGTGCCCCAACCAATCCAGCTCATTTAAGGAAATAGCTAAACTAATATTTACTGAGCACTTCCTGATCGCCAGGCACTTTTCTAAGCCCTTGCTGTGGATTAATTCCTCAGTCCTCACAAGTGAGGCTCCTCCTCATTTCTCACCAGAAGAAATTGACATGCAGAAAGGTCAGGCATGTCGCCAGGTTCCAGGCATCAGTGCGGCCTCACAGTCCTGCTCCCCAGGGAGGGTGGGGAGGCTGGCTCTTTGGGGGTTAGGTTTAGCTGGGCCTGGAAGCACAGGAAGGACTCTGACAAGCAGGGATGGGGGAAGAAACGCCTTCGAAGCTTCACAGGATTAGGCACAGACATGAAGATGGGAAGAACAAGGTTTGTCCTAATAATGTCCAGTGAGGGGCGTAGAAGTGAGGAACCTAGGGAGGTAGACTGCTGGAAAGAGGGGGGCCGAGTTGTGAAAGACTCCACCTTGCCAGCCAGGAGTCTCTGGACACCGGTTTTCACTTCTCCACACGCTGTGTGCCATGTGCATGTTTGCTTTTCTTCATCCTCACAGGGACCCAGTGGGCCTGAAACCACCTTTGCAAAATTATGATGGAGACAGTGAAAGAGATCTAACTTAACTGACTCCATCTTGCTTCTAACCTCCAAGCTGTCCTTGTTTATTCCTGGACATAGGCTGAGCTAACTTTAGGAGAAATTTAGTTTATAATTCAAAACAGACAATAACAGCCCTTTCCTAAAGCAGACCTCCTTTTTCCCTGAGGACTAGATTGCCTTTGTAGTACTAACATTAGCCACAAAATTAGAAATTATGGTTTAGGAGTCATGTCGCTGGAGGCTACAAGATTCTGACCCTCCCTAAACTGCTCCTAAGATCAGTGCTTGAGATATTCTGCAGACCCTGCACTTGATGGATCAGCTGGCACCACCCAGATCAATAAACTGGTTCATCTGATCTTGTGGCCACCACCCAGGAACTAACTCAGTGCAAGAAGACAGCTTTGACTCCCTATGATTTCATCTCTGACCAATCAGCATTCCTGGCTCACCAGCTTCCCCCACCCACCAAGTTGTCTTTAAAAACTCTGCTCCCTGAATGCTCATTCAGGGAGACTGATTTGAGTAACAATAAAATCCGCTCTCCCACGCAGTTGTCTCTGCGTGAATTACTCTTTCTCTATCACAATTCCCCTGTCTTGAGAAATCAGCTCTGTCTGTTGTGTACAACACAAACCAGTGGGCAAGGTGAGCCCACTGAGTTGTTATAGCCTTTTTCAGTCTGTGGTCAGGTTCCCTCATAATGACAATGCTGGATCTTAGTGACATGCAGAGAAGACCTGAGACTGTGGAAGAAAATAGAATCTCAGGACCCCAAACTCACTATGCCAAAGGGAAAGTTGAGTTTGGGATCTGAGTCACACAACACTTTTTCTTGTTCCCAAACAGATAGCTATAATTTCACAGTCCATGTCATAGCCTCATCCAGAAGCCAGATTCCTACAACAATAGGCGGCCACATACCTCCCTAGATGTACTCCCTCACAAATTGCTCACAAGGACATTTTTTGTGGGCCCCTAAATCTTTTAGATACATATCCCTCCTATAAACAGGCCCTAAATCTGGGTTCTGTTGACTCTCACCCTGATAATGTTAATTGCCAGCCTATTTTCACAGGTAGAGGACAACACCAGAAATCACCCTCCGCCCACCCTGAGATGAATGCATCATTGACTTGTCCCATTCCCTCTTTTTACACATTTACTTTACCTTATGTGAGATGCAGATTTACCAAGGGAGACCTTTTCCTTTACTCCCTCTTTTCAGGTGTAAAATGTAGATTTACTGAGTGCTAATCAGAGACTCACAAGAACATGACCATCTGCCTTGCTGTCCACCCTTCCTCCCTTTCCCCTTCCTACTTGCTCTTTCTCCTGTAAATGCTGAAGTTCACAAAACTTCATTTGGAAAAAGTGCAAGTCACAGAGGCTCCTGTGACTTGTGTTTTCCCAGGCATATCCTCAAATTTTGACTAAAAATCCTCTACCAATGGAGACACTTGCCTCAGTCACTTTTTGGTTAACAAGACTGATATGGACAGGAGGCAGGGAAACACCGGGTAGAAGAGGGCGGTTCCCTGGCAAAAGCCCCACCCTCAAGCCTGAAAACTCATGGCCCTAAATGGAAACAGTCATTCCTGTTTTTGAGCCCTAATGTTGCCTTTTGGCCCACCACACCCCACTATCCTGTACCTATATAAACCCCAAACCTCAAGCTCCACGAGCAGAAGAGCACAGAGCAGCAGAGTGGCACCACAGAAAAGGGGAAAAGATAAGGAGCATCTGAATGTCAAGAGGAGTTTGGGGATGGTCAGAGAGGAGATTGGCCGTGGAATGACTGAACTCCAGGGGAAGATCATCTTCCCACTCCATCCCCTTCCCAGCTCCCCATCCATCCTGCTAAAAGCCACCTCCACCTCTCAATAAAATCCCCACATTCACCATTCTTCAAGTCTGTGTGACCTGATTCTTCCTGGACACTGGATGAAGACCCAGGTACCAAGATGGCAGGGTGTAAAAGGCTGTCACTTTGACTCTCCACTGAGCTAGTTTAATACTTAGCCATCCGTGGACGGCAACTACTAAAAGAGCATTAATTGTAACACACCCCTAGATGCTACCATGGGGTTGGAGCCCAAAAGTGCTTGCTCCAGCTCCTCCACCTGCCCATCTGCATGCTCTCCATCCCGTAAGGGGTGTGAGCATGTAGTGGCCAAGCAAATGAGCCATACCCCTGTCTTGAGTTCTGCAAGAGGACTGGAGAACTCTCCTGTTTCAAGACCAGTAAGGGGACAGCCCAGACAGTTGTGTAAGAACAGCAGGACTGAGCCCCGTGGGAGTGAAAGGAAGGAGAGTGAGGGCCAGGTCTGGGAGGACTGGGAGAGTGACAAGCAGTGGGCTTATGAGGTAAAGGACGGTTAAGGAGAAAGGGGAAGGGGTAGATGGGTGACCACATGACTCAGTCCATTGGCTACAACACAATACCATGGACTGGGGACTTACAAATAACAGAAATTTACTTCTCACTGTTCTGGAGATTTGAAGTCTAAGGTCAGGGTGTCAGCCAGGTTGGGCCCTGGTGAAGACCCTCCTCTGGTTGCAAATGTCTTCTTCTGGTTGTGTCCCCACATGGTGGAAAGAGAGCTTGCTGAAGTTCCTTTTATTGGGTCACTAATCTCATCATGAGGGCCCCACCCATGAGACCTAATTATCTCCCAAAAGTCTCGCCTCCTTATACTGTCCCACTGGGGGTTAGGACTTCAACATGTGAATTTCAAGGAGATGCAAACATTCAGTCCATAGCACCCAGCTGCAGCGACAACACATGAGATACACAGGGGCAGAACAAAGGGAATTCCAACTTGCTGCACCTTCCAATTAGAAGCACACATTCTGTCCCTGCAGAAACTGCTGTCACAGCCCATTTGGGCTCCAACAGGACTCATACAGGCTTTCTGAAATCAACTTACACCATTTCTGCAAAGCCGTATTAGATCACCTGTTTCAAGCCCCACTTGATGTCAGAAAGGCTGCTGAAGGGTCCAGATCTCTACACCTCCATCTTGTCTTGCCTACTCACTGCCTGAAGTGGGGGGTCAGGGTGCAATTTTTAGTGGGGGAGGGTTAGGAACATGTTTTTGTAGTGTCTCTCAAAATCACGTGACCAGAGAACAAAAACACAAACTGTCACGATTCAACTCAGAAAGCACAAAAGGGCTTTCAGCTCAACGGCTGGTGGAGAGCACTTGCCTCCCTTCTCTCTGCAGGGTCTCAGAAGCCAGACAATAGACCTGTGATTTTGCTGCAGCTGTAAACTCTTTCCTGACTATGCAATGAGTCAGTGGTTTTGTATTCATAATCATTGTCCTTTAAGATGCTACAGGTTAATTTAAAAAGACTTTTAATGTTACATGAAGGCTGTTTGCTAACATTTTTCATGCCCCCAAACAAAAGGAAATTCACATTAGAGAACTGAATTCATTCGCCAACAAGAGGTATCATCCAAAACTAAACTATATTTAATAACAACAACAAACATTAGGACAATTTGCATGGATACAGAACTAAAACTTAGGTTCCAGTTCTGGGCTTTGCTAGTAATCCATCCTGAGAGGTCAAGGGAGTTCATCATGGCTCTTTGACTTAGTTTCCTCTTCTGCAAAATGAGGAGTTTGAAAGGGGTGGTTTTATAATTATTTGTTAGCAACACCCAATTTTTCCCCAGAACTTTAATGTTAAAAAGCAGATGTAAATATAAAATATGGTTATATATAAAAATAATCTCAAATGCATATTTGATTATAAAATAATGAAACAAGGCTGTTTGTGTATCTTACTTTAGTTATTATGTATCACAAGATATCCTGATTGTTCCAAAAGAGTGTTTGCAAAGCCTTTCTTCCTCTTTCTCTCTCTCTCTCTCTCCCTGTTTTTTCAGTGATTGCCTTGCCAAATAAGGGCACTCATTAACTAGAGCAGAACAGGTTTAAACCTGAGGTCATCAAAACCAAAATGAATCCAAAAAAAAACCTAGCTAATCAGGCAGCATATAGTAATGCATTTGGGTGTGTCAGCAAATTTGAATATGCATTTTAATAGCACTTTTTATCACAGGCTAAAATATATTTTTAATGATATTGAAATAAAACATTTGAACAGCCATCCAAGCCCCTCTGTGGAGCCCTGGGGTTCACAGAGCACCCTTTGAAATCCACTGGGCTGCATGTTCTCTAAGGCAGGTGTCTCCAACCCCTGGGCCATGAACCAGTACTGGTCCCTTCCCTATTAGGAAGCAGCAGCACAGCAGGAGGTGAACAGTGAGCAGCTGACATTACTGCCTGAGCTCTGCCTCCTGTCAGATCAGTGGAGGCATCAGATTCTGATAGAAGCACAAACTCTATTGTGAGTTGTGCACGTGAGGAATCTAGGTTGTGCACTCCTTATGAGAATCTAAAGCCTGATGATCTGTCACTGTCTCCCATCATCCCCAGATAGGACCATCTAGTTGCAGGAAAACAAGCTCAGCTCCCACCGATTCTAAATGTAATGTGCCTGAATCATCCTGAAACCACCCCTCCTCCCCAACCTCTCCAACCTCCCCAACCACAACCCCTTCCAAATTGTCATCCACAAAACTGGTCCCTAGTGCCAAAAAGGTTGAGGACTGTTGTTCCAAGGTGTCTTGTGGTCTGACTGTCTGTGATCACTGCCTCTCCCCTGCAGCCTCACCCCCCACCCCCACCCCTTCATTCACTCTACAAATATTTATTGAGTCCTCTTGTGAATCAGGCGCAGTTGAGGCCCTTGAGACACTTCAGTGAAACTACCCAAATATGTACACAAGCCCTGCACAAGAACTTTTATTTTTCATTTTTTTTTGTTTGTTTGTTTTGAGATGGAGTTTCACTCTTGTCACCCAGGCTGGAGTGCAATGGGGCGTTCTTGGCTCACAACCTCCACCTCTCAGGTTGAAGCAATTCTCCTGCCTCAGCCTCCCATGTAGCTGGGATTACGGGCACACGCCACCACACCTGGCTAATGTTTTTGTGTGTGTTTTCAGTAGAGACGGGGTTTCACCATGTTGACCAGGCTGGTCTCAAACTCCTGACCTCAGGTGATCCACCTGCCTCAGCCTCCCAAAGTGCTGGGATTACAGGCATGAGCCACCACGCCCAGCCACCCTGCACAGGAACTTTACTGTTGTGCTTGCAGCTGTTTCCTTTACAGCTTTGAAAGCAATTCTAGTTGATACTGTATCAAATACACCCCAGTTCTTTTCTGAGTAACTGAGTTTCCCACTCAGTTACCAGTTCCTGGACATTAAGAGAAGACGGCAGACAATTCATCAACCGGCTGACAGGCTGCTGCTGCTCAAGACAAGAGGTCTGTTTGTACAAGTTCCTCTCTCATTTGTTAGCTAAACTGAAGGAACAACTAAGCAAGCAAGGTTCCCTAGTCAAGCAAGATCCTCGCCAGATCCAAACACTGCTTTGAGTTTTGGGAAGGCTTCTGGGTTAAGTTAAGCCATTAACATTTGGTCCATTTTGTGTCTGTATTTTGTATTTCTTCAAGATGCTTTAAATGAGGTTGTAGATTTTTAGAAAATATGGTTCCTTTTTCAGAAAAACTCAGGGTCCTTCCAAAATGCTCTCAAAGCCTGACCAACTGGTGGGTAGCCTTTGTAAACCTGGAGAATAATGGATTGTTGGAGAAGCCTGTTTTATTAAGTCTCTTTCCCTTTAGAAGCAACCCTCAGAAGTCCCATCCAACTATTGGTGGGATATTTAATTATTCCAGATCCTTCTAGAATGTCACTGGGGATTCAGATTATGTCATTTGGGTTCTGTGATGTGACTTTTAACAATGGGGTTATCTCCCAAGAACAGGAGTAAATACGCAGAATAAAAAGTTCAAGAGTCTGTGCCCAGTAGGTGGTGCTGCTCTTCCTTCTGCTGGGATTCGATTCAGCCCTGCTGGGAACAAAATCATCTGTTAGAAAGGGTATGCAGGAGGTTGGGGTAGGCAAACGTATGGGAGGCAGAAAGGCAAACAATTTTATCAGCTTTCCTGACATACTGAAGATAATCAAACCAGGCAGAGCAAACCACCCCAAAATTCACAGACTATTTGGCTTATATCTTTGAAGTATAAAAACATCCTGTACTGAATTTAAGTTAATCAACAATGATAGAATGTTTAGAACGATCTAATCAAGTGCTTGCTATTTTCCTGAAGTCTCCGAGAGTGACTTCCAAAAGTATAGATGTTCCTTGACTTATGGGGCTACGTCCTGTAAACCCATCGTGAGCTGAAATTATCAGAAGTAGAAAATGCATTTAATACTCCTAACCTACTGAACACCGTAGCTTAGTGTAGCCTACCGTAAACGTGCTGAGAACACTTCCATTAGCCTACAGTTGGGTGAAATCATGTAACACAAGCCTATTTTATCATGAAGTATTGAATATCTCATGTGATTTATTGAATACAGTACACTGTAGGGCACAATATCAGTTGTTCGTCCTCATGACTGCGTTGCTGCCTGGAGCTGCTGCCCACTATCCCTGCCTGGCATGATGAGAGAGCATCGTACTATATTGCCAGTCCCAGAAAAGACCAAAGTTCAGATCTGGAAGTATGGTTTCTACTGACTATGTGTGACTCTTTTAAATAGCTTATAATTTGATTTAGTTTCGTTTAAAAAAAAAAAACTAAACACGAGAGCCCCCTGTCTTTTAAAGACATTTAAAGACATTTAAAGAGAAACATATTTTTTCTGCACCATGTTAAATCTTAGATCAAACCATGGTAAGTTGGGGACCTTCTGCATATGTCTTTGACCTCGTCCCCCCAAGGGCACCCAAATGCCAGGAATGGCCTTCCAAGGGTGGCTTAAATAAGAGGCAAAGGGACGAACAAGGGTGGTTGCCCAGACCAGAGGAGCACTCTGAAAGCAGTAACATTTAATGCTCAAACCTCTCTACAAGAGTCGTCATGAGGTTGCACAAAATCATGTGGACATTTGCACTGAGAACCCACTCTTTCCCAAGGCAACTCTTCCAATCTTCCAGGAAATCCAGTGGACCCTGCACCTTTCTAGTTCTGCCATTTGAGGCCTTGTGAAACAAGCCTGACTCGGCATCTCGGTGACCAGTCCTTCAAATATTTGCCCACAGCTCTTATGTTTCTCTCTGAGTCTTTTCTCCTCCAAAATAAACATCATGGTTGTTTCAACATTTCCATAGTGTACTAGCACAGTTCTATTAATATTTCAGTTGCAAGTTACAGAAATAGGTTCTGATGAGCTTTACCTGAGATATCTCATAGAATCAAGAGAGGAATTAAAGATCTCCAACCTGAGAAGAAAGTTGCTAGGATTCAGAGCAGGACTCAGCATCCTCTTACTGCAGTCCTGCCATTCACATAACTCATTGGTGACTTTCATGTCAATTTCAACTTCCTATTGAGATTCTGAAGACCTGCCTGGGATTAGCCAACCCTGCACAGGAGCCTGCACCACATAACATAGACATGGCTACCAAGTTCCAACGCAGAAAAGTGAGAACACACAGGTTATTTCTTATTCTGATCTCTCCTCTGAACATGGGCTATTTGTTAGTGTTTGCTTTACTGTGTGGGGCCACGTACTGAGGGCACCTCTGACCACACAGACAGAGCAGGACTATCATCCTCTTGTTCGGGACTCTATACTTTTATTATTATGGCCAAAGATAATGAGGTTTTTTTTTTTTTTTTTCAATTCACATGACTCCTCTTGCCTGTTGTTAGGTCACATCTCTTTCATCTTGTACTTCACTCATCCGGTCTGGTGACTCTAAATGCCAGACCATATCCCTGAGAATTTTCATTTGAAACATCTGAGATGTTGTTCCAGCCTGCCAAAAGTTTTTGGATCTTCATTCTATCACCCATCATAGGATAAACGTATGCCAATACTACTTTTGTCTATTAATTTAGCAAAGTTTCATTGTATTTTTTTTTTTGTAAGAAACTGAGTTTGGCAGGAGAGATAATAGAGTCACTGAGCTATGCAGAGAAGTCATAGAAAATGTGTAAGAGATCTAGTCATTCTACTTCTAGGAATTTATCATCAGAAATTATCGGGCACATAAACACAGGTTTGAATGCCTACATTTTTGTCTCATTATTATTTGTAACAAAAAAAAATGAAGCCCATTTACTGCCAAACAGTAAGGGAATGCTTAGATCAATTTTGATGTATTAATTTAATAAAATATATTGTCACCAATAAAAATGTTGTTTACACATACAGCCTCAAGACATGAGAAAATATTATAAAACACATATGCAATTTATTTAAGTTCAGAAGAAACTAGAAACTAAAAAATCAATAATGTTTTGATTTTTGTCTCTTTATTTTTTTTTTATTTGCCCCACCTTGAGAAAGTAATGCCTTTTTATTTTTAATAAAAAGTAAACGGAAGCAAATATACCAAAATGTTATCTCTGGATGATGGAGTTTTGGTGATGTTATTGTCATCTTTATACCTTTCTCTATTTTTTAACTTTATAATGAATATGTATTTCTTCTCTTATAGAAAATCTTTTTTAAAGAAAGCTTATTTCATGATCATTCTCAGAACTTGACTATTGATAAATTCTTTGCATTTTTATGCTATGGGACTTTTTAATTTTTTTTTTTATTTTAAGCTGTGATAAAGCCCAGAGTTTCCTTGGCTTCCCCTCCTCATGTGTCTTGATAGTAGAGCCACCCTGCCTGCATTACTAGACCTTCCTGTTGAGCCAATCCTCCACCTTGGAACTGACAGCTCTGAAGCTTGATGTCTCCACCCTCCTGTCCATCAACAGCTCCTCACAGTTTTGGTCACTGCCGTCCTCTACCTCGGGCTCAGCCTTACCCATGTTCTGAGTTTATTAGGCGAGCAGCAGAAAGAACATCAGCATGTCAGCCTCAGACCTAGTGTGATCTGCCATCATGTCACAGGCCCATCTCCTGGGTTCTGTGTTCTGGGAAGAACCCTGGGTGTCACGGAGATTTTAAGTAAAAGGGTTTCTGTGGTTGGCAACCATAGAACTGAGCTTCTGCCTCGATTTCCCTATAATTATCACCTTACTTCCATATTAAGATTAGCCCTTGGGGCCCCAGCCTATTTGGCTATTGTCCTGTCACCCCACTCAAGTCTTGCTAATGATACCTTTATCCCCTCACATTTCACACCCTACCTGGGCTCCTCATGATCCCCCAGAGCCAACAGTGTCTGCCACCTGGGGTTTCTCCTCGTCTGTGCTCCTTGCTGGGCTGGGTGTCTGGCTTCTCTCTCTCTCCCAGCCTTTATTTTTCTCATGTGAGTGTCCTCCTCCTTTGCTGCCTGCCTGTGTCATCGAGGACTCAGGATGCCTCATGCCCCAGCTGAGGCACCCTGTGAAATTGCACATGTTAAACATGGTGGCCACACCTGGTACTAGGAAAACCGGAGGAATGGGGAGAAGTACTGGGGGAGGGGATTATCTTTAAAATGTATTTTTTCAAGCCAGGTACAGTGGCTCACGCCAGCACTTTGGGAGGCTGAGGCAGGTGGATCACTTGAGGTCAGAAGTTTGAGGCCAGCCTGTCCAACATGGTGAAAACCTGTCTCTACTAAAAATACAAAAATTAGCTGGGTGTGGTGGTGGGCTCCTGTAATCCCAGCTACTTGGGAGGCCGAGGCAGGAAAATCACTTGAACCCAGGAGGCAGAGGTTGCAGTGAGCCAAGATCGCGCCACTGCACTCCAGCCTGAGCAAGAGCGAAACTCTGTTTCAAAAAAAAATTTTTTTAAAGTATTTTTTATTATAAAAGTAGAAAATAAAAATTATATTTCTCTCATTGACAAATAACCTTCACTACTTAATATCTTAGTTTTCCTTATAGTCTTTTTGGTTGCTACGTAATTTTTATAGTTGCTGAAACTACTTAAAGGACTGGAATGGTCTTGCCACTCTTCTACTTTCTTCTTTCCCTTTCCTTCTCTCCCTTCTTGCCCATCCGTTTTTGACTACTGATACATAAGGTAAGTTTGAGTGAGGGGGAAGAGGTACAATTAATTAGCATCTAGTTATCTCATTACTAACTGTGGTTCCTTGACTGGGTTGATTTGTTTGGATGCGCAGCCTTCTTACAGGTACCAGGTACCAACAGGAGTCACCCTCTGTAGAACATCTCACCTTCCGTGAGATGTAGTGGCTTGCTCCTCATGACACAGTTAGCGAGAGGCAAGGCTGAAGTGAAGTGCAGCCTTCAAAGGCCATTTCTTTGTGTCCCTGTTGTAAACACTGAACCCATGGGATTTGACAACCATCAGCCTGGGGTCAGATTTCAAATGGGGAAAAGTCTCAGCAAGTGAGTGGAGCCTGAGGTGAAAGCAGCAGCAAGGAAACAGCGGCTGGGGTGGGGTTGGCCCGCTCTGGGCCCTATGCTGGGCTTTCTAGAGGAGCTCCACAGAGCCCAGGCCTATTTTCCCATTGGAGAAACCACGTTTGTGTTCTTAGACACGGACTTTGTTTTTCAGTCTATTTGTCCCTTTCTGGTGGGCCATTGATCAGAGGAGCAGCCATGAGGCCCACCCAGCGAGAGCAGGGTTTGTCTTTCTCTGGATTTGTGTGTGTATGTGTATCGTGGGGTGGGGGTTTCAGTCACACACGGGATAGAATGGAGTTCCCCAGGGCTCCCACCAAACTGCACAACCTTCACCATAGCCAGTCCTCAGCAGCACCGGCTGTTCTTCTATTGTTCTTCTATCAGCCCCTCCTAGGCCTTCTCCTTAGGCTTCTGAATGATCATCACTCATTTTCTCTGAAAAGAAGAAAAAGTATCCTCAGTTGCACTCATATTAGTGTCTGCCCTCTGGGAGCTCGGCTTTTTCTAAGCTGAATACATGCAGCAGACTGTTGGTGAGCCAGACGCTGGGGGGATGGCAGGGACAGCGGGAGCAGGCAGCCTCTGTCTCAAGATGTGGCCCTAGGGAGATTTCAGCAAGTCCTGCAGTCAACTGTTCATTTATTATCCCACAAACATTTACTCCAGAGCCACTAAGTGCGCGAGAGGGATATGACACCATCTGCACAGCTTTCTGGCGACTGAATCCAGAGGTAAAGCTTTGAGAATCTGCGGCCCTGTGCTGCTAGGCTCAGCCCCTGTGTCCCGAAAACCACAGTCTGCAGACAGGGCCAGGCAGCGACAGGGTAAATGGGGGACAAATAAAGATGGTGGAGTGCTGGTGACCTTAGTTCTGCAGCAGAATTCTTGCTTTAACTTCAAAATGCCCTCCAACTCTTTTGCTGCTCCACATAAATAAACAAGAGAGCTTGTCCAGAGTGCTTACAGGGCCTAAAGTCAGAAATGGTTTGAGCCAGAGAAGATTATTAAGGTTAACTATTTTATCAAAAAGAGCAGAACCTGATGGAACATCAAAATCATTGCTACCTTAAGATAATTTAAAAATGACTTTATGCGGGAAAGGAGAGAGATGAGTTTCTTCCTCAAAGTGAAGATTAACGTTCTTTTACAGTTTGTAGTCTCACTTTCATGACAGACTAGTCAAAGAGACATTGGGTAAAATCTCTTTTTTTTTTCTGAGACAGGGTCTTGCTCTGTCACCCAGGCTGGAGTGCAATGGCATGATCATAGCTTACTGCAACTTCGAACTCCTGAGCTAAAGCAATCCTCCCACCTCAGCCTGTTGAGTAGCTGGGACTACAGGCATACACCACTCTGCCTGCCTCTATTTTTTTTTAGAGAGATGGGGTCTCCCTTTGTTGCCCAGGCTGGTCTTGATCTTCTAGGCTAAAGGGATCCTCCCACCTAAGCCTCCCAAAGTGCTGGGATTACAGGTGTGAGCCACTGCACTCAGCCAAATCTAATTTTAAATGGCAAGTTTTCTGTGTCTCCATCCATCAATATTTCCCATAAACACAAATATTAAAGTACATTATATCTTAATTCTCTCTTAAGAAGGATTATCCTTTTTTCTGAGTTTATAGACTTGTAATTATAAGGTATTATAATGCCTTTCTTTTCTGAAAGAGTGATGATAATAAAAAATAGCTGCTCTTTTTTTATTATACTTTAAATTCCGGCATACATGTGCAGAATGTGCAGGTTTGTTGGTATACACGTGCCACGGTGGTTTGCTGCACCCATCAACCCGTTACGTACATTAGGTATTTACCATAATGCTGTCCCTCCCCTAGTCTCTCACCCCCCGACAGGCCCCAGTGTGTGATGGTCCCCTCCCTGTGTTCATGTGTTCTCATTGCTCAACTTCTACTTGTGAGTGAGAACGTGCAGTGTTTAGCTTTCTGTTCCTGTGTTAGTTTGCTGAGAATGAGACTTTCTAGCTTCATCCGTGTCCCTGCAAAGGACATGAACTCATCCTTTTTAATGGTTGCATAGTATTCCGTTGTGTATATGTGCCACATTTTCTGTATCTAGTCTGTCATTGATGGGCATTTGGGTTGGTCTTTGCTATTGTGAATACTGTGGCAATAAACATACATGTGCATGCATCTTTATAGTAGAATGATTTATAATCCTTTGGGTATATACACAGTAATGGGATAGCTGGGTCAAATGGTATTTCTGGTTCCAGATCCTTGAGGAATTGCCACACTGTCTTCCACAATGCTTGAACTAATTTATACTTCCACCAACAGTGTAAAAGTGTTCCTATTTCTCTACATCCTCTCCAGCATCTGTTTCCTGACTTTTTAATGATCACCATTCTAACTGGCGTGAGATCGTATCTCATTGTGGTTTTGATGTGCATTTCTCTAATGACCAGTGATGATGAACTTTTTTTCATATGTTTGTTGGCCATAGCTGCTCTTTTTAAATCTTCTTGTATTAAAAAGTTGACAATCTTATGTTGGCCGCTGCTATGGTTGAAATGTTAGTGTTATAGCATTAGGAGATATACCTAATGTAAATGATGAGTTGATGGGTGCAGCACACCAGCATGGCACATGTATACATATGTAACAAACCTGCACGTTGTGCACATGTACCCTAGAACTTAAAGTATAATAAAAAAAAGTTAGTGTCTCCCCAAACTTCATATGTTGAGATCTAATCCCCAATAAGGCAGTTAAAGAGGTGGGTCCTTTGGGACGTGATTGAGTCATAAGGATGGATCACTCATGAATGGGATTAGTACCCTTATAAAAGAGGTCCAAAGGAGCTTGTTCACCCCTTCCATAGCGTGAGGACACAGTGAAAGGTTCATCTCTGAACCAGAGAGCTAGTGCTCAGCAGACACGGACCCTGAGACAAACTTGGTCTTGAACTTCTCAGCATCCAGAACCATGAGAACTAAATTTCTTTTGTTTATAGCCACCTAGGTTGTGGTATTTTGTTACAGCAGTCTGAACAGATTAATATTTTTTAAACTTTTAAATTCTAATATTTTTTAATGTCACAGCAAATCTGGAAGTGTCTCTTTCTCACACCCTCCTATCACCCTCCAAAAATTAAGAAACAGAAATGCAACCCTATGTGTGATAAACCTATATAGTATCTGCAACCCCCACTGAAATATCTGATGAAAGAATTCCAAACCCACTGAAAGTCAAACAGGAAGGCAGGGAGGATCTGAGAGAGGTGGAGGGCACCAGAGGGTGGGAGCCAAGTTTGGCCCCTGTGAGAAGTCGAGAAAGTGATGCTGAGAGAGGATTCACTCCGATTCAGATTCACATATGCACAGGAAGCAGTCTCTCTGGGAGACAGGAGGAAGCAAGCGTTTCCACACTGCATTATGAGTAACCCTACAGCTGCTGTCAATTGTCTGGAGAGAAACACAGGCTAAACTATTCGCCCACCCAAACAACCCCAAGTTGCAAGAAACAGCACTGTGATCCAGGGAGAATTGCTACTAGCTCTGTGTGTCAGTTATCAGTTGCTGTGTAACAAACCATCCCCACAACATAGTGGCTTAAAACAACTGTTTTCCTGGCTAAAGACCCTGTGGGTAAGCAGTTTGGGCTATGTTCAGTCGGACAGTTCTTTGGGTGGTCTTGCCTTGGGTCACTCATGAGGCTGTAGTTCTCCTGTTCTTTGAGTGTTTCTGGATGTGACCTCCCTCATATGTCCAGCAGTTGGTGCTGGAAAAACATTTAGCTGGCCTCAGACTTTCCCCATAACAACCTACAAGACTAGAATTCAATAGCACAATGCCTTCCAGGTTTCAAGAGAAAAAAGTAACCGAAAAAGAAGGCTACAGTAAAATGTTTTTAAATGTACAAGAATTCAGGGAATATAGTTTCCATATGCTCTCTTTGAATTAATCATGGGGGGAAGAACAGGTGAGGTTTAGTCATGGGCTGAACTGGGTCTCACCCCCTCCAAGTTCATTTGTTCAAGTCCTAAACCCTGGTACCTCCGAATGTGATATATTTGGATATAGAGCCTTCAAAGAGGTAATTAAGATAAAAAGAGGTCATATGGAAGGGCCTGATTCCAATATGACTGATGTCCTTACAAGAGGAGGAAAGTTAAGCACAGACAATTACAGAGAGAAGATTGCGGCCATCTACCAATCCAAGAGAAAGTCCTCAGAAGGAACCAACCCCACTGATCTTGATCTTGGGGTTTCTAGCTTCCAGAATTGTCAGAAAATAAATTCCTGTTGTTTAAGCCATACAACCCTTGGTACTTTGTTCTGGCAGCCCCAGTTGGCTAATATGCCAATGGAGAGCAATTATTGAAACTAATGAAAACAGAAGAGGGATGAGCATTGAACTGTTTCACCACAGGACCAACTGTAAACCAAATGTGGATAATAAATTGCACATTAAGTCCAGGTGTGGTGGCTCACACCTATAATTCTAGCACCTTGGGAGGCCAAGGTGGGTGGGTCACTTGAGCCCAAGATCTTGAGACCTGCCTGGGCAACATGGCGAAACCCTGTCTCTACAAAAAATACAAAAATTAGCCCAGCATGGTGGCTCACACTTGTGGTCCCAGCTATGCGGAAGGCTGAGGTGGGAGGATCGCCCATGAAGAAGAGGCTGCAGTGAGCCAAGATTGCACTACTGCACTGCAGCCTGGGCAACAAAGTAAGACTATACACACACACACACACACACACACACACACACACATATATATATATATATATATATAGTGAGAGAGAGAGAGAGAGAACATTAGCAGAATTTTTCTAAGTGCATAAACCTGATTTTAAGAGACCTGGGGTCCAGTTGTGCCCAGGTCACCAAGTGACACCTACCTTGGTCGAGTCCATTCGGTTCTCTGGTTAGTTACACTTTGCTCCATGGAAACGAGTGACTTTCAAAGTGGGCTCTAGAGAATATTAGGCATTTGGCATGAGAGCCTCAGGAACTACCAAGTGGATGAGGAGCGAGTCTGTGGGACCTATACCCTTCCCCACTTCACGGGCACCCCCATGGGCTTCTCAGTAAGATTTCACTGGAGGGCAGGTTACCGTGGCTTAAGAAAACATAAATACCTGCAAACTGGGTCATTTCTGAATTCTCTTCCTAGTCAAAAGCCATCAGCATTTTCAGTTTTGTTTCATCCCTTTCACCTTAAGAAAATGCAAGGTCTGTTGTGTAGTTATATGGGATTTGCCTAAAAGTGAGGGCGTTAGCAAGTGCTTTGCTACCCAAGGCCCAACACAGGGGCAGAAGCCAAGCCTGGCTCCCTCTGTTTTAGGACGGGACCTCCCGTGGGAAGTGGATGCTGCTGCCAAGGACCGAGAGGTGATTGATCGAAGAAGCTGCATAGGGAAGGAATCTTGGGAGCTGGCTGCCAGGCTCTGGAGTGCCCTCGGAGGAAGAACTCGGAGTGACCGCTGTTCCTAGCGGACAGAAATAGGCTCCACTGGGAGCACTGGTGCGGAAGCAGATCTTCAGCATGGGTCCTTTCCACTCCTCCCCAGCTCACAGCTTGGTTCTCATAATCACACTTCGGTGGGGTTAGGAATTCTCGCTCACAAGCCAACAAACAGCAAATAACAGCTTCTAAAAGACTCACCTAGGATTTCTCCTCAAACTATCCTTGAAGAGCCTGCCTAGAAGGTAGCATCCCCCACATACTCGGTACCATTGCAGGCTACACTCTTTTAGGAATAGAACACAATCTTTGCTCTCTGTCAGGACTTCTCAAATGTTTTTATTGGGAGCTGGAGGCTGTTTTCAAGGTGTGTGGGAGTGGGTGAAAGGGCATGAATAGCCACATACCACATGAATGGCCACTCAAAATTGTCTGAGGAGAGCCTGACAGAAGCTTCCCCTGGGACTCAAGCAGTTGTTTCTTTTCCAGGAAATTTCAGACAAGTTCATAGACCACCATGAGCTTGCAAATAAACTGTTAATAAAGAGACTTCCAGATGGGCTGGAGCAGGAAAAGGGAAACCCTGAGGCCATCCAGCAAACAAAACAGAAAAACAAGGTGGGGATTCATAAGACAGGGAGGCTGCATGTTAACCTGGCTGGGGAGACCGTAGGCCACAGGAAATTGCCCAGCGCTCACTCTGCAGAGGCTCTGAAGGCCAAGGACCATCAGGCTCTGGCAGCCAGCCAGGGTGATCGAGGTCTATTTGACTGGGCTTCTAATGGTTCCTTTGAGACCTAGTGTTGGACAAGAATTGAGTAGAGCAGCCAGTTGCCTGATGTGAGTCCCCACAACACAACTTGGATGTGCTTTTCATGTGATTTAAGAGCCCTGGTTGCCTCTCAAAGGGAACATAGTGCAGCTGGCCCATAAAGCTGTCGTTGTTCGGGGTTTTGGGAAATTCTCTTCTGAGAGGGTCAGAACAACCCTGAGTCATGACCGGGGCCAGAGCTCAAGCTACTCAGCGAAACCGCTGTCTGAAGGGTGGTGGGGTCAGCCAGCCAAACACCTCATCAGGGCTGCAGCTTTCCACATGGGTGGGAGCCTACGCATTGATCTCACGGGATCTCAATTCCACTTCCTAGGTGGTCTGAGACCTACCCGTTCTCCAAGACACTAGGTCTCCAAGGAGCCATTAGAAGCCCAGGCAATTACTGTAAGCCGGGAAGCAAGGAGAAGCAACGATTCTACTGATGGTCCACACCAGTCCCACACTTCATCATGGAAGATTCGGTTTGAACAAACCCCACAGGCAGGAATTCAACTCTCAATGGAGTTAGAAACTTCTACTTTTTTTTTTTGAGATCGAGTTTTGCTCTTGTTGCCCAGGCTGGAGTGCAATGGCACAATCTCAGCTCACTGCAACCTCTGCCTCCTGGATTCAAGCCATTCTCCTGCCTCAGCCTCCTGAGTAGCTGGGATTACAGGCATGCACCACCCTACCCAGCTAATTTTTGTATTTTTAGTAGAGACGGGGTTTCACCATGTTGGCCAGGCTGATCTCGAACTCCCAACCTCAGGTGATCCGCCCACCTCGGCCTCCCAAAGTGTTGGGATTACAGACATGAGCCACTGGGCCTGGTCTTCTACTTCTTAAACAATAAAAATATTGTTTCAGAAAACTGAAACCCTGAGATGCTGCAGTGTTATCCTACTCCCACTCCAATTTAGAACATCACTCAGTTATTTATTTATTTATTCATTTATTCGGCAAATATTTAATACTCACTGGATGTAAAACAACAGCAGCAACAACAACAATAAGATGGCCTGGCACTCTGCTAAGCGCTGCAGTGAAAGAATAGATACAGTTCCCTCCTTTTTTTTTTCTTTTCTTGTTTTCTTTTTCTTTTTTTTTTTGTGACAGAGTCTCGCTCTGTCACCCAGGCTGGAGTGCAGTGGCACAATCTCGGTTCACTGTAAGCTCCGCCTCCCGGGTTCACACCATTCTCCTGCCTCAGCCTCCCAAGTAGCTGGGACTACAGGCGCCCGCCACCACGCCCTGCTAGTTTTTTGTATTGTTTTTAGTAAAGACGGGGTTTCACCGTGTTAGCCAGGATAGTCTCGATCTCCTGACCTCGTGGTCCGCCTGCCTCGGCCTCCCAAAGTGCTGGGATTACAGGCGTGAGCCACTGCACCCGGCTACAGTTCCCTTCTTTATAGATCGCACAGTATCGTGGAGGAAACAGATATTATTTCTTTTATTTATTTAATACTCGCATAATCCCTGCTATGCACAGAGCACTGCTCTAAGTACTTCACAAATATAAACAGTTAATCCTCTCCACAACCCTATGAAGCAGGTGATATTAATATCTCTATTTTACAGATGAGGAAACTGAGGCACCAGATATTAAAATAACTTTCCCGGGATCACACAGCTGGGAAGCGCTTAAATCCAGGTAGTCCAGCTCCAGCACTCAGACCCTCAAATGTTACAATATGCTGCCTTTTAAGCAGATAAATGCTAATCAGTAGACTATTCAGAAATGAAGACTGTGCTCCGCACTCTGAAAGAAAGCCAGGAAAGAGCAAGGGGATTTTTCACATTGGTGGAGGGTCAGGGTAGGCTTCTCTGCGGAAGGAACAGAAAGGAGGAAGATTGCTGCAAGCAGGAAAAGTTGCAAAAGCAAAGACCCTTGTGTAAACAAATCTTAGTGAATTCAAGGACCTTGGAAAGAGGTTAGAGTTGTCAGAGGGCAAAGGGCACGTGAAGAGATGAGGTTGAAAGGGAAAAGGGTAGGCAGTGTCAGGCCACACTCAGTTTTGCTTGGTGGTTCTCAAAGTAAAGTGGTAAAAAGGGCCCATCTTTAGGAAAACAGCCATAGGAAATAGAATGATCAAGTAGGGTAGCTTCATGTTTTCATTTTGAAAAGGGCTCCTGATATGATTGACTCTGTTTCCCCATCGAAATCTCATCTCGAATTGTAATCCCCACATGTTGAGGGAGGGACCTGGTGGGAAGTGATTGGATCATGGGGGTCATTTTCCCCATGCTGGTCTCGTGATAGTGAGTGAGTTCTCACCAGAGCTGATGGTTTTAAAGTGTGGTACTTCCTGTCTCTCCTGCTGCCTTGTGAAGAAAGTACTTGCTTCCCCTTTGCCCTCCACCATGATTGTAAGTTTCCTGAAACCTCCCCAGCCATGCAGAACTATGAGCCAATTAACCCTCTTTTGTTTATAAATGACCTAGTCTCAGGCAGTTTTTTTAATAGCAGTGTGAGAATGGACTAATACAGCCCCATAGCACATTTCACAAATATTTGATCCTCACGACTACCCTGGAAGGAAACAGATCAGATAGATTTAACTCCTTTGTGATATCCCATCCACCTTCCTAATGCCAATACCCTCTCCTGTGTTTCTGCTGGCAGAATCTCAGTTTTGTTCTGGAAAGCCTATGTCTAGCCCCACACAAATACCCCTGTCCTAGCCTGCCCTGTAGCCAGGGGTGGACTTGCACACTGCCTTGGCAGAAGAGACATCAGTGCAGATCTGCTGGGAGTCTAGGGAGCCCTTCCCTTTTCCTAATAGGCATAAACTTGGGTCCATGCGTTCATTACCACCTCCCCTTTCTTCCTACCTGGAGAAGGACAGGATGTCTACAGCTGCAAGAGCCATCATGCAACTGTGGTGGGACAAGTATAGGAGAAAGGCCAAAAGATGCTCTGAGAAACTGACCCTGAACCAATGCTGGCAGCCATCCACAGCTAGACTTCTTGCTATGACTTTGTTTCAACCATTTTAAGTTTTAGGATTTGCATTCTCTACCTAAATGAAATACCTTTATTTATTTATTTATTTATTTATCCAAGACGGAGTTTTGCTTTTGTTTCCCAGGCTGGAGTAAAATGGCACGATCTTGGCTCACTGCAACCTCCACCTCCCAGGTTTAGGCGATTCTCTTGCCTCAGCCTCCTGAGTAGCTGAGATTACAGGAGTGCACCACCATGCCTGGCTAATTTTTGCATTTTTAGTAGAGACAGGGTTTCACCATGTTGGTCAGGCTGGTCTGGAACTCCTTACTTCAGGTGATCCACCTGCCCCAGCCTCCCAAAGTGCTGGGATTGCAGGCGTGAGCCACCACGCCTGGCTGAAACACCTATTTCACTACAGGCAAACTAAGGATGAGGAAATATCAGACTTGCAAAAACATCAGAGCGGGGATTTAAAACCAAGTACACCTGACTCCACATCCAGTGCTCTATCTTACAAATGAATTCTTGTTTTGCCTTTAGAGATTTCTATGCATGTTCAAACTTTCCGGGCATTACATTCACCAACCCCAGAATCCGTGTTGTGCAGAGCCCCTTCTGGACAGGCATGATTTGGGTCAGTGACCCCATCCTCCTCTGGTTATTAGAGCCAATAGGGTCAATGCACCATCTAGCTAAGAGCCAGTGATACCGTCTGCTCCAAAAGATGAGCTGGCCAAATAAAAGTCTCTTTTGCAGGGATTTGAATTATGTCATTCTGAGAGATTAAGAAAGGAGACAATGAGACCCAAAGTAGGAAGGTCAGGACTGGTGAGGGCAGCTCGCAAGATCTTGTGGGAGGCGAAGTTATGAGTAAGCAGGAATTTGAGCAAGCAGAAGTTATGATAGAAAACATCCAAAAGATGGGCTAGATGAAGCAGTGGGCCACGGGCGGGCAGTGGAGCAGTCCACCCCAGTGTAGGCATGACCCAGGGAGACTTTAAAAGCAAATGAAACCCACACCACATTGATCTGCTTTTATCAGCATCATGCACTGGCAAATCTAAACGATGTCAGTAAAACAACCTTTTGTTGGTCTAAGTTTCAAACTATTGTGGCAGTTAATGTTGAATTTTAATAATATGTATGCAAGCTTTTAATAGCCTGCT
This sequence comes from Piliocolobus tephrosceles, assembly GCF_002776525.5. Lineage (NCBI taxonomy): Eukaryota > Metazoa > Chordata > Mammalia > Primates > Cercopithecidae > Piliocolobus > Piliocolobus tephrosceles. The sequence continues at coordinate 33,529,799 of NC_045437.1, forward strand.
CTTTGTATCTTATATTTTAAGAAACACTGTATGCCACATGGGAGTTAATTCAGAGAACATCCAGCCTCCAGTTAGCATTTAGTCCAAACACAGCTACACACAGACTCAGCTACACATATTTGTTTCAAGTGTAAGTCTTCAACAGCTTCAAACTGTTGAAGCTCTCTTGGGATATAGCTCATTTCTCCAAAACCCTATGGTATGGCACATGTGTACATTTAAACAATAAACTCAAAATAGACTATGACAGTGCAAAGTTTGTAAAGAGGAAGAAACATAGCTTGAGTTATTTCAATTCTGTCATTGCACATGCCCAGTGGAGTTTTTAACTGAAGTCTAGAGCTGTGATGTGTAATATTTTTCTTTAATAAGTGCAAAATTAAATTCATTCATGTTATGTTTTACTGAATTTGAATAATGCCTGTGCACTGAAATGCATTCTTTCTTTTTTTTCTTTTCTTTTCTTTTCTTTTTTTTTTTTTTTTGAGACAGAGTTTTGCTCTTATTGCCCAGGCTGGAGTGCAAAGACACAATCTCGGCTCACTGCAACCTCCGCCTCCCGGGTTCAAGCGATTCTCCTGCCTCAGCCTCCTGAGTAGCTGGGATTACGGGCATGCGCCACCACACCCGGCTAATTTTGTATTTTTAGTAGAGACAGGGTTTCTCCATGTTGGTCAGGCTGGTCTCCAACTCCTGACCTCAGGTGATCCGCCTGCCTCGGCCTCCCAAAGTGCTGGGATTACATGCGTGAGCCACCGTACCCGGCCAATTCATTCTTTCTAAATTGTGAATTGGTTTAAAGCTAAGCATTAAATCAAGATCAAAATAATTATTTCTGAATATTATTGAAAATAAATTTTTTGCATAGAGTAGGATGGTTGTATATTATCTGTGTGTCAAATGCCCCTGGTGTCCCGATTGCTGGAACTTTTCTATTCACCCTCCAGTTTTGCTTTCCAGCCTTCTTCAACCTCTTGTCTGACCAAGGTGTTGGTCTCTGAGGACACGCTACCAGCAGCCTCGATTCTGTCTTCTCATTGGGTTTGGCCAGTGAAGAGCTGTCAGAGGAAGTCAGGAATCAGAAGAGGAGAGAAAGATGTTGGGTTAATTATTTCCACCATCAGAATGCACCATCTGCCTCCCCACTGAGTCACCCAGTTGATGGTCCCTCAACAGAAGGCCATTGCTCATTAGGCGGCTTTCTCCCCTTTGACTGTTCCCTGTAATTGTCCCTCAACAGATGGCCATTGCTCATTAGGCGGCTTTCTCCCCTTTGACTGTTCCCTGTAATTGTGTCCACTTCTTTTCATCTCAAGCTTAGACTGTCTATCAGTCAGGGTCCCAGAAAAACAGTGGCACTCTGAAATTAGGAGGATGTGAGGAGAGTCTAATAAAGAAACAAATTACAGAGATGGGAACTGGCTGTTGGGAACCCACAAAAAATGGTGCCGTGTGCTGGGGCTAAAAGTAGCAAAGCCGTGTTGCCACCCCATGGCCTTAAGAGACAGAGAGGAGGAACTCCAAGGAAAAACACAGCAGACCCATAGCTGGGAATCAGGTGGGTGTGTGTCCCATCCTCACTCCCCTCCTTCGCTCCATCTCTTAGCCGTGCTCACAGCCAGAAGCTAGACTGCCAGGCAGCCTGTTGGGCATCACATAGACAACAGCTGGGGACACCGCGAAGGTGGAAAGGGTGGAGATAGATCCAAAGAGACAAACGGAAGGAATCCAGCATGGGTGATTAGGGCTACCCACTGCCCCTAACCCAAGGACACGTCATGGTGCCAGTGACTGAGTTACTGCTTCTTACCTTCACACCCACTCAACTGTTCTCTGCTGTATAATGCTGGGGCTGGGCTTCTGCTTTGCCAGCTGGCTTCCTCTTGGCTTCTGCCAACAGAGATTCTAGAAAAAAACTGGAAGCATGGGAAGGAAGGAGAGATTTGCTCCTTTCTGCTTGCTTTTTGTGGGTTTCCTGTTTGCCTCCAGGTCCCACAAGCCTCACCTTAGCCCTTCTTCTTTCCCCAGCAGAGACATTCATTCCAGTAGCAGCAGTTGAATCCAGTGTGCAGTTTTCCCAACATGCCCAGAACTGGCTTCACTCTGCCTTCTTGGAGACACCACCAGCAGCCAACCAACACCCACTCCTCATCGAGTTGCAGCCCCGTGGGAGTCCCCCTCAAAGCTTGGGGACAGCAGCAGCAGCTGAATGGCAGCCTCCTCAGATGTCTGCATCTCTGCTCCATGGGAGCCCTCATTTTTTAATAATGTCAACCTCTTCTCTTTGCTTTCCCAGCCCCAGAAAAGACAGGTTCTTCCGGCTGTGGCATTGCTGCGATTACTTGGTGTTCTCTTTGGGGTACAAAATGAAAGAATCCTGGGTCTCTGAATCATGATATAGAGGAAAGCTACCCACCAACCCAGGACACATTTACCAAACTATTACATGAGGATGAAAGACATTTTGATTGTGTAAAGTCGCCAAAATATGGATCTTACTTTTTACAACAATGAACTGCACCTAACTGCTTGAAGAACATTTTAAAACATGTTTCTAGACTCCATCCAAAACCAGAATCTTCCAGCACTGTCTGGTAATCTATCATTTTAAAATGTTATTCTTCCTGCTTTGGAAACCACATTCTAAATCGCCCTGAGCGTATACTTATTAACACTCACCAAGTAGCAACTACCCAAAGCATGGTTGTGGTACTTAGAAGGAATTCATCTATAGCTCAAGAATTAACCTCATACTTTTTAACTGCTCTTTTTAATAGAAATGTCACAAAAAGACTGAGTTCAGAGAAGATCAGCATGAAGTGAGCTGTGGAAGTTTTGCTATTCCCAAAAGAAAAGGGCTTTCAGATATCCTGATTGTCTGCCAGCATTGACTGCCTCTGAAAAATCAGTGTCTTTGCCAACTATGTGACAGGCACTGGGCAGATTTACAGGATGAGAGATGATTGCTGGGGCTCCTTTCTATTCTGTTAAAAAGCCCTGACCCAGAGAACTCGGGACATTCTGGCACAAAAGGTCTGATACAGATTTTCATGCTGTCTCGGATTCATGCACTTGCTTTGGTTCCTATGGCTGTTTTCAGGTGACAGCAGTAATTAAGGCATGTACTTGGTGACAGGCATCTTCTCGCAGGGGTCACCCCACAGGGTGTAATTCCCAGGCCAACTGGCAAGGTTTCTGAAAGCAAGTGACAGCTTGTAAGAGGGGTGAAGGAAAAGGCAGAGCTGGCCAGGTAGCTGTGTCCTATGACAAAGGATTACAGTTAATGGTGCTGAGGTCTGGCAAACACCACGACCCTGCCTGGCTCCCAAGCTGCTCTGTCTAAATGATCATTGTTGATTATGTGTCTACACCTAGGGAAGAGAGTGGGACAGCATGACAGAAAGCAGCTCCTTGACAGGCTCCAGAAAATTTCCTTCATAAGGGCTTTACCTTTAATAGAGAACTCGAGAGGTCAAAAATGTTGTATTAATACTGTGTCTTCAGACAGGTTGCCCATGTAAACAGTTCATGCTGCTAGACAAAACGAGTCTTAGGAAGCTTAAGGGCATGTTTCCACAGCAGCCTGGTATGCCTAAATTAGCAGTAATTATGTCTAAAGAGAGAAGCATAGTTTAAAAGAACTATGGGTATGACTTTTGGCATATGGAATGGAATGGAATCAAATCTCTTTTCTCTTTCTCCCTTTCTTTCTCTCTTTCTCTCCTTCCTTCCTTCCTTCCTTCCTTCCTTCCTTCCTTCCTTCCTTCCTTCCTTCCTTCCTTCCTTCTTTCGAGACAGGGTCTTGCTGTGTTCTCCAGGCTGGTCTTGAACTGCTGGCATCAAACAATCTTACCGCCTCATCCTCACAAAGTACTGGGATTGCAGGCATGAACTACCACACCCAGCCAATTTTGGAGTCAAATCTAAAAATCTTTGGGTATTTCAAAACTCACAAAGGTTTCCAGCTTATTGACAAAAGCTCTTAGAGCCTGGACTGAAAGAGACGAGGATTATTTGAAATGTAAAACCACTCTTGGAACTCCAAGTAGGAAACAGGCAGTGAATGCAGCTCAGCCACCAAAGATGACCTGTTTTATAATACCCCTGTAGAAATGAGCAAAGGAGGTGATGAGAACAAAAGGATCTCCCAAAAAGCAGAATGGGGGAAAATAGATTAGAAAACTATTCCCAGGGAGCAGAACTGGGGCTGAGTCAAGAAATGTTACCTATTTCCAGAACAAGGAAACTTGGTAACATTGGCCTAGGATGTTTCAGAATTGCTATGGACCAGTAAATGCTTTTCATCTGACACCTTTCCTCTATTGAAGGGAAGTATTTATCCTGTCTTTGGGTTACCTTGAATTTTTGGTGTATGTGGGGCAATTAATTAACCTTTTTAGTTCATAGAATTTTTTTTTTTTTTTTTTTTTTTGAGACAGTCTTGCTCTGTTGCTCAGACTGGAGTGCAGTGGCACGATCTCGGCTCACCACAAACTCCACCTCCTAGGTTTCAGGTTCACGCCATTCTCCTGCCTCAGCCTCCCAAGTAGCTGGGACTACAGGTGCCCACCACCATGCCTGGCTAATTTTTTGTATTTTTAGTAGAGACGGGGTTTCACCGTGTTAGCCAGGATGGTCTTGATCTCCTGACCTCGTGATCCCCCACCTTGGCCTCCCAAAGTGCTGGGATTATAGGCATGAGCCTATATCCTACTTGCCTGGCCACTTTTTATCCTACTATTTGAGATATTCCCTGTGGTTAGCAGAATTTTAAAGATGTCCTCCCAAAATTCCTGTCCCCTGGTTATTCAATCAAATGCTAATCAAATTACTGTCATCAAGTGACTTTACAGCTGTAATTAAGAGTACAGCTCACCTTAACACAGGGAGATTATCTTGCATTATATGGGGTTCACCCAGTCTAATTGTATGAACCCTTTAAAACAGAATTTTCTCTACTTGAAAGCAGAAATGAGGCAGAAGGGGAGTTGAGAGAAGCTTAAAACACGAGATGCTGACTATGAAGATGAAGAGGGCCAAGGAATGCAGGCAGCTTTTACAAACTAAGAACAGGGAGCTCTTGAGCCAGGTGTGTTGGCACACAGTTTAATCCCAGCTACTCATGAGGCTGAGATGGGAGGATCACTTGAGCCCAGGAGTCCGAATCCAGCCTGGGAAACCTAGTGAGATCCTGTCTCTATTTTAGTAAAACAAACAAACAAAGAAACAAACAAGAAAACCTAGGGAGCTCAGTTCTATAACTGCATAGAACTGAATGCTGCCAACAACTGAATGAGCTTGGAAGTGGATTGGGCCTCCAGAAAGGACTGCATCCCTGCCAACACATTGATTTCAGCCTTATGAGACTCTAAACAGATGGCCCACCTGAGCCGTGCTGTACCTGGACTTCTAACATAAAGAACTGCAAGGTAAGAAATTGGTATTATTTTAAGTAACTAAATTCATGATTATTTGTTATGGCAGCAATAGAAAACTAATACACTTGCTCTCTCATAAATGAACTTCAAGAAAGAGGCTTTAGGTCTAGTGGGTTCACTTAAAACTCAACAGAACTGCAAATTTAGATTAAGAAAGATGGGTTTACAACCCTATCCCTAAATGGTGTAAGAGAGATCCAAGAAACACTGAATAAGTCACAATTCTGGTCTTAGCCACTAAAATAAAGCCTTTTGCTGTTGTTATTAATGTATGAGAATTGTGAAGTCTTTAAATTTGGGGAGATGACATAAAGGTAAAATATGTTGGCAGATGAGATTGTGTACAACTGTCAGATCTATATGTTTATGAGGAACTAAAGAGCAGAATTTGAAACAGATTGCTTGAATTACATGAAACCCACCATGGTGGAAAAAGCACCATGTAAATATCTCTAAGCTTCATTTTTTCCTTCCCTTTTACCAGAGATAGAAGTATCTCCACCATAGATTATATGTCTTGCTCTGTAAGGTGAACGTAACCATATTTATCCAACTCGAGTCATCCAATTATCACTTTTGTAATTCTTACCATATCTTCATGCTACCTATTGTATTTACCTAATATTTAGCACAATTTGTATTCTTTGTACTTTTTCTTTTTTCTTTTGAGACAGAGTATCACTCCATCACCCAAGCTGAAGTGTAGTGGCGTGATATTGGCTTACTGCAACCTCTGCCTCCTGGGTTCAAGCGACTTTTGTGCCTCAGCCTCCTGAGTAGCTGGATTACAGACATGCACCAAGATGCCCGGTTAATTTTTATATTTTTAGTAGAGACAGGGGTTTCACCATGTTGGCTAGGCTGGTCTTGAATTCCTGGCCTCAAGTGATTCACCCACCTCAACCTCCCAAAGTGCAGGAATTACAGGCATGAGCCACTGCACCTGGCCTCTTTGTGCTTTTTAATGCACAATAAAATAATCACATAGCCATTAAAATGTAAAATCTTCATCTGTGCAATTCCTAAAATCATTTCCCATACTATTCTTTGAGAAACCATAAACTAAGACTATCATAATGCAGTAAACAATAGACAATCTTATACAAATGAAAATGTTGAGGTATATATTTTCAAGCATTATTCAGCAAGTTCATTTGGGGATAACAATTTAAAAACAAAACAAAACAGAAACTTCTAGGGACAGATATATATGTTCATAGTTTCCTGATCAACTAAGGTTTGTACACGTATTTGTTAAACAGATACCTCATGAGCATATAGTATCTGTTAAACACTACATGGCTCTTGAAACACAAAGATGAACAAAACAGATCTGCAAATCCTGCTATCCTCTGCAAACCACAACCTAGTGGAATAATAGAAATTCAGTAAGAAATTACATGAGCAATTATTTTATTATGTTTCATGAGTGGCAAAAATCTTGCATTTCTATATATTTGGAGCTATCTCCCCAGTTATATTAAAGGTACACTAACCTTAACATTTTGTGGTAATTCAAACCATGTCTGCACATTTTTTTTGACACTCATTCTATTGAGTAGTTACATCAATGTCTCCTTCTCTTGAATCTCGGCTGGCCTTAGAAACTCACTCTTAGCCAATAGAATGCAGCCAATGATGCTGTATGACTTCTTGAGTCTAGGTATATCAGTTATGTCTTGTTTCACAATAAATTACCCCAAAACTTACTGGCTTAAAGTGATCAATGTTTATTACTCACAGTCTCTATGGGTCAAGATTTGGGGGATGGCTTAGCTGGCAATTGTCTCAGAGCCTCTTACAAGGTGTCAGTCAAGATATAAGCCTGGGCTGCAGTCATCTGAAGACTTGACTGAGGCAGGAAGATGGGCTTCCAAGATGGCTTGCTCACATGGATTCTGGCAGAAGTCTTCAGTGCGTTGCTGGCTAATGACAGGGGGCTCAGTTCCTTGCCCTGGGGTCCTCTTCATAGGGTTGCTTGAATATCCCAGGAGCTGGCTTTTCCCAGAGCAAGTGGCTCAAGACAGAGCAAGAAGGAAACCATAATGCCTTTATACCCTAATCTTGGAAATCAAATATCATCACTTCTGCATTATTCTACTTGTTAGAAATGAGTCACTAAGTACAGTTCACATCTGAGAAAGGAGAATTAGGGTACACCTTTTGAAGGAAGAGTATCAAGGCATTTATGGATCTATTTTAATACCACCATACTAATCATAAAAAGTGATGCAGCTTCCTGGTTAGGAAGATGTAGCAACCTAGTCTTACTGGTTAGGCAGATGTTGTATAAAACACCTTTTCCCTAAATTGCCATGTAAAATGTCCAAAACTTCTAAGGCTGCCATGCTGTGAGGAAACCCAGCCCACATGGAGAGACCACATGTGGGAACACTAGTTGACAGCCCCACTGAGGTCCCAGCCAGTAGTCAACATCAACCACAAGAAATGGGAGTACTATCAATTGAATATATTCCTCCCAAATTCATATGTTGAAAGGTAATTGATCTTCAATGTGGAAGTATTTGGAGGAGGGGCTTTTGCAAGCCAAGTAGGTCATGATAGCAGAGCCCTGATGAACTGGATTAGTGTTTTTATAAGAAGAGGCCATAGAGAGATCCTTCACCCCTTCTGCCATATGAGGTTAAAACAAAAAGATGGCTATCTATGAGGAAGTGGGAATCACCAAACACTGAACCTACCAATGCCTTGATCTCGGACTTCTCAGCTTCCAGAGCTGTGAAAAAATAAGTTTCTGTTGTTTATAAGCCATCCCATTTATGGTGTTTTGTTATAACTGCCCCAAAGGACTAAGACATTGGGCCAAGATGCCTCCAGATGATTCTAGCCCCGGCTGTTGAGAAACCTTCAGCCGTCCTCTCACCAAGCCTTTGGATCTTCTCAGCTTTCCAGATACTAGTCATGACTAATTCTAGGATCAGATTCCTCTTCTTAACATAGCTTCAGAGGGGACACAGCATAGCACAGTGATTATGTGCAGAAGCTCTGGATTTCCCAGTCAGTGTCAACTCTCTCTTCTGCTGCTTCAAGCAACATGGCCTTGGGCAATCTGCTTTAATTCTCTAAACCCCAGGTTCTTCAGCCTTTAGTTATGAACACAAAAGTGAGTAGGTGTTGTTTCGAAGACTGAATGGAGTAATGCATTCAAAGTTCTCAGTACATAATTTATGCTCAGTATTGGTATTATTTTCACTATTATCATTTTTATTCTCATTAAATCTGCTCCTCTTCCAGGATTTCCCATATTGTTGGTTTATGTCATGAAAATCCTAAATCACCCTCAGGCTCAAAATTAAAACAACAACAACAAAAAATTTTTCCACTCTTCCTTCTATTTCACCAAGTATTTATAATAAATTGTCAAGCTCCATTGATTCTACCTCCATAGTTTCTGTTATCCTTCCACCCTCAAAGCCAATTAAGGGATAGGCCAGGAGAAAGTGGCCCTGGGACGCCGGCTGAAATGGAAAGTAAACAGCACCAGGAACACTAGCACAATGGAGGAGCAGGTATTTACCAGAAGCAGAGTATGAACATAGTTGGAAGGAATGCTTGGTTAAGTCAGTAGAGGTAAGGTCATGTGATAAGTCCCCATCAAAAGACTGTGAGTGGAAATGTTTTGTGCAACTTCTGTCTCACCTATTTAAAGGAAAGGACTTGCCTGGACTTATTCCCTTTTCTCCTACCTGTGATCTGGAGCACGAATATGCCTCAGCTTGACTTTGACCATGGAGAAGAAGAAACATTTTAAAGGATGGTGGAGTAATAAGATAAAAGGCACCTGGTTCCCTGAACGAATTCATGTAGCAGTTTGCCCTTCAGTCCAGGCAGAGCAGGTGATAACACCGAAGATATCTCAACTCTCTGGTTGGGAGTCTCTTTGTTATACTAGCTTAGTCATTCTGCTAAGTAATACAGGGGTCCCCTATCTTGCTCTCCTCATTGGTTGAGGGAAGATGGGCTAGGGGATGGGACAGGGGGAAGACAAACCATTTTTTCAGATGAAGTGTTGGTGGACTTTAAGATCCCAGAGTGGAAAGTGTGCACACATCTAGACAGACAGCCTGAAACAGCTCCATATAGCACCCTCACCTGGGTAACGAGCAGGAGCATCACAACCATTCCATGTCCCCCACGGAGTCATGGGAGTAGCCTGGAGAACAGGAAGGAGCCTGGCTGTTGGAATCTGTGTGGGTGGCCACCCAAGATCAGACAGGAATAATACAGTTCGGCAGATACAGCGTGGAACATGAGGAGCCTCCTGAAAGTTAGAATTCATCTCAGAATAGGAAATCTGAAATGACAGAAATTAAGTTTCTGCTACCCCTAAAAATAAGGACTTAAAAAAAACTAAGATCAGGTATAGAAACATAAAGAAAGTTGAATTTCTTGCACACCAGAATTTGACAACTGAGATTTGTATCCACCAATAATTATAAGGGACCTAGGCATCATTTACTGAGAGCTGGCCATGTGCAAGACCGTGTGCTAAGCACCTCACCTGGGCTACCTTGCTTGATCCTCTCAACACCTCAATTCTGTAGCTATTATTATTTGCCTATTTTATGGATGAGAAAACAAAACCTTAGAGATATTAAGTAACACAGCTGTGATCTCCCAGTTAGCAAGTGGCAGGGCCAAGATTCCAACCCAAACCATTCACTCCAAAGCCCTCCCTCTTTGTAAATTAATTAATTTTCAAGATTAAACACAACTTGAGGTTATTTGCTCCAGAGGTGCTATAATTCGAAGCTGGATTACTATAGAAGGTTGCTAGTGTATAAACATTCTTAATGTCTAGTACAAACACAGAAAAGTGCACGTGAGTTTACAGCTCCCTAAATTTTCAAAAACTGAATGTACTCGTACAATCAGCACTGGAAACAAGAAAGAATATGAGCAGAATCCCAGAAGTCCCCCAGTCACATCCCTTCAGTCCTTATTCACACCCCAAGGGTCATCATTATCCCAGAGCCCAATATTCTGTATGCCACAGAATCAGAGGTCGATTCTTGCTGACTTTTCATGTATGGATCTAGCTCATGAAAACTAATTCCCACTTGGTGTTTTAACAAATATTTCACCAGAGAGAAGAAACCAAAGCCTCACATGCTCAACTTTCCAGTTTTCCTCTTTCTTCAGGGACTTTTTAGGTCAATTCAACTTAACAATTATTTATTCAACTATAAGCTGGACACTTACGTTAAGCAATGGGTTAGATAAACAAATTAGGCCATCTTATCTCTATCTCCTAAAACGGCAACGGAATACAATTTGTACCTGTGCCCTGTTAAATTCTTTTGGAAATTGTAAGGTGCTAAATAAAAGCAAGGTGGCCTTATGGATTTTATCTGGCTGATATTGCAGCTGCCTAATAAGGTACTATTAGCATCTTAAGGTGCCTGGGCTGAATGACTTTACACAAATCCCCAGATCACCTGGATGACACTGGATTAGAGAATAGGTTCAGGGGTAGTTTGTATTATAACTGTGTTGGACATATTTTCCAAGACAGCTGATGATAAATTGTTAATGCAAAAATTGTCCTTTTGTTTTCCAAAAGTTCTCGTGTTATCATGAAAATGATTTAGGGGCAGGAACCGGGCCTAGACGCAGCCACCTATTGTCTGATAGTGAGTTTCCTGAGTGTATTAATCACTGTCCCATTCATTCTATAGGTAGGGGAATTTATATGGACTAGCCATTTGTGTGTGATATGTGTGTCTGGGTTTGTATGGGTGTGTCTGCAGAAAAATAGAGACTTTATAGACAAACATACACTTTTCATTTTAATTTTCACATTTAAGAAGAATCTTTTCCTCTGTTTCCAGTTTTTTAAAGTCCTGCTTCAGGAGCCATTACTTCCCAGAACACAGAGCCCACATTATTTCTGTTCTTTGTTCTGAAAAGCAGTTGACCTGTTGATCTGGTTGTTCACCAAACCCACTCTCCACCCTGTTCCACCCTTCTGTGTGACCCAAGAGGTCAGCTCCATCCACAGGCCCTCTTGCTTTCTGGCTTTGCAGTTGGCTTCAGACCATGGGAAGTAGTGCCCAGAAATCAGAGAGAGCGAGGAGAGAAGGGAGGAGGTATCTGTTCCCTGGCTCTCAGCTCCCTCCCTGCTCCACCCACAGCCCTGGCTCCTGTCAAACTGATCTCTCCAGAGAACAGCTCAAGTTCTCTTTCTCTCTCATCTCTCAGTTTTGGCAACTGCTCCTTTCTCTCCTCCCTTCAGGCTTAGGGATAGTAAAGTGACCCATCACGCAACTCTGTTGTCCCTTCTATAAAACTTTCCTTCAATTACCCAGTCTGAATGTGCCAGCTATTTAAGGCTGGGATGTTAACTGATACAGCAACCAAATCTAGGACTGATAGTGTATCTAGCCTGAATGCAAAACATGGCCCTTGAACATCACCATTCACATTTGTGGCTGGTCCCTTTCTCCCAGTCTTGTTTATAATGACAGTGTCAAGTTTCTTTAGGAATTATTTTGGGTGCTTTTTGGTCCTCATAAGAGTCCAGGCAAATGATGCTATCTTTCTTCTCCATTTTGATGAATTTATTTTTTCATGGATGGGATAGGTTATGTTTCACCTTTAAGAAGGGACCCACAGACCAAAACTAAGTTTCATAAGCTTTTATGAAATTTTGAAAGTTAAAAAAAAAAAAAAATACAGAGAAAAGTAGACAGGAGCATGATGGATCACTTCTTTTTGAGACGGAGTCTCTCTCTGTCACCCAGGCTGGAGTGCAGTGGCGAGATCTCGGCTCACTGCAACCTCCGCCTCCTGGGTTCAAGCGAGTCTCCTGCCTCAGCCAGATTTTAACCATTAAAACTTACTGACGCGTTAGGGCTTTGAATTTTTGTACATCTTCTAGTCTCTGCAGTTGCCACTTTCCTGACGTTCTGGCCTCGCCATGTTAATGTAGCTCCCTCTCATGTGTGCTGTGGGCCCCTCTTTCAGGGTAATATGCATGACACCCCCATGAAGAGGGGCTCAGCAGTGTGTTACCAGCCTACAAAACTGCCACCTCAACCTAGAAGAATTTTCAGCTAGCAAGTACACAATAAGAGGTTGTAAGTCCTTGAACTCAGGGGATCTCAGTGAATATAATAAAGGACTATGATATAAGTCTACTGGGATTATTAGATTTCTGGAATATTCTGACCAGGTGCGGTGGCTCACACCTGTAATCCCAGCACTGGGCAGATAACGAGGTCAGGAGTTCAAGACCAGCTTGGTCAACATGGTGAAACCCTGTCTCTACTAAAAATTCAAAAGTTAGGTGGGCATGTTGGTGCACATCTGTAATCCCAGCTACTCGGGAGGATGAGGCACAAGAATCACTTGAACCTGAGAAGCAGAAGTTGCAATGAGCCAAGATCATGCCACTGCACTCCAGCTTGGGTGACAGAGTGAGACTCTGTCTCACAGGAGAAAAAAAGAAAAAAAAAAAAAACCAACCAGGAATATTATTTTGTTATCACTAAATCTTTCTTAGAAAATATTCCAAAGCATCATTGACCATCTGAATTGTGCCAGCATTTCGGGGTTTTTGAAATGTAAATTCATACCTGAATTGGGTAATTATTAAGGTTGTATACTATTGAGGCTCCATTCAGGTCTATAGATTTTTTTTTTTTTTTTCTTTTTTTGAGATGGAGTCTCACTCTGCCGCCCAGGCTGGAGTGCAGCGGCACGATCTTGGCTCACTGCAAGCTCCGCCTCCAGGGTTCACGCCATTCTCCCGCCTCAGCCTCCGGAGTAGCCTACAGGCGCCCGCCATCACGCCCGGCTAATTTTTTTTTTTTTTTTAGTAGAGACGGGGTTTCACCGTGTTAGCCAGGATGGTCTCGATCTCCTGACCTTGTGATCTGCCCTCCTTGGTCTCTCAAAGTGCTGGGATTACAGGCGTGAGCCACCGCGCCCGGCTAGATTTGTTAATATTTATATACAATGATAGGCTTTTTAAAAACTCCCCTAGTTTGCAAATTGTCTTTAAGAAACGAATCCATGATAGCAGTATATATATATTTTTTATTTTCATGAGCTGTTCTAGAAAGGAGGAAGGAGGAAAAGAACATATTTATTTAAAAGAAATAATCAGTAAAGAACATTTAGTAAATTGACCAAAGCAGGGGGAATGCCACCCAAAGTCTCCCTGCCCCAGTAAAACCACTCTATTATTTTACTATGTTGTATTCAGATTTTTCTAACTGTAGGTGTGTGTTCCTCATCTATACCATAAACTGCATCTGCTGCCCTGTTTCCAACATTTCCCACTTCATTAAACATTTGCCTTTTATAACATACTCATAATTTAGATTTTAATAATTTTAATATTTATAGTTAGATATTGTAATTCTATTCTAATTTTTTCTATTAGAGATGCTATTTTCATGAACATCTCATGCAAAAAAAAAAAACCATTTTTTATTTTCTTTCTTTATGAATCTTTTCTTAGGAATCATCCTTCCCCTTACCCACCCCTCCCCAAAAGATTAGGTCCAAATACTATGTTCTTACAGTTCCTTTCACATCACAATCTTAAATGATACATTTAAACTATTACTCTATGAATGTCTGTTGTATCTCCTACACTATAACCTCCTGAGTGTGGCACTATCTGTTTGGCCGATCATTTTATTTCCTAGTGCCTCACACGGCACCTAAAGCGTATCAGGTGCACAATAGATATGATATTGGAACAAGGAATCGGCAGATGGTCAACAATGCAAAATAGCCCAGAAAACAAACCTCAGTGTGTACAGAGACCTAAATAGATATTTTTGTAATGCTAACATGACAACTAGACAGCTATTTTAAAAGAAAAATTTTTAATTAGCTCTTTACCCATTGCCATATGTCATAATAAACCAGAGAAAAAGAGTTACATTTTTAAAAAGTCAAGCCACATACACACAAATAAGATATGAGTGAATGCTTGTCTTTGTCTAAATTATCTAATAATGGAAACATCTCAATGGGTAAATCTTCCAGACCATATGAAAATGTAGAGCTTCTATGTATCAAAAATATCACAGACAGAATTAAAGAATAAGTAAGATTCCTAGAATAATACTTGCTCGAGTATGGAACATCAGGATTAGTATCCTTCCTCTAGCTGCTATCTGCACACATCTATAAGAAAGAAAGATTTTTAATCCAATTGCTGAATGTAAAAAGGACATGCACAATTTCAAAAGATAAATTACATGTGGAAAATAAACAAAAATAAAAAAATATTTAACTTCAGTGTTAATAGAATAAAGGCTGGCTAATCAGTCACCATTTTTCACACATTAAAACTAAAAAAAGCTGTTAATGATCAATATTGATGAACGTATGTTACAACAGACAGTCACATAACTTGCCACAAGGAGTGGACATAGATAAAATCTTTCAAAAGCTTCTAAGTTGACTATATCTTATTTTAATCATCAAAGTAAAATAAGAAACATAACTGACTGAGGTTCAGAATGATTCTCTTTTTGTTTCTTTCTTCCTAGAACACACCCAAGGATTGTCCTGTGGCATAAAACCAAGGGATGTCGTTTTTGTTTTCAACTCTGTCCCGAAATAGATGGACAGCTTCTCTGAAGACAGGACCTTACCTTACTCATTTTTTTAATCACTCAAGGTCTGCAGGCAGGGCATGGTGGCTCACACCTGTAATCCCACCGCTTTGGGAGGCCGAGGCAGGTGGATCACCTGAGGTCAGGAGTTCAAGACCAGCCTGACCAGCATGGTGAAACCCTGTCTCTACTAAAAATACAAAAATTAGCCATTGTGGTGGTGCGGATCAGCAATCCCAGCTACTTGGGGGGCTGAGGCAGGAGAATTACTTGAACCCAGGAGGCAGAGGTTGCAGTGAGCCAAAATCGCACCAGTGCGCGCCAGCCTGGGCAACAAGAGCAAAACTCCATCTCAAGGAAAAAAAGAAAAAAAAAGGTCTACAAATAGTAGGTGCTCAAGCAGTGTTAGTCAGAATGGAATTTAAATTTGACGGATATGCAGTAAATAAATAAGGACCTCGGGCCGGGCGTAGTGGCTCACATGTGTAATTCCAGTATTTTGGGGGGCCAAGGTAGGCAGATCGCCTGAAGTCAGGAGTTTGCAACAAGGCTGGCCAACACAGTGAAACACCGTCTCTACTAAAAAAACAAAAATCAGCCAGGCGTCATGGCGAGTGCCTGTAATCCCAGCTACTTGGGAGGCTGAGTCAGAAGGATTGCTTGAACCCAGGAGGTGGAGGTTGCAGCGAGCCAAGATCATGCCGCTGCACTCCAGACTGGGCAACAGAGTGAGACTCCGTCTCTAAATAAATAAATAAATAAATGACCTCCTGGATAAACACGAATACCAATTTCAATTCTCTCTCTAATCATGCTTTGAAAATTACAGGTTGGCTTATAATTCAAAATCTTAAGAAAAACATTGTTGGATGCATGCACACAGCCACTGCCTTCCCAGAGCATACATTTGAAGTCAAGTTCAAGATGGAAAGCATTGCCAGAGGAAGGAGTGTTTTGCCATAATAACGATACCAGTATTGCTGTTGGAAAGACTGCCTTTTTCATGACAATGAATATAGAGTGACAGCATGTGTGTGGGGATTTCCATTAAGTATCCAAGTGATTTCCAACAAGGAATTCTTGGTCTTATTTGACAGGTCAGGAAAATAAGCACAAGCAATGGAGTGGTCTGCCCGTCATCAGGCAAATCATTTGGATGAGCTGAAAACAGAAGCTAAACCTCCAAACTTACATAGAGATTAGCTTCTGAATATATCCGGAAACTGACCAAGTCACCACCTCCACCATTCTCCCTCTGTCCGAGCCCCACCACGCCCTGTCTGGATTATTGCAATGGCCCGTCTACTTGGTCCCCTTCTTTCACTCCAGACTTGTACATCCATTCTTCACTCAGCAACCAGAACCGTTTCTGTAGAACACAAATCACTCTTCTACTCAAAACCCTCCATCTCATCCAGATTATAAACCAAAGCCCTTAAAAGGCCCTACAAGGCTTTAGAGGATCTGACCACAGTGGCCTCTAGGGTCATGTACCACCGGCTTCCCTCCTCCTTGGTCACTCTTTTCCAGTTATGTGGACTCCTTGGCTGGCCTTCGGACAAGCCAGACCTGCTCCACTGCTTAGGGCCCTTGTGCTCCACTCACGTGCCTTGCTGTCTCATTTCCTTCAGATTTCTGATCGATTACCGCTGATCAAAGAGGCCTTCTCTGACCACCCTGCAGGAAATATCAGATCTCCTGCTCATTCTGACTCTTCTTTACATTACACTATTCCTTTATAGTCCTTATCATAGCCTGGTATATATCTGTTTACTTGCTGTTGTCTGTCTCCTCTGCTGAAATGTAAGACTCCCATTCAGTTTTTGCCAGTCACTAGATAACGCATACACATATATATTAAAGATAAACCAGAAATCTTCTATTTTATTTATTTTCAGAAATGGGGTCTTGCTATGTTGCTCAGGCTGGTCTCAGAACACCTGACCTTAAGTGATCCTCCCTTCTCAGCCTCCTGAATAGCTGAAATTACAGGCATGAGTCAACATGCCCAGCTTATTTATTTATATTTGATTACTGATTCTGTTCTTCCTACCCCCTTTTTCTATTTCCAAAGCCACACATCAGCGCAGTTGATCACCATCCCTTGCCTGCATTACTGCAGCAGACTTCTTAAGAGCCCCACCTGCAGTCCTGCAGTCTAAAATAATCTAACTCCATACACTCTTTGTCAAGTCACCTTACTGATCAGGAACCTACTATGTCAGTGTAAATTGATACTAACTCTATGGAGGGCAACTTGTCATTATCTTTCAAAATGATGTGTCTCTACCATTTGACTCATTTGATCCATTTCTAGAAATTCATCTATAGATAAGTGGGAAACAGCATATATACACAACTATTGCAGCATATTTAATAGTAGCAAAATATTAGAAATAATCTAAAAGTTTCTCAATAGAGTACAAGTCAAATAAATTTGGTACATCCATAAAATGGAATTGCATGCAACCATTAAAAATGAGCCAGCCCAAATATATATGGATACATTAAGTAAAAAAAAAAAAAAAAAAAAAAAAGGGCAAAATAGTGGAAAGGGATGCTGCAATTTGTGAATAAAATGTTTTTGGATAGCCACACACAGAAGAAAGTTGGATCCCTACTTCACATCATGAACAAAACTTAAATCAAAATAGATTATAGAACCAAATGTAAGAGATAAAACTGTTAAACTCTTAGAAGAAAATATAGGAGTAAATATTTGCAATCTTGGGCTAGGCAAAGTTTCTTTGATAGAACACCAAAAGCATAAGGACAAAAGAACTGGATAAATTTGGCTTTGTTAAAATTTAAAATTTTCGTGCTTCAAAGGACACTATCAAGAAAGCGAAAAGACAACACACAGAATGGGTGAAAATATTTGCAAATAATCTATCTGATAAGACACTTGTATCCCGAACATATAAACAACTCTTGCCACCTAATAACAAAAAGACAATTCGATTTTTCAAAATAGGCAAGGGATTTAAATAAACATTTCTCCAAAGAAAATATCAAATGACCAACAAGCATATAAAAGCATGTTTAACATCATTAGTCATTGGGTAAACGCAAATCAAAATCACACCCACGAAGAGAGCAAAAATAAAAAGTGACAGGCAATAAATAACAAGTGTAGGTAAGAACTGGAGAAATTAGAGACCTCATTCATTGCTGGTGAAATTGTAAAATGGTGCAGACATTTTGAAAAACAGTTTGGAACTTTCTTGAAGGGTTAAACGTAAGGTTACCATATGACCCAGCAATTTTACTCCTACAAATGTATCCAAGAAAATTGAAACATTTATGTCTTTAATATTTATTTATTTATTTATTTTGGGACAGAGTCTTGCTCTGTTGCCCAGGCTGGAGCGCAGTGGTGCTATCATAGCTCACTGTAGCCTCGACCTCCCAGACTCAAGCGAACCTTCCATCTCAGTCTCCCAAGTAGCTAGGACGACAGGTGTGCACCACCACACCCAGCTAATTTTTGGATTTTTTTGTAGAGATGGGGGTCTTGTTATTTGCCCAGGCTGAGCCCAAACTGCTGGGCCCAAGCAATCCACCTACCTCAGCCTCTGGGATTATAGGTGTGAGCCACTGCACCCAGCCAAACATTTATGTTTACAAACACTTGTAGATGAAAGTTCATGCAGCATTATTCATAATAGGCAAAAAGTAGTAGCAACCCAAAGTTTTATCAGCTTATTAATGGACAAACAAAATCTGTAATATCCATACAAAGCTATATTATGTAAGCTATTTGTTGCCTCCAGACTGTGACTCAAGTCATTTTGCTCACGTGAGAGTTCCTCACTTTCCTTTCTCCTTTTCACTTCTTTCTTCAACATCTAGCCCCGAACTCATCGTCAAGACCATTATTATACTCACTTTGTGTCTCTAAGCATTTATAGATGGTATTGTTATCATCATCATCATTATTATTTTAATTCATGCCCACTGACCCCAGTCACCATCTTCAATGCACCTGCACGACAATGGTCTCCCCTCAGAGTGAATTCCTCCAGATTTTCCATGTGGCTGAAAAGAAGGGGCTCTTCTTTACTAACAATATGGTATCTTTATAGTAGGAAGGATGCAGGTGATAGTGTCAAGGAGACCTGTCACTTATTCCTCCAGGATGCACTTTGGCCATAGTGGGCCCCACCATCCTCCAGCCACATCTGAACTCATGACAGACACATGTCTTAGATATTGTTCTCAGTTTCCTGACACACTATCTGAAAAGTGTCTTACTAATTAGCACTGCCTGTTGGATCTATTTGTCATCTCCTCAAACAGGCTTACACTGCTCAAAATAGCAGCAGAGTGGCTTTGTACTGCATCAGCTTAGCTAAACTGGAACTGTTTCCCAGGTTTCCCTTCTATGTACGGTTCCAGGTTTAGCACTAACCACTGGAAAAATTCTCACAAGATTTAATGAAGACAGAACATCCTCATGCATTCCAGTTGACTTCATTGGCCCTAGTTTGTCCTTGACGTCTCATTTGTCCTTGCTCACCTCCACCAACTCCCACAGTTGTGTCATGACTATCCCTTTAATAAATCCTTTGTTCTGAACAAGTGTTGGCAAGGGTGCAGACCAAAGAGAATCTTTGCACACTATTGGTGGGAATGTGGAATGGTGGAGCCAAGATGGAAAATATTATGGAGGTTCCTGAAGAAGTTAAAAATGGGACTACCATATATGACTTAGCTATCCCTCTTCTGGGCATACACCCAAAGGAAATGAAATCACGAACTCATAAAGACATTTGCACTCTCATGTTCCTTGCAGCATTATTCACAATATCCAAGATATGGAAACAACAGTCCACTGATAGATGAATGGAAAAAGAAATTGTGAGATATGTGTGCACATGCAACACACACACACACACACAGTACAATCAAATATTATTCAGCCATAAAAAAGAAATAGATCTTGCCACTTGCCACAACATGGATGAAACTGGAGGACGTTATGCTAAGTGAAATAAGGCAAACATGGAAAGAAAAAATTGCATGATCTCACTTGGCTGTGGATTTTTTTAAAAAAATCAAATACATAGAAACAGAGCAGAAAGGTGGTTATCAGTAGTAAGGGGTTGTGGGGGGAGTGAGAAAATAGAGGTCAAAGAATGCAAAGTTACAGTTAGGTAAAATGAGTAAGTCTAGAGATCTAATAAATAACATGAAGACTATAGTTAATAATATTACATACCGGCAACTTGCCAAAAGAGTAGATTTTAGGTACTCTTACCACCAAAAAAGGGACAAGATGATAGGTATGTTAATCTGGCTAACTGTGGTAATAACTTCACTTCAATCTGTACAGTCATGTACTGCTAACAATGTCTCAGTCAACAGAGGACAGCATACCTGACAGTGGCTCCATAAGATTATAAGAGACAAGAAAATTTTCTAATACCTAGTGACCTCGTAGCAGTCTCAACACTGTAGCAACACATTACTCATGTGTTTGTAGCAATGCTGCCGTACACAAACCTACCACTGGGCCAGGTATCAAAGTCTAGCACATACAATTATGTGCAGTACATAGTACTTGATAATGATAATAAACAACTATGTTACCGGTTTATATATTTACTATACTATACTATACTATAGTTTGTATTGTTGTTTTAGACAGGGGTCCCCAACCACCAGTCCACAGACTGGTACCAGTCCCTGGCATGTTAGGAACCAGGCTGCACAGCAGGAGGTGAGTAGCCAGTGAGCATTACTGCCTGAGCTCCACTTCCTGTCAGATCAGTGGCATTAGAGTCTCACAGAAATGAAAACCCTATTGTGAACTGCACATGCGAGGGATCTAGAGATATGCACTCCTTATGAGAATCTCATGCCTGATGATCTCAGGTGGAACAGTTTCATCCCCCACTCCCACCCACCCTACCCCCATCGGTGGAAAATTTGTTTTCCATGAAACTGGTCCCTGGTGCCAAAAAGGTTGGGGACCACTATTTTAGAGTATACTACTACTTAGTGAAAAAAAGTGAACTGTAAAGCAGCCCTAGGCAGTCCTTCAGGACGTGTTCCAGAAGAAGGCATTGTTGTCACAGAAGATGACAGTTCCATGCGTAGTATTACCTCTGAAGACCTTCCAGTGGGATAAGACATGGAGGTGGAAGACAGTGATATTGATGATCCTGGCACTGTGTAGACCTAGGCTCATGTGTATTTGTGTCTTGGTTTTTAACCAAAAAAAAAAAACCTGAAAGTTTAAAGAAAATTGAACAGAAAAAAGCTTATAAAATAAGGATATAAAGAAAATATTTCTGTATAATAGTACAATGTGCTTGTGTTTTAAGGTAAATCTTATTACAAAAGAGTCAAAAAGTTGAAAAAAAATTAAAAGCTTATAAAGTATAGAGGTTACAGGCCAGGCACGGTGGCTCCCACCTATAGTCCCAGCTAGCTGGGGGACTGGGGTGGGAGGATCGCTTGAGCCCAGGAGGCTGAGATGGCAGTGAGCTGTGATTGCACCACTGCACTCCAGCCGGGGTGAGACCCTGTCTCAGAAAGTATGCAGATAGATGGATGGATGTATAGATAGATAGATAGATAGATAGAGATACAGAGATGTGGTTTGGCTCCCCCTGATATGGTTTGGCTCTGTGGCCCCACCCAAACCTCACATTGAATTGTAATAATTCCCATGTGTCAAGGGCAATACCAGGTGGAGGTAATTGAATCATGCAGGCAGTTCCCCCATGCTGTTCTCTTGATAATGAGTGAGTCTCAGGAGATCTGAGGGTTTTATAAGCATCTGGCATTTCTCCTGCTGGCACTCATTCTCTCTCCTGCCACGCTGTGAAGAGGTGCCTTCTGCCGTGATTGTAAGTTTCCTGAGGCCTCCCCAGCCATGAGGAGCTATGAGTCAATTACACCTCCTTTTCTTTTCTTCTTTTTCTTTCCTTTCTTTTCTTTTTTGTTTCTTTTTGAGACAGAGTCTTGCTCTGTTGCCCAGGCTGTAGCTCAGTGGTGCAATCTTGGCTCAGTGCAACCTCCGCCTCCTGGGTTCAAGTGATTATTTTGCCTCAGCCTCCTGAGTAACTGAGATTACAGGCATGTGCCACCATGCCTGGCTAATTTTTCTATTTTTAGTAGAGATGGAGTTTCACTATGTTGGTCAGGCTGGTCTTGAACTCCTGACCTCATGATCTGCCCACCTCGGCCTCCCAAAGTGTTGGGATTACAGGCATGAGCCACCGCGCCCAGTCCTACACTTCTTTTCTTTATAAATTGCTCAGTGTCGGCCAAGCACAGTGGCTCAGACCTGTAATCCTAGCACTTTGGGAGGCCGAGTTAGATGTTTCACCTGAGGTCAGGAGTTCAAGACCAGCCTGACCAATATGGTGAAACCCCGTCTTTACTAAAAATACAAAAATTAGCAGGGCATGGTGGTGTGTGCCTGTAATCCCAGCTTCTCGGGAGGCTGAGGCAGGAGAATCGCTTGAACCTAGGAGGTGGAGATTGCAGTGAGCCGAGATCATGCCACTGCACTCCAGCCTGGGCAACAGAGCGAGATTCCATCTCAGAAAAAAAAAAGATAAAATACCTAGTCTCGAGTATTTCTTTATAGCAGTTTGAGAATGGACTAATATATGTATATATGTATGTATATATGTATTTTATGTATATATGTATTTTATATATAAATATATATGTATGTATTACATATGTACATATAAATATATGTATTTATGTATTAGCATCACTATAAACACATTATACCAGCATCACTATAAACACATGAGTAATGTGTTGCTACAATGTTAAGATGGCCACGAGGGATTAGAAAATTTTCTGCTCCATTATAATCTTACAGGCCCACTGTCATGTACGCTGTCCCTCATTGACTGAGACATCGTTACACAGTGCATGACTGTACAGATTGAAGTTAAGGGATTACTACAGTTAGGCAGATTAACATACCTGTCATATACATATATATATATATGTTGTATTTTGGTCTTTGTTTAGAAGTTTGATAATGTTTTTGTGACCACAAATATGCCATAGGAACTTCGCTTGTGTTTATATCAATTAGCCTATGGGAAAATTGGTTTTGTTTTGTCATCCTGGTTAAACTCAACAGTTTCCAAGAACCTACCAACAATGTTAAGTGAAGACTTACTGGACCATGAAAAGAAATAAAAAGGAATCTTTATTCTGTATCACTTTGCACTCTCTAATCAAAACCTGACTACTTTCCTGTCCTCAGTGGTTTGGGTCCCCCTCTTCTTCCCAGCCTTAATGCCTACCCCATAGTTTTCACAACATACAACACAGATGTTCTGGGATTCTCCTCATTTCACATAATTTTTTAAAATGAAGAAGAGGCTTTTTTTTTTTTTTCAGTGTATCATTAATTGTTAAATAATTTATATTCTTTTTATAAGGTTTTTCAAAGAAGTGAATTAGCAATTTAGAAATTTCCTTTTGGTCCACTTAATTGGACTGTACATATGTCTTCTGGGACCTGGATTAGCAAGTACACACTCCAGACTAAATAAACGAAACAAGTCAGAGTGTCCCCCCGAGAGTCCAGGCGACAGCCTCCATCTCAAATAATATATGTTCAGGTACACAGAGGGAAAATCAGACTGGATTAAAAGGAAAACAAACAAAAGGAACTGTATCAAGATCCCAGCAGAAGAAATCATTCAACTCAGGTGGTTTAGATGAAGAGCGTTTAATCACACAGGTGCACAGGGTGAAAGGAGTAACCGGATGATGAAGACCCAGAGAGGAGCAATGGCAGGAAACTGCTACCTCCCCTACATCGGAAGAAAGGAGAGAGGAAATGGAGTCCAGTGAGGCCTGGAGCCATGGAGAGGTCTCTACCAGAAGCGGGAGTCACAGAGTCACTGCCAGAAGCAAGGCTCAAAGCTGAGAGGGTGCATGGGGGACAGGACACCCTGGCATCCTCTGTCCTCCACCTCAATTCTCTTTCCTCCTGCCCTCCCTTCTCCTGATGGAGCCTGCCACTGATACTATCTAAGAAGAAACCAAAGCAGGGGAGCCAAGGTGATGGGATCCAAGGCTCAGACCAGGGCAGAGAGGAGGTTAGAGCGGGTCCAGGTGTGGTGGAGGAGGTGCATGGCAAATGGTTTCATCTTTGTGCTTTGTCAACACAAAGACTAAACTAGGGCCGGGTGTGGTGGCTCATGCCTGTGATCCCAACACTTTGGGAGGCCAAGGCAGGCGGATCACCTGAGGTCAGGAGTTCAGACCTGCCTGGCCAACATATTTTCCACATATTTTTACCACAAACAGCTGTATTATCAGCATTATTATTTTTGAACTTTGTCAGTCTTGGTAACATAGAAATGTTTACTTATAATTCCTTGGTAAAGTAACAGGAGTGTTGCTGTTACCGGAAAGGGGTCTGGATCCAGTCCCCAAGCGAGAGTTCTTGAGTCTTGGGCAAGAAAGAATTCAGGGCAAGTCCGTAAACTGAAAGCAAGTTTATTAGGAAAGTGAAAGAATAAAAGAATGGCTACTTCATAGGCAGAGCAGCCCTGAGTTGCCCATTTTTATGGTTATTTCTTGATGTATGCTAAACAAGGGGTGGATTATTCATGCCTCCCCTTCTTAGACCTTACAGGGTAACTTCCTGTTGTTGCCATGGCATTTATAAACTGTCAGGGCGCTGGTGGGAGTGTAGCCGTGAGGATGGCCAGAGGCCACTCTCACTAGCATCTTGGTTTTGGTGGGTTTTAGCCGGCTTCTTTACCGCAACCTGTTTTATCAGGAAGGTCTTTACGACCTGTATCTTGTGCTGACCTCCTGCCTCATCCTGTGACTTAGAATGCCTAACTGCCTGGGAATGCAGCCCAGCAGGTCTCAGCCTTATTTCACCCAGCCCTTCCTCAAGATGGAGTTGCTCTGGTTCAAAAGCCTCTGACACTGCTGTTCTCGGCTTTTCAGTTATCCTTACTGAGCCTTCTTTCAGAGGCCTCTCTCTCAAGAAACCCTTGTACCTTGTGATGTGAAATAGGAGGAGAGAGAGTGAAAGTAGCTGGGTGGAGAAAATGAAGGCAGGAGCTCTTCTTACTAATAGAACAACTGTAGTTTTAAAAAAAGGAAACGGAATGAGAACTATGGAGGGAATTTTGCAGATAGGTTCTTGGGCTCTCTGGGACTAATGACATGGAGTGAAGGAAAACGTTTTGTCTTAGAGACGGTAAACGGGTGACTTACACTGAACAAAGAGATATGATAAAAGAGGAAATATTAAGGAATTTGAATTGAGTACTAACAAAGAGTGGTGCTGTTGTCCTTAAGCATTGGGCAAAGTGGGTTGCAGAATGGCTCGACCTTCTAGGTGAAGTCAATATTGGCCGCTAGGTGGCAATCACATGTCTTCAATAATCAAAGAACTCGCAGGCCTGAGTAACTGATCTTCCCGGTGAGCTTCATCAGTCCATCCACTGTTAGAGAATTCTACCTTCAAAGTCTGCTTGGATGCATTTTAATATTAAATCAATTTGTGAGTGCTCATTATGATTCGTCAAAATCGTGGCCCCAAGCAGCTGCTGTTTTCAAAGTAAGTGATGTGTGGTTTTCCTTCCACTGTTTGGGCGTTTACACTCAGAGCTTCCTCCTACTTCTCCTTAGGAACTTGACACTATTTCTGCCATAGCAATGATGTTCCAGGCAACTATTTCTTACAAAAAGAATAAATAGAACAGGTCTTGGGTCTGAAACAATTGGCCAGCTGGGATTTTGTTTTGTATTTGTTTGGTTTTCCTGATTGGTAGATTTAAACAAAGCTTTCCAACATTTTACTTTCGAAGCAAGATTCACATGGAAAAAAACATGTTACAGCACGACATTGCAGACACTAATATATTCTGATAGATGTGTTATAGGTCTTCTTCATTTGATTTAATATACATTTAAAACTGAGTTTGTCTGCCTGGTGAGAGATGAAAGAAATACAAATATAATCACTTTACAAAATAAATGCCTAAGATGGGGAACACTCTGCATATAGTGTTTACATATATGCACACAACAAGAAATGATCAACAGTGATGCCAGCATTGATCATACATTTTCATAGCCACATATTTCTTGAGTGGTTTGTGCTAGCAAGGGAGACCCAGAGAGTCAGATGGACTCAAGCTTTTGGAATGAGGTGGTACAGCATCTTCAATCCTCAGGGTATCTCCTGTAATTTTCTACAGGATCTGCTGCCATGCTAGAGAGTGGGTTGCAAAGCTCTGAATAGCTTTACTTACATAGAGTGTTGGGTGCTTTGAGGTTTATTTTGGAACAGAAAGGAGAGAAGTTTCTCTGAGACATAGCAGGTCACATGCGGCTGAGCCCACAGCAAGGGTAGTGAAAGTTAATATGGGTCACTTATAGCCTAGGAGTGTGTCCCAACAGATATTTCTGATTTGGCCCCAGGCCACCATCAGACTATGTTGTCTTAAGATGTCATATCTGGTAACTGCAAAAACAAACCATTTTAGCTGTCATACAAGATAGTCTCATATAAGTATTGACCTCTTCAAATGAATAATTGTCTCAAGACCTTCAGACAAGAAGTGGTTCTAAGGTTGCATATAAGCATTATATATTGATGAAAACATTGATCACAGACATATTACAGCTGAGTACCAAGTGCTACTGGAGTCACAGCAACATCTGTTCTGGATTATCAATATTTATGTCCAAAGGGGAGGTCAATTGTTGACAGGGTAGTAGTCAGGGCAAGTCAGTATTTCAGTGGGAAAGTATTAGGGACAGATCTTTTTAGCTGTACCCTCCTTACCCACCAAACACTCATTTTTAATTAGGAACAGATTCAATGTGAAGGACAGGTTCACTCATCCCTGTGGTGAGACATTGTTCTCATGTTCTTTACTGCCCACACTCTGTTTATTTTATTTATTTGTTTGTTTATTTATTTATTTATTTATTATTTATTTTGAGATGGAGTCTTGCTCTGTCGCCCAGGCTGGAGTTCAATGGCTCAATCATGGCTCACTGCAGCTTCGACCTCCCCAGGCTCAGGTGATCCTCTCATCTCAGCCTCCAAAGTATCTGGGACTACAGGCACGTACTTGGCTAATTTTTCTATTTTTTTATAGAGACGGTTTTGCCCTGTTGCCCAGGCTGGTCTCAAACTCCTGGGCTCAAATGATCTGCCTGCCTCAGCCTCCCAAAGTGCTGGGATTACAGGCATGAGCCACACCACGTAGCCATTGCCTACACTCTTTATCCAGAGTTTGTTTGGTGCTTTTCATCCTATTTTTGTGCTCAATCTTAAGATCTGATTAATGCCAAAAATAAATAATCAAATTTCAAAATAATTAAGTTCATATTACATATAGACATGTTTGTGCACATATGCATGTGATGATCTTCATGTGTACAACTATTCATACATTTATATTTTTATCATTTGTATATGCATGCATGTGTGTAAGAGGACTTGGCCTTTGTTATTTAAAACTAATCATATATTAATATATATAAGAAGGACAGAGAATGGAAGGCCATACACCTCCATATTGGCAGAAGTTATCTCAAAAGGGTAGAATTACTTCCTTTGCTGATTTCTCTTCTATTCTCTTTTGTCTGTGGTTTTCATGTTTTCTGAAATAATCAAATATTACTTTTATAAATAGAAAAAACCATAATGTAATGGTTTTGGAAAAGTGTATTTGACTTTAGTAACAAAGTAGTATGTTCTAACAAATAAAAACAAGGTAAAATTGATCTTAGGGCCTGACAGCTCAGGTCACCCTTAACTCACTGCTTAATTGGCCCTGACTTGGCCAAAATCACCTCAGTGTTTGCTCATCTGAAGCAGAGAAGATGATATTTGCTAAGCCCTATTCAGGGCTGTTGAGGAATCAGATGAGAAGGTTATCCGAAAGCACTTTGTGATTAGACTGTATATATAAAAACGTGCTGACTTCACTGTGACAGTTGCATTTTCCATGAACTGGCTGTGCCCCTCCTGTTATAGGGAGTTCCCAGGAGCCAGGGTCATGCACGAGCCTTCCTGTAGAACTCCCTGAAGACCCTGGTCCCACGCTTGGGAACGGCAACAATCAAGAAGACCTGCCAATGTCAGAACTGGAAGAGTCCCAGATTCCCAGATTTAGTTCCAACAGTCAGAAGTCAAGGTTTGTTTCATCGGATATCCTGACCATGGAATTCCACAGGAACTAGGGTTGTTGAATCAACAATAGGACACTCAGGTACATTTGAATTTCAGATACAGGTAACAAATAATTTTTAGTATGAGTATGTCCCAAATATTGCACAGAATTAATGTACATCGGAAAACATTCGTTGTTTATCTGAAATTCAAATTTAACTGAGTTTCCTGTCTGTATTTTATTTGTTAAATCTGGTTATCCTAATGGAAACCTTCACCCTCTCTCACTAGTTTGGTTGGTTGGTTGGTTGGTTGTTTGGTTGGTTGGTTGGTTTTTACTTATTAACTTCAACTTCTTAATGAGAGTTTAGGTTTTACAAATACAGTCATCCCTTGGTGTGCATGGGAATTGGTTCTAGGACCTCCCTCAGACACCAAAATCCACAGATGCTCAAGTCCCTGATACAAAACGGTGTAGTATTTGCATATACCATATGCACATCCTCCAGTATACTTTATGTCATCTCTAGATTACTTAGAATCTTTAGATTGCTAATATAATGTAAATGCTATGTAAATAGTTGTTACACTGTGTTATTTAGGAAATAATGATGAGGAAAAAAGTCTGTACATGGTTAGTACAGATGCAATTTGTTTCCAAATACTTTTTATCCATGGCTAATTGAATCCAGTCATGGAATCCTCAGATACTGAGAGTCAACCATACATGCTCAGGGCCTTTCAGTTAGGGCACCCCCTGTAAGTGCACGTGACATATGCTAAACAATGATAGGCCATTGCAACAGCATCAGCAGGGCTGGCAGGGTGCTAGGGAAACACACAGGGGGAACCCACCAGCATTCTCTCAGAACACTGTAAACTGTAGAGAGCTTCAAGGGTGACTGTCTGGGCCACATCTTGCCCTTTAATTGGCCTGGCTGTTGTGCAAAGAAAGCACCTGCAACCATCAACGTGTTCACCCACCAGTAGACTGGAGTCATTGTTCATACTTGGATGTGAAATTGGCCAGGGGCAATTAAGAATTGGGAAACTAGAAAAGGCAGCCCAGTGTCAAGGAGGTCAAGACTGGGTCACAGCCTTGCTTCCCTCCAGATCTGTCTCAGGATGGTGGGAGAGTTGAGGCAGGGGAGTCTGGAATCATTATAAAAGGCAGTTTTTCTTGAAGCAAACAGCCAGCCAGGCAGCACAGCTTCCAAGCTCAGAGTCTGAAGGGCCTGAGCCAGTGCCCCTTCCCAACAGCCAGATACCCCAAGGTCCCACCACTGGCCTCACACTCTGGGGACACCTAAGCATTTCAATTAGACTACAGCATTATCTGTCCTCTGATAAATTCATTACCAAAAGAAAACAATCAAGGATAAAAGAGTAGCCATGGTGGCAAGTCAGGAGTCCTGGCCATGTGGACTTAACCGTGGCTTCACTCCTCTGAGCTTCAGTTTCTTCATTTATAAATTAAAAGGTAGAACTCCATGATTGCTGAGGTTACATCCAACTCTATAATGCTGGTGAATAACAGAGATGCAGGATCAGTAAACTTTGGTAAGGAAACGGGTTTTGTCACAGTTTAGAAATATCAGGCTCTGTTCAGGATTCTAGATTTGCTTTAGAATGGGGCCCTATGTCGCCAAGGGGGTACAGTGAGACCACCTGGGAGTAGCTGAGGACACAGGAATAAGGAAGTGGCCAGCATCTCTGAGACTTACCACTGACACTCTTCATTCCACTCCTGATAAGGCCCAGCTGTTAAAGATAAGGCTATTGTGGCCCAGCGCAGTGGCTCACACCTATATTCCCACACTTTGGGAGATCAAGGCAGGCAGATCATTTGAGGCCAGAAGTTCGAGACCAGCCTGGCCAACATGGCAAAACCCCATCTCTACTAAAAGTACAAAAATTAGCTGGCCATGGTGACTAATTTTTGTGTTCCCGACTACTTTGGAGGCTGAGGCAGGAGAATCACTTGAACCCGGGAGGTGGAGGTTGCAGTGAACTGAGATCTTGCCACTGCACTCTGTCTCCAAAAAAAGAAAAGACAAGGCCATTGTCCTATATGGGAGAAACTGATTGCAAATTCAATGACCATTTATTGTGTTCTTTTTCCAAACCAGGAAAAGTCTGGGGTACTAGAGAATAAATTGTAAATAGTTACTAGTATGTGCTGAGTTTCCTTTATTCATTACTAATTCAATTAATGTTTATTGAGCATCTGCTCCATATCAGGACTGATCTAAGCTCTGAAGATGTTGTATTGGAAGCCTTTCCCTTCCACCAGCAGTATGTGAGGAAATAGTCAGCAAAGTGTAGCTGCTTCTCCAGCTGCTAATTGCACAAAAGCAGGTACCATGTTACTCTGAGGCTTAGTTCTACCTTATCCCCCATCTTCACTGACCATCTTGTTTTGAATGATCACGAGAGAAGCAAGGAGAATGTTATTAGCTGAGTTGTGTCACCCCAAAATTCATATGTTGAAGATCTAATCCCCAGTATCTCATTTGCAAATGGGGTCTTTGCGGATGATCAAGTTGAGATGAGGTCATGGGGGCGGGCCCTAATCCAATACAATTGTGTCCTTATGAAAAGGGGAAATTTGGACACAGAGACAGACATGCACTTGGAGAGGGCACCATGTGAAGATGAAGGCAGAAATCGGGATGATATATTTTCAAGCCAAGAAACACCCAAGATTGCCAGGAAACCAGCAGAAGCTAGACGGAAGACATGGAACAGAATCTCCTTCACAGTCTTCAGAAGGAGCCACCCCTGCCAACATCTTGATGATCTTGGACTTCAAGCTTCCAGAACTGTTCAAGCCTCCAGAACAATACATTTCTGTTGATTAAGCCATGCAGTTTGTGGCACTTTATTATAGTAGCTCTAAGAAATGAATACAAGGCCAGGTATGGTGGCTCACACCTGTAATCTCTGCACTTTGGGAGGCTGAAGCAGGAGGATCACTTGAGACCAGTCTGAGAAACATAGTGAGACCCTGTCGCTACTAAAAAATTAAAAAAAAAAAAAATAGCCAGGCATGGTGGCATGTGCAGTCCCAGCTACTCAGGAAGCTGAGATGGGAGGATCACTTGAGCCGGAGAGGTCAAGGCTGCAGTAAGCCATGATCACACCACTACACACCAGCCTCCATGACAGAGAGAGACCCTGTTTTAAAAATATAATAATAATAATAATAAAAGAATATAAAGAGCCTTGGTCAGACTGTGCTATTCTCGTTGCTTAGGCTACAAGTAGGTATAGTGTCCCATGGCAACTTCAGAACGCAAGGCCTGTAAGGCTCTAGGGCCAGGGCCCAGAACCTTTTGAAGAGTTGCCAAGAGCAAGTCAGGGCTTGAGGAACTGCCTGGGGCTAGAGCTCTGGGACCAGCCTGTTCCTTCACACCAGCGAGCTCTGACTTTTCACAGGGTCCATTGACTTTCTTCACACCCTCCCCTTGCTCCTCATGGATGTAGCAGGGCCTGTCCTTGGGCCTCTCCAGCACCTCCAGCCCAACCCAGGCCACGGCCCCACTCTGCCTCTGTTTTGAGAACTAACTTCCATTTTTCGTTGCATGTTCTTCTGACCTCTAATTTTTGGCCCAATCCTGATTTTGCCTTTGGCTCTCTAGCTTAGACACAGAGCTCATGGAGGCTGTGCCACAATTTGAACCAGGGATAGGACAAGAATATCAGAGGCTGTTTAGGGATCGTAGAGGGGAGGAGGGTTACAGGGAAAGAATGCATTTGGCTTATATCATAGTGAAAAATCAAAACAACTCATACTTTGAGTTTCCCAAGCACTTTGGTGTATATTGCCTTTGAGCTATACAATGCAGCCCCTGGGGCACAGTTAAGATGGGTGTCATTATTTTATTTATATCTCCATGTTAAAAATGAAGGAACTGAGGCTCACCCAGGTTACGAAACTTGACTGAAATCACACAGTCCATGCGGGAGCCAGCATTTGGTTTTAAGTACAAGTTATTTCTGCCCTGCCACACTCTCCCCGCATAGATCAGAGCTCGGAAGCTAAAGGAGGATGCAGAGCCTGGACTGACATGACGCAGGCAGACGCAGACCAGACATACTGACTTGGCTCTCCCTCCTCAGCAAGTAGTGACTGGCCAAATACCACACACGAATAACAAACACCTCACAACTGACAGTGTTTTTACAAGGATTATCTCATTCCATCCTCACAAATAACCCCATGAGGTAAGCAGGGTGAACTCAGTTATTTTATTTTATTTTATTTGAGACAGGGTCTCATTGTCACCCAGGCTGGAGTGCTGTGGCACAATCACAGCTCACTGCAGCCTCGACAGTATGTGTGCTAAGATAGGACAGTATGTGTGCTAAGATAGGACAGTATGTGTGCTAAGATAGGACAGTATGTGTGCTAAGTATTTGCCTTCCCTGAATGTCTACATTGTTATGAAGGTATATCTGTCAAGGTAAGAGGGTGTAATATACCTTGCTGAGCAGTTTGTAGCTTGGTTTGTAACTTTCAGCTGTTGAGATATATGGTAAGTTGGCCTTCATTTGTACTTCTGTATCTTGCCCTGCATTTGTTAGGTGTGGATCTGGTGAAAACCAGGCTTTCCTGCTTCTGCTGTTTTAGCTACTCCTGTAAGCAGGCCACTCATGGAGGTGTCTGTTGCCCTGTGATGGTGGGAGAAGTTCTAGCCTCTTACTACTAGTTTTCTGAGCATGAGAGCATGTGTCATACCTTCATTTTACTAGCGCCAATTGCAGCAGGTGCAGCAAGGGTCAGAGTGGCAGCAGCATCCAGGCCATAGAAGCCTCCCGATCTTGGCCGGGCGCGGTGGCTCAAGCCTGTAATCCCAGCACTTTGGGAGGCCGAGACGGGCGGATCACGAGGTCAGGAGATCGAGACCATCCTGGCTAACACGGTGAAACCCCGTCTCTACTAAAAATACAAAAAAAACTAGCCGGGCGAGGTGGCGGGCGCCTGTAGTCCCAGCTACTCCGGAGGCTGAGGCAGGAGAATGGCATAAACCCGGGAGGCAGAGCTTGCAGTGAGCTGAGATCCGGCCACTGCACTCCAGTCCGGGTGACAGAGCGAGACTCCGCCTCAAAAAAAAAAAAAAAAAAAAAAAGAAGCCTCCCGATCTTGCCAATGGCAGGGGCCTCCAGGGCCAGCCCCCTAGTTTGCAAGGCAGCCTCCTTAATGCAGAAGAAACAGTGGCTTCTTTGGGGGCCTGATTCTTTGGTGTTACTTAGGGACTTGTTCCTGAAAGCTTAAGTTTGAATCTGTTTCTTCAGCCCTCTCAATGATTCTATAAGGCATATAAATTCCTGAAATAAATCCTTTCTATATAAAACTACTAGAATGGATTCTGTTCTAGGCCACTGACCAACACAGGGCACTTAGCCTCCCCTCCAGGAACAAGGGAGATTCTGGTGACCTAGGAAAATCACTTTTGACTACATTCTAGGGCCTTGTCACTCCACTGAACTTACGATCTTTGGTAAGGTTTTCTCCATTTTTGTTCTGTACCTGGGTTCAACCTCTCTACTATGGACTGAATTCCTAAACTTCATATGCTGAAGCTCCACCCTCCAAAGTGATAGTGTTTAGAGAGAGCCTTTGGGAGGGGTTACATGAGATCATAAGTGTAGGGCCCTTAGGGCCCTTATAATGGGATTAGTGCCTTCATAAGAAGAGACACCAGAGAGCTTGCTTTCTCACTCTCCAGCCATGTAAGGGCATAGCAAGAAGGCAGCCATCTACAAGCCAGGAAGAGAGACCTCACTGGGAACTAACCAGACTGGCACCTTGACTTCCCATTCTCTAAAACAGTAAGAAATAAATTTCAGTTGTTTAAGCCAACTAGTCTATGGTATTTTGTCATAGCAGCCCAAGCTAAGACACTCTGATCCTCCTTCGGATCATCAACCCCACTCTTCCCCATCTGCCTGACTTATATGGATGTGGTTCTGCAGCACTGTCACTCAGGTCTTCCGTGGACCATCAAAGCCCAGGGGCAATATCGACACCACCCACCCCAGCCTGAGCTTCACGATACCTCTAGCAGCTCTCCAAGCCCAGCTGTCTCAGACAAAGAAGCTGACAAACATATGCTGAGACTCTGTGCAGCACAGTTTGGTGAGAGCTGTTTGATAATGGTGCATTGGGAGTGTACAGAAAGAGAAGGCAGGAAGAACAACAGAAATAGGCTTGACCTTGTGGTCCACCTTAAGTAAGTATTGAGAATGGCACTCATCAAAATTCAGAGAGAGTGAAAAGCAAACAGAAAGTGTTCCTTGGCTTTCAAGTTCTTATACAGTTTTTCTAAGAGTCTTTCAAGGGCTTGAGTGAAACCAAGTAGTTTCATTTAACTACGAGTTCCTGCAAGACAGTCTCCAAATTCCAGTGGCCTGGTTTTATCCACTCTCTCCTCTTCAAGTCTGAATGCTCCTGTACAGACTTACTGCAATTTCACTTGAAATCATTTCTGTCTCATCCAGTTTCATCTCCCAGCTCATGAGCTCATGGGTTTTGCATGATTTCAATATGAAGTCATCAGCCAGGCCCAGCTTCCTACACAGACTTTAAACCCTTAGGATCCTTTTAATAAACTAGATGTAAGCCCCACAGTTTGCACTGAAACATGAAACCCAGAGTTTCTCCCAGGTGCTCTCATATATGTGTATATCACATGCTTCACATCTTTCTCTGTTTCTTAAACACTGAAACCTTCCATCCTGCTTCTCCTCTTCTCAGCACGTGCACCTGCCCTCTCACGGGAGGAGGTGGCCCAGAAGGAACTCAGAGGAGTCAAGTGGTCAAAGCTCAGGAAATACTAGAGCTCTCTGTTTTACACAGAACTATGTAAGTACATGTTGGAACTAAAGCAACACTGAGTTTCTGGAGGATGAAGAAAAAGAAAATTCCATTCTAAGTCAATTGCACAAATAATGGAAAATTGTATATACTTCAACTATCCATTAATAGAGTCCACATTTTGAAACCAGGCCAAAATGTGTAGGCCTGGAACTCTGGAATGCATATTGACTGAACATTCCTTATTTCCAAAGT
This sequence comes from Piliocolobus tephrosceles, assembly GCF_002776525.5. Classification (NCBI taxonomy): domain Eukaryota; kingdom Metazoa; phylum Chordata; class Mammalia; order Primates; family Cercopithecidae; genus Piliocolobus; species Piliocolobus tephrosceles. Next base: position 33,565,055 of record NC_045437.1, read on the forward strand.
CATAGCCAACAACAAAAATCACATTGTGGTATCAGAACCTCCATTCTTGCTCAAATACTCATGTGTTCTCTTTGAGCAATGGCCATAAAAGAGTTTATAAAACAACAGCAGCAACAACATGAAAGTCGCGATTATGATAACTTGAATTTATAGTTTGAGTTTCAAAAATAAGACAAAAACAATTTGATCATATGTAAAAATCTATATAACTCTCTCTAATTTGATTCAAACAAGTATTATTCATTGAGACCCTACTATGCTCCCACTACTGTGCTAAGTTCTAAGAAATACGATAAAACTATATTAAATAATTTCTTTTCTCATAGAGTAACAGAGGCAAATATTGAATGTGTGAGATAATTAGAGAACAACCAAGGGAAAATAATCTGAGCCATGTTGCTGCCATTAGACCTGATAGGTAGTCAACAATAGAAAGATCAGAGAAGGTAAACAGGTAGAAAAGTATGAATTCAAGACAAAGTCATCGAAATAGTCCTTAACGCCTGGATAAGGTCTGGGAGGTTTCTGATCTAATGCTTATGTAGGTGACTTTGCTCTGAAAGGGGATAAATCTAAATACAACTTTTCCCAATGAGAGTTTAGAAAATGGCCAGATGGAAAAGACTACTCAGAACTCATCTCCTTGATAGGTTAAAGCTGCTCCAGGTCTGAAAAGCCTCCAGAGGAGCAGACTAAATCATGTAGAAAAGCTGGAGGAAAGCCAGTGTGGGTGACTCGCCATGGCAAAGTACCAGATCCAGTTTATCAGCCACCTTATCCTTTCTCTCTGCCTGCATTTAGAGGAGATGCCATTAGGAAGACTATAAGAGGCTAGCATGAGGAAGGTGAAAAAATCTGGTTGTGAGAAGTAAGCAATGTGTGAGAAGACTGGGTGGATATATACCCTTTATAGCAATTTCTTCGCTACTCTTACAGACATTAGGAAGTCTAAAATGGAATGACTTCCTTCCTCCATAGTCTTCCAAATCTGGTCATCTTTCTATGTTGCTGATTTTATTCAATGCCACTTTCATTACTCTAGCCACTCTGAAAGGAAATTTCCCTCTTCACTGTGTGGGAGGGAAGAAACATTTCTTCCATTAACTGTGTTCAGTGAGTGGGACCTGTGAATAAAACTGACAAAAGATAGATTAACAGGAGAAAAAGTTTATTTACACATGCAATGTACATACACACTGGAGTGCTCAGCGATGAGTAACTCAAAGGTGTGGTTAGAGCTTGGAGCTTATATAACTAATTTAGTTAGTAGTGGAAAGGTAGGGAAGAGGAATGGCTCCTATGGGAAGAACAAATCGATTTCTTTAGGAAAGACAAATGGGTTCTTTAGAAGAACAAATAGGAGATAAGAAAGTTTGAGCATAAAGTTTATACATGTATGAGTGTTATTTCCATCTTCAGGGACATAAAAATTCCTCAAAGAGAAAGCTTATGCAGATTTACTCTTAGTCACTCTTCTGGGGACAGACCAACCTCAAGAGTATTTATAACAGTCTTTATTTCTCAGAAGTTTTTGCATATATTCAGATAAGGACAGCACCAAAAAGGCTTCTTTCTGTATCTGTTGAATCTCAAATGTCTTCTGCTTAAAATAATCTTTATACCAACTCTGGGGTTCCGAGGATGCCCCCACACCTGCATCTCTGCTTTCAGTCCCTGGCCAAATCTTCTGCTAAAACTACGAGTTTCTGAAGAATTGTATTAATCATTTTTGTTCCCAGAATCTAGAGGACTACTGGTACATGGCTTATCCATTCACAAAATACTTTTCAATGAATTAGTAAATAAAGTAAAACAGAGTATTGTTTTCCTTATATTTGCAAAACAGCAACAAACAAAAACCATGATACCTATTAGAGGCTAATTCCCTAACAAAGATATATCTTGAGCCTTGATCTGTCTCCTGAGATACCCACCTGTATTCTCAACTTTTTATGAGGCATTTCCACCAGAAGGTTTCATAGGCATCTCAAATTCAACAAGTCCCACAAAGAACCCCATTGTCTTTCCTGTTCTTCACATATTTTCTAATTCAGTGAACAATGTTACCCAACTACCCAAGTTATATAAATATTACTTGTCATTAACTCCCCCTTTTTCACCCCTTATAGAGAATTATCATGTTGAATCTACCTCTAAAATATCTGTGGAATGAGCATAGAAGTTTCCTCAAAAATTAAAAATAAAATTATTACATGATCCAGCAATTACATTTCTGAGTATATGTCCAAAAGAATTGAAAACTGAATCTCAGAGAAATATTTGCACACCCATGTTCAATGCAGTGTTACTCATAACAGCCAAAGAGTGGGAGAAACCTGAATGTCCATCAACAGATAAATGGATAAAGAAAATGTGGTATATACATATGATAGAATATTATGCAACCTTTTAAAAAAAGGGACATTTTGTCACATGTTACAACATGAGCAAACCTAGAAGATATTACGCTAAGCAAAATAAGCCAGTCACAGAAGGACAAATACTGTATGATTCCAAATATATGAAGTATCTAACATAATCTAAATCATAGGAACAAAATAGAAAAGTGGTTACCAAGACCTGGGGAAAGGAGAAAGGGGAAATTAGTATTTTTTAGTGGGCACTAAGTTTCAGTGTTGCAAGATGAAAAGGTTCCTAGAGATCTTTTGCACAACAATGTGAATACATAACACAAATTAATTGTACACTTAAAATAGTTAAGATGGTACATTTAATAAGGTATGTTTTTTACTACAAGTTTTTTATTTAACTGCAGCAGGGTTTATAAATTATCCTGAAGACATCTTGTTGAGCCTATTCTATTCCTCTTGAGCTAAATAACAGCTACTAAAGAAGTAATCAGTTACAGACTGATCCAGATAAAGTCAACCTATTTTAGATGGCTGATGTTTAAGGATGCCACCTAAAATAGACTGACTAAATGAAAGCCATTTCTTTCATTCATGTCCCAGTGGGTCATTGCCAACCAGTGATCCCTGCAATGTCACTTGGCAAGGCAGGGACCCCTGACTGGCAATGCCCCACTGGGGCCTCACTCAGACATCCTGACACACCCCAGCTCACCACTGTTATAGCTTATACCTGCGTTCTGCTGTTTCCGAGCTCTTGTACTGCACCCAAGAAGAATGAGGATGCACAGGACATTGGAGGGTGAGGAAGGAGGAGAAGAATTTTATTGAGTGATGAAAACAGCTTTCAGTGGAGAGGGGACAGGGTGATGGATCTCCCATGTGGCTGGGTCTAGAGCCTTTTATGGACTCAGAATGGGGAGTGCATGCTGATTGGTCTGTGAGTATGCAAAAAAGGTTAAAGCAAAGACACCACTTAAAGGTGAGCATGAAAATGTACAAAAACCAATTAGGAAAGAGTAGGTATATGTAAAATAGGTGAAGGGTGGGGACCAATCAGAGGAAAACATGCCAAATGGGAAGACAAGTTCCCAATCTGGTCAGAGGATTTAACTTGCAGCTTGGCTTTCAGGCTTTAAACTGTCTTCAGCTTGAAGGTGGGGTTTTGCCATGGGCCCACCCCTATCTGCCTAGGCATTTGTCTGCCTCTATCAACGTCAGAATGAAAACTGGGAGATCTGCTGCTCCTTCCATTGGTAAGAGGACAGTAACAGTGTTTTTTTACTCCTACAACTTCTATTTATCTCTATGTTGATTTTTGTTTTGGAAGGGTAAGGGCTGGTTTTCATTTTATTTTTTCTACAATGAAGATTTCTTTTTAATTTGTTATATGAATGACTCTGGTAAAAACACTCAAATGATACCATTTAATTTTTATCCTGATGACATAATCAGAAACCTTCTGGATCAGTCATTTTGCTTCCTTCCATTGTTTCTTATGAACAATATATACTAGCTTTAACCCTCATTCCTCCTAAGAAAGCAATTACACAAAGCTAGTATTAAAAGAAAGCAATGTGAAATATAGCTATTTTAAAAAACAAAGGAAAGTTTTTGGGGGGTGATGTGGGAATTACCCAGCAAATTTTGATGAACTCTAGGGAAGCTGCTGGTCAACTAGACCCAGCAAAACAAAATATACTCTTGAATTACATCTATGTGTCTTGGCTTCAAGGAAAAGAGAATGGGTTTTGCTAATTGCAGTGTTTTGCTTTGGCTTTTTGTTTGTTTGAGATTTTTTGTGTGTTTGGTTTTTTGTTTTTTTATAAATTTGTAACATTTTTGAGATTGTTTTCTAAAACAAAAACAGATCCAAAAAACCCACTAGATTTTAGTTCTCAGTTCCAGGGGAAAAAAGTCAGCCTACCCTCAATTTGAACCTGTATCCATGTGGTCATAATTAGATGCCTCAAAAGAACTTAAAATCATCAGAAAACATCTGACCATATTGTGACATGTCCCGCTACACATACTAGAATGTGGCTGGGCAGCAGTTTGACATTTCTGAAATGGCATCCATACAGGATAGGAAGGAAATGCTGAGTAAGCACCAGGAAGAAAGTAATAAGGAAGGAGATTATTTTCTTTTCATCATAAACCTGGGTCCAGGTGCTCAAAAACTATACACAGAATGAAGTTGAAATTGTAACTGGAAGAATTCAACAGGGTCTCCAAAACATCCTGGAGACATGTGGGATGCTGCTCTGACCAGATGGAAGGAACTGGGAGGAGTAAGTTAATTACATTTGTGGGCAGTGGCTGAGGCTTTATTGTAGTGGTAATGCATGAGAGAAGTCTGGAAAGAAAGAGAAGGATTTTGAGGGGCAGGGAAGTGAGGAAAGGACCTAAGGGTGCAGGATGAGACCTTTACAGCTGCAAAGATAGGCTGGGTTTCCAGTTTGTTTGCTAGACAAGGAGAAGATAATTGATATGGTTTGGTTGTGTTCCTGCCCAAATCTCATCTTGAAATGTAGCTCCCATAATTCCCACGTGTTATGGGAGGGACCCAGTGGGAGATGATTGAATCACGGAAGCGGTTTCCCACATAGTGTTTTCATGGTAGTGAGTAAGTCTCACGAGATCTGATGGTTTTATAAGAGGTTTCCCCTTTTGCTTGGCCCTCATTTGCTCTTGCCTGCCACCGTGTAAGACGTACCTTTCACCTTCCATCATGATTGTGAGGCCTCTCCAGTTACATGGAACTGTGAGTTCATTAAACCTCTTTTTCTTTATTAATTACCCATTCTTGGATATGTCTTTATCAGCAGTGTGAGAATGGACTAATACAATAATGCAGGGGTTTGTGTAAGAGGAAAACACTCAGACTTCTCATATTTTTAGACCAATAATACAACACAACAGCATAGAGGACAATTTGGAGAGGGAGTGGAAGAAATGGGTTATAAAGTTAATGCAGTGAACTGTGGCAGAGACCAAAGGGACAGAAAGGAGGATAACACAGATTAATTCTGTTTTTATTAAGCTAAACAAAATTTTGTTCTCTTAACTAAAAAAAAAAAAAAAAAGAAGAGAGAGAAAAGGAAAAGCTTTTATATGCTCTAACTTGATTGGTTATTGAAGTTCCAAGGTAAAAACAGAAAATAAACGTATGCAGGCTCCAAAGTAGGAGCAAGCACTTTTTTCCCCTTAGAGCAATTGCTGCCCCTGTCCATTGCCAACTCCCTGTCTGACCACCCACTTCTCAGATGACACCCTTTGTTTCTGTACCTGCCCCCACTGCCATGCATGGGACAGAAACCAGGGAAATTCTTTCCCCACAAGAGCAGGAGGTCACATTTACCACCACGTTGCAGGAACAGAATTTACCCCTACGTTGCAAAAACAGAAAACAATGTCACTGGCATGCTGAATTTTAACTCAAAAAATTTTTATTTCCCTCCTCCACTCCCACTCCTCGAAGAACCAGTGGGATATATATTAGTTCTGTTCTAGATTACTACTTATGGGCTATTTCATTGCTTTATAAAAGTCATTAGGCTCCCTTTTTAGCATATTGAAAGAGTTAGTAGTGGTTGCTTCAATAGCTAGAAAAGGCATGCAATTCAAATAACTGCTTTCCCAAAGAACTTCTAACATGTACCTGGTGTATATGGTGGTGGTAATACTACAGGCGTTCTGGGTCAAGCCCACTTTGCCACTTCTCCATTTAAGCCCATTACTCAACCTCTCTGTGCTGTTTCCTCCTGGTTAATTAAGTGAGGGTGATGGCAATACCTCCCCGAGAAGGTTATTAGGAAAATTAAGGAGGTTAATACTGTATATGTAAAACACATGAAACAATGCCTGGTGCAGAGTTAAGTGCATAATAAGCATTAGTGATGACCATGATGCAGCAAAATTCATTTCTCTTTTCTAAAATGAAAAGAAGAATGAGGTAAGAGAAAATCTTAGCAGGGTGGTGGTGCTAATGCTGTAGACACAGGATGCTAGGAGGTAAGGGGGAAAGAGGATCACCACTGCATTCACAGACAGCCCTCATAGTCTCAAAGTGGGGCAGCCCTTGGGCAAGGACACCAGGTGGACGATTTAGTACCACAGACATACAAGATTCCATGATACGTAAGCTACAGATTGGTTTCACTGGGTGACAAACATAACACTCCACATACAGGCATACCACAAAGATCTTCCTTCCCAGCAGAAAGAATATATGTGAGATATTCCAGGTTGTTTAAATGGGGAAGTTGAGAGAAAGGACAACTCTTCAAATTAAAGGCCAATCCTCCCATGGAGCTAGGAGACAAAGAGCCATTCGCCTGCCTCACCTATGTTAAGAGGCGGCATCTACCCTACAACTCATAAGTCTCCCAGTCGTGTAACCACCCCACGAGTTCTTCTTGCCTGCTGCCAGGTAAAGCCAATTTATCAAGACATGGGGGGTTGCAATAGAGGAAGAGCCAGCTAAACAGGTGACCGGTTTTATTATTACCCAAATCAGCCTTCCCAGAGGCCAGGGGTTTTTAAAGATAGTTTGGTGGGCAGGGGGCAAGCGAAGGGAGATAGCTGATTGGTTGGGTCAGGGATAAAATCATAGGGAGTTCAAGCTCTCCTCTTGCATTGAATGAGTTTCTGGGTGGGGGGCCACAAGACCAGATGAGCCTGTTTACCAGACTGGGAAAAATAACTCGAACACCAATCTTAGGTTTGACAATAGTAATGTTGTCTATAGGAACAACTGAGGAGGTAACTGATCTTGTGGCATCTGGCTGCTTGACTCCTGAACCATAATTTCTCATCTTGTGGATAATTTGTTAGTTTCACAAAGGAGGTCTTGTCCCCAGGCAAGGAAGGGTTTTGTTTTGGGACAGGCTGTTATCTTTGTTTCAAAGTTAAACTATAAACTAAATTCCTCCCAAAGTCAGTTCTGCCTACGCCCGGGAATAAACAAGGGCAACTTGAAGGTTAAAAGCAAGATGGAGTTGGTTAGGTCAGAACTTTTTCACTGTCATAATTTTCTCACTGTTACAATTTTTGCAAAGGCGGTTTTACTTGGAGCCTACTCTCAGTGAAAACTGAAAATGTTTTCCATACCCCAGCAATCTTTAGTGCAACGTTTCCTAAATAACTAATAAAATTAACTTTCTGAAAGGTAGAGGATGACAATTAAAGAAATATTGAAGCTGCTTGTATAGAAGCACATAGAATCTTCTAACTAGAAGGAAACTGAGTAATCCTTTTGTTTTGTGGACTACAACGGATTTTTTTTAGCAGAGCCCTTTATTCAAACAAAATTCTTCTTGGAATCTTACACATAAAACAGTTTTTAAAAAGAACTAGTGTGGCATAGCAGTACTGTACAAAGGTAAGGGTCGGTGGGATCAATCCACCTGAATCATCTGCCCAGGACACAGGCAATAGGGGAGTGCATTATTTGGAGAGAATTGAAAAACAAGGAAAAAGCCAAGCAAGAGAGAGTCTGATTTGTGTTACCACCATGCACTCACAGTTTTAAATGGCATCAGTGGTAGAATATTCCCCTCCACCAGGGCAGACCACTTGGTAGTTATGAGGTAGGGCAAGTGTGAAGTGAGGCAAGTGTGTGATTGTAACTACCCAGTGGGTTCATCTTGCCCACTGCTTAGATAGAGCTGATTTACCAAGATAGGAGAATTCCAACAGAGAAAGAGTAATTCACACAGAGCTGGCTGTGCAAGAGACAGGAGTTTTATTATTACTCAAATCAGTCTTCCTCAGCATTCGAGGATCAGAGCTTTTAAGGACAACGTGGTGGGGAGAGAGGAAGCCAGTGAGCCAGGAGTGCTGATTGGTCAGGTGAGAGATGAAATCATGGGGAGTGGAAACTGTCTTCTTGCACTGAATCAGTTCCTGGGTGGGGGCCACAAGATTGGATGAGCCAGGTTATCAATATGGGTGGTGCCAACTGATCCATCAAGTGCAGGGTTTGCAAAATATCTCATGCTGTGTGTTTCATGATCTGTCAATTTGTCTCCCAACCGTGGTCCCCAGGGGGTCCATGGAACATATTTTGAAAACTGCCAATCTAGCCCACTCTGCTCACCTTTGAAGCCCAGAAAGGTTAAGTGACTTCCAATGTCACCAAGGTAAAGCAACTCATACAAGTAAAATTAGAATCCAGGCTCCATGCTTTCTGTGTGTCTACTTCCCAAAGCTACTGTAGGGACCAAGGGAAAAACTTCCCCTTTGCCCTCTTGCAGGTCCACTGAAAACCATCTGACAAAAGGCAGATTCATAGAAGAAAAGAGTCATACAACATGTCTTTAATGTGTACATGTAGGAGTCATACAAAATATGAAAACTTTGCTGGGCGTGTTGGCTCACACCTGTAATCCCAATACTTTGGGAGGCTGAAGTGGGAGGACTGCTTGAGCCCAAGAGTTTGAGACCAGCCTGGGCAACATAGCAAGACCCCATATCTAAACAATAAATAAATAAGCTGGGAAGGGTGGCACACACCTGTAGTCCCAGCTACTCAGGAGGCTGAGGTGGAAGAATCCCTTGAGCCTGGGAGGTTGAGGCTGCAGTGAGTCATATCATGCCCCTGAACTGTAGCCTGGACAAGAGAGCAAGACCCTGTCTCTGAAAAAAAAGTTTAAAAGAAATACGAAAACTTAAAGGAAGGGCCTGATGATTGATGCTTTTATAGCATCTTGAAGTTACAGAAAGAATAGAGGTTCAGAGCATGGCATGACAGGTTATGGGAGGGAGACAAAAGAAGATAAGGTAAGCAAGGGTGATCTTGTTATGCAGATGAAAGTCACAGGTAACACATCTCAGAAAGAAGAGATGCAGCCTGTGGTTAAGTCTAGATCCAGACAGGCCCTCCGACAAAGCCTGCATGTTTATTTTGCTAATGTAGATTTTTCTCTACAGACGCAAATCTCCACCACAAAAGGCAGGTTTTCAAGGTTATTTCAGTCTGAAGCCCTGTGTAAAAACATCTCAAAAGATGTCAATGAAGTGTATTTTGGGTTGAAATATTTTTGGTTTCCCTTACCACCACCTGGGTGAACATGAGGTACCACCTTGTTTCTCAGTCTCCCTGCTTGATTCCCTAGTGTTAAGGGTTGAGATGTGTCCCCTGAGATTTGAAGCCATTGTCATGGGGTTAACAAGAATTACAGACAGAAATATAGTTTATAATTAAGCATTAATCAGGCTGAGAGAAGAAAAAGGAAGAAACTCGTCAGGCAGGCAGTTAGGGTGAGTCCTCAGTTGAATTCTTTCAAACAAAAGAACAGCCTGAAAAATCAAGCTTCAACCACAGATAAGGAAACTTGCACAGGGGGGCTTGCCAAAGATATGCCCACAGCCACACAGATAAGAAAGGCTACACAGATAACTTGCCCAGACATGCCTGCAATGGAAAATTCCATCCCCGACACATGGCCAGTAAGGGGAACAAAACAATATGGAGTAACTCAAGCTAAGGGCCTGCATGCGCATTAGGAGGCGCATGCATGGAGCATGAGTGGAGCTACCAGAAATTTGCAACTTATGCAAATGAGACACCCAACCCTCATCAGTTTCTTATAAAAGCCTTTTCATTCAACTGTAAAAATGGCAACCCTCTTTCAAGCCCCCTCTCCACAGTGGAGAGCTTTCTTCTTTTGCTTATTAAACTTTCACTCCAATTTCACCCTTGGTGTCCACACTCCTTAATTTTGTTTATCATGAGACAAAGAACGTTGGGTGATACCTTGAGTGGTGAGAGACTGCTGCACTGTGGTGCGTTGGCAAGACTGTAATAGGCTGCACTGTTGTTACTGGCAGCAAATCCATACAGATCTGCAGCAACCTCAATTCTTGCTTCCTCAGAAGAAAGAATTCAACTGAGGGGCATAAGGCAGAAGAAGGTACCAAGGCAAGTTTTAGAGCAAGAGTGAAAGTTTATTAAAAAGCTTTAGAGCAGAAAGGAAAGGAAGGAAAGCACACTTGTAAGGAGGCAACTTGAGAGATCAATGTGCCATCTGACCTTTGACTTGGGGTTTTATGAGTTGTCATGCTTCCAGGATCTTGCATACCTTGCCCCCTGATTATTTTCTTTGGGTAGGCTGCTTGCATGCCTGGTGGCCTGCTAGCACTTGGGAGGTTAGTATGCGTAGTGTGTTTACTAGAGCTGTATATGTGCTCACTCGAGGATTCTCCCCTTATCAGTCAAATGTCCCTAGAAGGTCATATGCCAGTTAAACTCCACTATTTTGCCTCTTAATGTACGTGTTTGAGCCCATTCACCCAACTCCTGAGATCTTATCAGGAAGCTGCTGATCACCAGTTTCAGGTTTTTCTATCTATTGGGGGACTGCCCTTCCCTGGGGCCAACTGCACCCGATTATTATCTTAGACAGCTTAACAACTGCCTTACCATCATCTGATGGTCACCTGACATTCCTGGTGGGTGTGTGGTAGGGGAAGCCCTCTGCTGTTCTGTTTATGTCTGACCAGTTACCTACTGTAACTACATAACCAAAAGTGATGTAGCACTAGACACTGACTATTTGCATCCACACAGTTTCTATAGATAGGACTCCTGATGTTAGAATCATAAGGCTTTTGCTTAAGAATTCCTTAAGCAGAACCTGAAGTCAAGCAGAACGGCCTACACAAACCACTCTAAAGACCCCCACAGAGGAACCAGATCCATGTGAGAATATAGTTTCTTCATCTCCTTGTCCCATAACTTCACCCTGCACTCTTCCACCAATCAACAATCTCCACACTTTAGCCCACTCCAAAACTCTTTAAAGCTCTAACCCCACACTCCCCAGGGAGAAGGATTTGAGGCTTCCTCCTGTCTCATCTCCTCATTTAACAGCCTTATGATTGAACATCTTTCCCTGCTGAAACACCACATTTTGGCATATTGACTTGTTGAGTGTACTAGGCAATGAACCTATTATGTTTACAAATGTATATGTTGAAGTCCTAAGTCCCTCTACTTCAGAATGTGACCTCATTTGGAAATAAATCACAAACGTAAGATTGCAAATGTAAATAGTTAAGGTGAGGTCATTAGGACAGGCTCTGACCCAATATGGCAAGTGTCCTTACATAAAAAGGAAATTGGGGGGCAAATGCACACAGGGAGAATGTCATGTGAATATCAAGGCAGAGATCAGGTGATGCAGCTACAAGCTGAAGAATATCAAAGATTGGCCACAAACCAACAGAAGTTGGAGAAGAGACATAGGGCAGATTCCCCTTCAGTGTACTCAGAAGGAACCAACCCTGCTGAAACCACCTTTGTGAAATTACGACAGTAAGAGAAGTCAAATATAGCTGACTCCATTTTGTCTGTAGCCTCACAGGTTGGCTGTCTTTGCTCATTCCTGGGTATGGACCAAGCTAACTTTGGGAATTTGGTTTATAGTTTAAATGATAATAGCCCTTGCCAAGAACTAAACTGTTCTTGTAGAACTAATGAAAGGCCCACCAAGTTAGGAAGAGAGGGACTTGAATTCTAAACAATTACCAGCCATTATTCTGGAGGTCATAAGATTTGCAACTTCCCCAATTACTCTTGAAGATAACCTCACTATTGTAGAATCTAAGATTGGCCTTTTGAGATGACTTTTCAGGTTTTTGCATTTCTGACAACTGTATGGCACCACCTGGAGCCGCCAACCCATTCTATGACCCCTACTCAGGAAATGACTCAGCGCAAGAGAACAGTTTTGATTCCCTATCATTTCATCTCCACCCCAACCAATCAGCATGCCTCCATCCTACTCCCCTGCTCACGAAACTCTCTTTGAAAAGCACTCACCTCCAAGCCTTCAGGGAGATTGATGTGATTATTAACTCCATCTCATGTCAATTAAACTGTTTCTTTACTGCAATGTCATGGTCTTGGTGAGTCAATTTTGTTTGTGCAGTGGGCAGGAAGAACCCATCAGGCAGTTACATTGTCAACACATTAATCTCACACTTCTACCCAGAACTGTAAAGACAATACATTTCTGTTGTTTAAGCTACATAGTTGTTGGTACTTTATTATGGCAGCTCTAGCAAACTAATATGCCTAGTAAATCACAAATCAGTGGCATGTCAACCTAAAATAATTCAAGCCATCTCACTGTCTGAAGTAGCACCTGAAGTTCTTTGTCTCATGACCAAGAAAACTAAGGAGGGTGGACACCAAGGGTGAGGTTGGTGCAAAAGTTTAATAAGCAAAAGAAGAAAGCTCTCCACTGTGGAGGGGGGGGCTGAAAGAGGATTGCTGTTTCACAGTTGAATACAAGGACTTTTATAAATAGGCTGGCGGGACATGATGCCTTATTTGCATAAGGCACAAAAAACTGGTCAGGACTAAGTGTTTCATTTGCATAAGGCACGAATTCCTGACAGTTCCACCCTGTCCCTCTAGTGCACATGCAGGCTCTTAGCCTGAGTTACTTCATGTTGTTCAACTTTCCTTATTGCACATGTGTTGGGGGTGGAATTTTCCATTTTGGATGTGCCTGGATCTGTGTATCTTATCTGTGCAACTGCATATTTAGGCATATTTTAGGCAAAACCCCTGTGCAAGTTCCCTTATCTGAGTATGCCCAAAAAAGGGAAGGGATGTGCTCACTGAAGCCCACTGTGTAGATGTGGAACTTCCTGGCTACACAAAAGACATTTTTTTAAATGTTGGGTCTTGTTGCATTATCTGTGCCTGTAGCTTGATCTTTCAGGCTGCTATTTTTGTTAGAAAATAATTATTCTGAGGACTTGTCCTAACTATTTGCCTAACTTGTTCCTTCCTCTCTCCTCTCTCATAATCACAAAGGTCAGAATCTAATTTAAAAAGAGTTCATTCAAGTGCAAAGGTTGAGGACTGCAGCCTGGGATGTGCTCCTAAATTGCCTTTGGGAGTGCTCCTGAGAACAAAAGAGAAGCTCATGTTTTTAAAGAAACAAAGGACAAATCAGGAGGTGGGCAATTGTTTGATGGAAATTCTCATTGGTTCACAGAAATAACATTGTTTAGTGAGTATTGAACTATAATGTGTATGGTATTGCATAGCTACTTGTCTATAAAATGACGTGGTGGTCTAGAGCCCACATAGCAAGTGCTTAAAGAGGTAATAGCTCAAGGTAAAAGCTTAACAGTGACTGCTGTTACATTTTCAGTGCCTTTCTAGGCCTGATAACTTAAAGGGGCTTGTATTCCTCAGTTAAAAGCGTTTTTCTTTCTTAGACACACTGTAATAGTGGTCACAGATGTGTCTTTACTTGAGAACAAGGGCCCTGAAATGGCACTACAAAGCTATAATCAGAGTCAGTGCACAGCATTAAACTGGCATATACGAGGAAAGAGCCACAGAACCTTTAAAAAGATTGAATAGTTAAACCTTCCTGAATGATTTCTAGTCAGTTTCAAGTGGCAAACCTAACTCCACGGAACTCAAAGAGCAAGTTACTGTCTCACACAACCAGGAAGGACAGGGAAGTGACTGGGGAAGACTAGAGCCTGGGCCCCAACGTCTCCAGGGCTTTTTCCACCATTCTCTCTGCTGCCAGCATCATTCTTTTCTATCCACATGACACACAGCATGGCCCCAGACAACTGCTAACAACTTTAGGCACCAAGAGAGAAAAACGAGCTTTCTTTTCAGCAGCCCCAGCCAGGAAAATTCCCGGGGGGGGGGATTCAACTTGGCCCAGCCAAGTCACACACCCACCCCTGTGGTCTAGAGAAGGGGTGGGAGCTACTGGACCAAGCAATCACCATTACTACTGGACATCCAAGGAACCCATAGTATATCACTTCTGACATGCTCTGTGGACTTTAGATTCTAGGTACCAGGACACTGTCCCCACTGAAGAGGAGGGAAAAAAATATTTTTTCTCTGCCCATCTTTGGTTCTCTGGATGGGGCCCTATAAATTAGGTTCACAAGAGACAGATCAACAAGAAAAAAAAAAAAAACAGAAGTTTACTAACATGTGGATCATGTCTCCACAAGGGCACACCCAGTGACAAGCAACCCAAAGGGGTGGTAAAAACCTGGGCTTACACAATATATCGTCTTAGGCTACACAAGGCAAAAAGGAATTGGAATTTTGGGATGAGGGAGGCAAGTTATGAGAAGGTAACCAGCAAAAGTATGGTCAACAAGGATTGTTTAGTAAGGTTGGTTGTGCAGATTGAAGTCAGTGCCATCTCCAATGATAAGAGTTAAGAGACCTGCTCTTCCTGATAGGTGACAGCTTTTATATAAAAATCTCCTTTATAAATATAATTTTTATTTATGTATTTATTATTTTTTTGAGACGGAGTTTTGCTCTTGTTGCCCAGGTTGGAGTGCAATGGCGTGATCTCGGCTCACTGCAATCTCCACCTCCCGGGTTCAAGCAATTCTCCTGCCTCAGCCACCCGACTAGCTGGGATTACAGGTGGGATTACGTGTGCCACCATGCCCAGCTAATTTTGTATTTTTAGTAGAGACAGGGTTTTGCCATGTTGGTCAGGCTGGTCTCGAACTCCTGACCTCAGGTGATCCGCCTGCCTTGGCCTCCCAAAGTGTTTGGATTACAGGCATGAGTCACCGTGCCCAGCCATTTTTTTTTTTTTTTTTTTTTTTTACAAAAGAAAAACTTGTACCCCATTTTTAAAGAGCTTTTTGCTGGGTGCGGTAGCTCACATCTGTAATCCTGCACTTTGGGAGGCCAAGGTGGGTGGATTGCCTACCGTCAGGAGTTTGAGACCAGCCTGGCCAACATGGTGAAATCCCATCTCTACTAAAAAATTAGCAGGGCATGGTGGCAGGCCCCTATAATCCCATTTACTCGGGAGGCTGAGGCAGGAGAATCACTTGAACCCAGGAAGTGGAGGCTGCAGTGAACCAAGATCATCCTACTTCACTCCAGCCTGGGCGAAAGAGTGAAACTCCATCTCAAAAAAAAAAAAAAAAAAAAAAAGGAGCTTTTCCTAGGTCTGCTCATTTTCCACGGTTTTTAGTTCAAAATAATCTTTCTGCCAAAGATCCAAAGATGCATATTTAGGGGTAGCATATTTTGGTTCCCTTCGCCACTCTAGGACGCATACTTGGGACCACTGATCCTCCTCTGTGGAAGTAACTGCGGTCACACTTTTTTCCTTTCTTAGAAATATGCAGGAAATGATTTAGGCCGTTTGGACCACCCATGAAAGCCATCTGTGTATGGGAGGAGTGGAGACGTCCACACAGGTGCTGATAGCATGACTTAGAAACACAGAGCACAGAACCTGACCAAAAGAACTCCTAACTGGAAGCTGCATTCTCCTTCCCTGCCATGGGCGAGGGGGGATAGCTTTATCATAATTCTGTAGCCAAATCGAGGAAGTGCCTCCCAAACAGCATGTGGTTAAGAACACATACTCTGAAACCTAGGTTCAGCTCCCAGCTCTGGCCCTTACACACTGTGACCTTGAGCAAGCTCCTTAACATCTCTGCGTTTCCATTTTCTTTTCTGTAAAAGGCAGACTTTTCTCATTTTTCTTTTTTTGTAAAAAGTATTGGACTTGATTACATGTAACAGCCTTAAACAAGTGTCTGGCACACTATATAAATGTTTGTTGTCTTCTTATTGATGCTATTGTTATAATTCTGAAGAGCGTGGACTTTGGAGTGGGACATCCATTGTTCATATTGCTGTTCTGCCTCTTACTAAATATAGCCTTGGGCAGTTACTTAATCCATCTGCTGCCTCAGTTTCCCCATCTCTAAAATAGGATTAATAATGGTTATTTCCTTGTGGCATTGCTGTGAGAACTGACTGAGATCATACACGTAAGGTGCTAAGTAGTATGGTGCCTGGCACACAGTGAACACTCAGCAAATGTTTGCCATTGTTATCCTGTGTTTAAATATATCCAGCCCTGTCAACACATGCAATTGTTAATACTTATTACGTGCTCTCAATGGTGGGGCTATGCTGGGGAATACAGGGGAAATTAGGGCTGGAAGCAACCTAGGAGACCTTGTCCAACTTTGTTACTTGCTGGATTTTATTTTATTTTATTTTGTTTTATTTTGTTTTATTTCATTTTATTTTTGAGACGGCGTCTCGCTCTGTCACCCAGGCTGGAATGCAGTGGTGCGATCTCAGCTCACTGCAACCTCCTGCCTCCAGGGTTCAAGTGATTCTCCTGTCTCAGCCTCTGAAGTAGCTGGGACTACAGGTGTGCGCCACCACACCTGGCTACTTTTTGTATTTTTTAGTAGAGACAGGATTTTGCCATGTTGGTCAGGCTGGTGTCGAACTCCTGACCTCAGGTGAACTGCCCGCCTCGGCTTCCCAAAGTACTGGGAATACAGGTGTGAGCCACTGCGCCCAGCCACTTGTTGGATTTTAACTCTGAGCTCTGAGCATCTACATCTTCATCAGCCTAAAGGGACTTGACCCATCGGCCGGCTCCCAGGAGCAGCATCAGTGGCAGTAACTCAAACACAACAACACTGGTTAAGAGGGTGCTTCGTGTTATACCTCAAAAGTGTCTGGGTTTGCTGACAGCAAGCAACCAATTACTTGAAAAAATCTGGGGGGAGGCAGATCAGTTAGTATCTGCATAGCGAGGGAACAGCACACTGCAAGAAAACGTCAAATCCATATGGGTTTGGAGACACATCACCATTAGGCAAGTTGGTCTCAATGCAAAACAGTTTTGCTGGATGAGATGTAGTGGGTGTACTGATGAGCCAAAAAGGCTTGTGTTTTTCACTTCCCTGCTTTTTTTCACTCCGACTTCTGTTGTTAGTTAGCATATGGCAGCTCAGATGTCTGAATGAAGTGTAAATTGCATTTGTGATATCTACAGCTAGAAATGATCTATTTAGGAAGAAGGAGAAAAAAAACTGACACAAAATAGGATAGAGCCCTGGTGTCTTTAAAAGGAATCGCCTTTAAGGTCCTGGAAAACAAGCTCTGACTTTCGGGTGCCTTGCCAACCATGATCCCAAGCCGCTGTTCCACTTCGACACTTGGCAAAAGCCAGAATGAACAAAGGCAGCAACTCAACTGTCTTCATTCTTCAGTGGTTCCAACAGATGACATCATCTGTGACTGCGTTCCCCTTTTCTAATTATGGAAATCAGACTTGGGAAATCAAAATCAGTCGGAATTGGCTACTTACCCAAACTCCTCTCTCCTATCTATAAACGTACACAACCAACTATCTTAAAAATGACTTTATTTTTAAAGAGTGTGCAGTGCTGGAGTGGGGTAAGAGGGCAAAAGGATAAAATATCCAGAAACAAAAATCCAGAATGGCATACGCTTTCCTGTGTGACCCTTTTGGGCCTGAATATTGGCCCTTGTAAAAAGCTTCAAGTTTCCACCAGGTGTCCTGAATTTTCAGTCTCATTGGATATTTTCTTAATCTGGAAATTATTGTTTTTCATCTTACGAGAGAATATACTTAAAAACCAGTCCTCAGTACCCTTTTCGGAGATTGAGAAAACAGAGCCAGTGTGGCTTAAACAATTCCCCTCTCCCCAAAATGGAGGCTGGTGAAGACCACGTGACAGTGGGGGTCTTCAGCCTGACACGTGATATCCCACTCCCAGTGACAGCATCCATGAACTGGAATGGCACGGAGAGCATCAGCACCCTGCACAAAGGACAGCATCCTTCTTCATCCACTTTGACACCTGGCAAAAGCCAGAATGAACAAAGGCAGCAACTCATCTGTCTTCATTCTTCAGTATCTAACCATTCACTCATCCAAGAAAAACTTACTGCACACCTACTCTCTCCTCAGCACTAGAAAACGATGATGAATCAGACCTGGTTCCTCCACTGTAGTAAACAGAAAGGTCCATTTATCTCCCACCTCCAAGAATAGACACTAGGCTCCCAGGGGCTTGATTGTCATTGTTACTGTCATTGGTAAGCATTTATCATTCGTTTTTGGCAGGTCAGCATCTGAGCCATTCTTCAATATTATGGGCTGCCCCTTTTGATGTCTTGCTGGGAGCCATGAGCCACTCCCAATGGCAGACTCTTCCTTTTTTAGCCTCCTTTGCAACTTGAATTAAGATACCTACAAGATGCCTGATTATCAGAGCATCTGTACTGGAGAGTGACTCAGGAGCTGCAGGGTCCACTGGCACCTACCCTAGTGCAGTGGAGGCAGAGGTGATGGTGACCTCCAGAGACAGTCACAGCAAGGTGGTACAAGCAGTGGAGTCATCTTAGGAACGGTTCTGTTGTGATTTGGGAGGTTTATCCTGGCCACATGGGCTCCAGTCCTAGCTCTCTGGAGCCCCTGGAAATTTAGTTAATGACCTAATATTTTAATACACTTCTTACTGCTTAAATTAGCCAGGCTTGGTTTCAGCCGCTTATGCTAAGATCTCTGACAGATACATCCCCCGAGACCCGAGTCTACAGCAGATACCTCTCAGCACCCAGGTATAAGAGATAGTAATGTGGTAGTGCAGGCGACAGAGAGATTTGGGCAGAACGATGCAGAAAGCAAACCTTTATCTTTCTGCAAAATGTGTCAGAAGCTGAATCTACAAAATGGAAAGCTCTATTTGGCCTTAGACTTTCCATATGACAATACTGACATATGGTATTGGCCATAATACATACATAGCATCCTTCAAGTTGCATATATTTCAATTAATCAAACTGCATATTGTAATTCCTGTTCATCCAGTAATCCTATTTCTAGGAACCTACTCCAAATAAATGAGCTATTATTTCATTTTGAGAATATTTGTATTCATCAAGGTTCTCCAGAGAAACAAAACCAATAGGATATAAAGAGATATGTAGAAAGAGATTTATTGTGAAGAACTGCCTCATGATGGAGGCTTATAAATTCCATGATCTGCCATCTGCAAGCTGGAGGCTTGGGAAAGCTAGTGATATGGTTCCTATCCAAGCCCAAAGGTCCAAGAATCAAGGAAGCCAGTGAGTTAAGTCCCAATCCGGGTTTGAAGACTGGAGAACCAGAAGCACTGATGTCCTAGGGCAAGAGAATATGGATGTCTCAGCTTAAGAAGAGAGCGAGCAAATGTGTTCCCTCTCTGCCTTTTGTTCTATTTGTACCCTCAACGTATTAGCTGGTACCTGCTCACATTGGTAAGGGCAGATCTTCTTTACTCAGTCTACTGAGTCAAATGCTAATTTCTTCCAGGAATGCCCTCACAGACACACCCAGAAATAATGCTGACCAGCTGCCTAAGCATCCTTTAGCCCAGTCAAGTTGACAATAAAAATTAACTATCGGGACGGGCACAGTGGCTCATGCCTGTAATCTCAACACTCTGGGAGGCCAAGGCAGGAGTATTGCTTGAGTCCAGGAGCTCGAGACCAGCCTGGGTAATACAGTGAGACCTCATCACTACTAAAAATATATGTATAATTAATATTTATTATTATATATTTTTATTTATATGTATTATATGTTTATTAATAATATATATATTTAAAATTAACTATCATAATGTTCAACATAGTATCATTAATAAAAATCATAAACCAGAAACAACATAAATAAGGATAATTGAAACAAAGCAGAACTGATAAAAATAATGTTTTCATTTTTAATTAATTAATTTAGAAATGGGGTTTTGTTCTATTGCCCAGGCTGGAATGCAGTGGTGGGAATCATAGCTCACTGCTGGTCTCAAGCAATCCTCTCATTTCAGCCTCCCAAGTAGCAGGGATTATAGGCACAAGTCACTGTGCCTGGGTGAAAATAATGTTTTTAAAAAGCAAGTAAGGTCATGAGGAGGATATAAAACTTTATATAAAGTTATATAAAGTAGTAGGATACAAATTTTGTGTAAAACTTCTGCTTTATATGAATAGTGTCTGTTTATAAAGGCAATAGATGACAATTTTGATAGCTGTTATCTCCACATTGTGAGATTGCAGGTATTTTTTAATTTTTAAAGACTAAAAAATAACTAGATCTTTACACTTGGCAAATTTATTTTATTTTATTTACTTCTTATAACTTACCATTTTTAAGATAATGATTATGCATTAGTCAATTTTTATATATGTTCTATTATATATTTATATATTTTCTATTTGTATTTTGGGGTGTGTGTGTGTGTGTGTGTGTGTTTTGCTTTAAGGAAAAAAATACCAAAATACAAATATACTAATAGAAAATATATAAAAATCACCAGGTACAGTGACTCATGTCTGTAATCTTAGCACTTCGGAAGGCCAAGGCAGGTGGACTGCTTGAGCCCTGGAGTTCAAGACCAGCCTGGGCAACATGGCGAAACCCCGTCTCTACTACAAATACAAAAACTTAGATGGGAGGAATACCTGAGCTTGGAAAGGTAGAGGCTGCAATGAGTCGTGATAGTGCCACTGCACTCCAGCCTGAATGACAGAGTGAGGCCCCATCTCAAAAAACAAACAAAATAGAAAATATATAAAAATAATATATATATATTTTTTTTGAGACGGAATCTCGCTCTGTCACCCAGGCTGGGGTGCAGTGGCTGGATCTCAGCTCACTGCAAGCTCCGCCTCCTGGGTTCACGCCATTCTCTTGCCTCAGCCGCCCACGTAGCTGGGACTACAGGCGCCGGCCACCTCGCTTGGCTAGTTTTTTGTATTTTTTAGTAGAGACAGGGTTTCACCGTGTTGCCAGGATGGTCTCAATCTCCTGACCTCGTGATCCGCCCGTCTCGGCCTCCCAAAGTGCTGGGATTACAGGCTTCAGCCACCGCACCCGGCCTAAAAATAAATTTTAAAATATGTAAATATATCTGGAATTCTGGTTTTTCCCTAATTCAGTCTACTGCCCCACCAGTATTTGTAAGTTAGTGAAGTTCTGCCCATATTTGCGATAGCATATCAAAACAATAATGCTAGTAAAACAGGAAGCTCCACGATATTATATTAACAACAGGCATATTTTGTAGACTTCTCTCCCACACTTCCTAAGATGCAATGACAGGACTCTGGCCTTTGAGAAGCTTGCAAGACGTATTATGGGTTTTTTAAAATGGATTTTATAGAAGAGAAAGACAAGATAAAATAATGCCAAGTGACAGATTAGTGGTCCATACTTGAAAAGCTACAGGAATTTAAGAAAGCTAAATTTAAAAAAAGGTTGCTCACCTTAATTGGATAGTCAGACAGTTATCTTAAAAATGCTAAGATTTACTGTAAGCAAGTGGTTCTCACTTTTTGGTCTCAGAACTTTTTTATACTTAAGAATGATTGAAGATCCCAAAGAACTTTTGTTTATATGGGCTTGTGTACAGATGTTTACCCAGTTAGAAACAAAAACAGAGCCTTTAACTATTTATCAATAATTTAAAAATAATAATAAATCTAATTACATGCTAACATATATTTTTATTTTTATTAAATGTAACTATATTTTCTAAAACAAAAGAAAAATTAGTAAATAGAATGGTACTGTTTTACATTTTGCAAATCTCTTTAATGACTGGTTTAATAAAAGACAGCTTGATTCTCATACCTGTTTCTGTACTCAAGCTATTATAACATATTGCTTGGTTGGGTCGAAGCATGTGAATAAAATCTAGCCTCATACAGATATATAGTTAGCAAAAGGAGAAGTATAGAGCCTTTTTCAGATAATTGTTGGTCTTTCTTTCTTTCTTTCTTTCTTTCTTTCTTTCTTTCTTTCTTTCTTTCTTTCTTTCTTTTAATTAATTTGTAGAGATGGGATCTCGCCATTTTGCCTAGACTGGTCCTGAATTCCCGGGCTCAAGCAATCCTCCCACCTCAGCCTCCCAAAGTGCTAAGATTTCAGGCATGAGCCACCACATCCAGCCTACTTTTTTCTTTGACAAGACACCTGTCTGGGTCAGTTCAGGCTGCTATAACAAAACATCATAAACTAGGTAGTTTATCAACGATCAAAATTTATTTTTTGCAGCCTGGAGTCTGGGAAAGCCAAGATCAAGGCACTGACAGATCTGGTGTCAGGTGAAGGCCTGCTTCCTAGTTCACAGGTGATGCCTTCTCTCTGTGTCCTCACATGGCAGAAGGAGACAAGCCTGTCTCTGGAACCTCCTCTGCAAGAGCATCAGTCCCATTCGTGAGGACTCTTCCTCCATGATCCAGTCACCTCCCAAAGGCCCTCACCTCCTAACATCCTCACGTTGGTGATTTGGTTTCGAAATACGAATTTTGGGGAACACAAACACCCAGACCGTGGCAACATCAAAGCTTCGTTAGTAATTCTTAAAGATTAGTGGCAATGTGAAACCTGAAACCATATCAATGAATATTTATCCTCTGTCATAATAAAACCCATTGGTCTACACGGACTTTGAGTGGCTCTTTTACCTGCATAATTTTGTAACATAATGCAATGGTCGTTTGGAAAATTTTGATCTTCAAAATGTTGGCACATTTTATTAATCAATATTTTAAGAATCACATCGGTTAATATTACCATGGAGTTCATCCAAAAGAGGCTTTAATTATTTGGAAGCTGTCAAGCTCACAGTAGTGGATATAAGTTTCCCAAAATTCTTATTTTTGCTGGAAAGCCCCAATTTTATTTCTGGCAACAAATACTGTTTTTCCTGAAGTAATGGATTCAGTTCATTTTTGAAACAATATTAGCCGAATACACAAGTCTGAATAACCGTTGTTTGTCCATCAGTTGTTCTTTCAGATAAAAATGCTGTTCTATGAAAAAAGGAGCAGTTCAGCTCACGGTGGCACAAATGCTGTTCCTCTAGACAACCAGTGAATATCACTATGCAACCAAAGTGCTTGATGCGTGTCTCGCATTCCATTACGCAAAATATTTTACAATGTGCATACTTCAAAGTCAAGATTTAATACAGTTACTGACTTTTTATTTCATTAACAACATTCTTATGTGACACCGGCTTTGTTTTTCTATGTGTGAGTGATGGTGGCTGTTTGACTATTACCCACCATTGCATTTACGCCATCAGTACAAATGTTAACACAGTGAAAAAGGCAGACAGCATCTTAGTATTATTATGAAAACAATTCTGACATCAGGATATCGTGAAAGAGTCTTGGAGCCCCCCAGGGATCAATAGAACTACTTTGACAACCACTGCTCTAAACCTTGAAACCTTTAAGGAAGGGGAAGACTTTGACAGGCATCAGGAAATGAATGCCCGTGGCACAGTGGCCATTTAGCGGAGGGGGTAAGACAAAGGCTGGGAAGGCAAGTAGATGCTAAACCATAGACAGCCTTATATACCGGGGAACAGAGCTTGGATGTTATCCTTGGAGAGTTTGTTTGTTTGTTTGTTTGTTTTTGTTGAGATGGAAACTTACTGTGTTGCCCAGGCTGGAGTGCAGTGGCATGATCTCAGCTCACTACAACCTCCGCCTCCCAAGTTCAAGAGATTCTCCTGCCTCAGCCTCCCAAGTAGCTGGGACTGTAGGCACATACCACCACGCCCGGCTAGTTTTTGTATTGTTTGTTGAGACAGGGTTTCACCATGTTGGCCAGGCTGACCTCAAGTAATCCGCCCACATTGGCCTCCCAAAGCGCTGGGATTACAGGTATGAACTACTGCACCTGGCCTATCCTTGGAGATTTTAATAACCATAGTTATCATTTGTTTATCGCCAACTATGTGCCTGGCATTTTGCACACAGTAATTTGCACTTCACGTTAATCCTGTGAGGCAAGCATTATCACTTCCATTGGGTGGAAGAGGAAGCTAAGAGTCAGAGTTAAGTAACTTGCCCTAACTTACAAGGCTAGGGACAGTAGAGAAGCCCAGGTAGACGTGGCTGCAAAGCTTGGATTACTTCCTCCATTCCCAACTTCCTCCCAAGCTATGTTTTTTAACCCTGCTAAGTAGGATCCTGGAACACGTATGGTCCTAAAACATTTAGTCTGACATCCAGCACTCTGACTGTAAATCTTGTGTGTTTACTCTGGGTTCCCTAAGGGCAAAGATCAGGTCTATTTATATGCCCAGCACACTGTGGTCACTTAATAAATCTTTAACCACAAAGGTAGTGATTTTTATGGAGCCCAGCTCCTCCTAGATTCCTTTCAACTTTCTGTGAGTTTAAAATGTACACACCTGAGTGAGAAGATTTTTTTTCCTGGGTGAAACATGGACACCCATATTTTCTGAACATGACTGTGTTCCTCAGTGATCACACAGCTGCCTCTCCACAACCATTCCTGCATAATTGTAAAGTAAGCAAGTCTTGTCTTCTTCACCTTCCCACTTGCGCCTTCTTGGAGGCACTGAATCTTACTCTGGAAGAAGATTGGACTTTGAAACAGGCTGACCTGAATTCAGGTCCCAACTCCACCACTGACAAACTGTGTAACCACTGGCAACAGATACAACCTCTCTCAGCCTCCAGTTTCACATCAAAAACACAGTAGTAATACTGTTATCTTCAGAAAGTTGTTGAGAAGATTAAATAAAAGTGTGTTAATAAACCAAAGCTCCTGGTGCCTTTTCTTTCCTCCATAATTCTCTCCAAACTATTTTTCAACCCAGCATTATCTGTCTATGCTCATACCATGGGTTAGTATGCTAACCTTCCTATTACTTTAGAAATTATCCAATAAGCTAACAAAAATAACAAATGCAAAGCCTTGTTGATAAAGCCTGTTTCACCCCAGTGGGAACTCTAAAATGTGTTCCTGAATGCAAAAGGTTTTAATGGGTTCCCTGGTCAAATAATTCTGAGAAACGCTGCAAACTAAATCTTCCTCTATGGATGGCCCAGGTTAGCCTGCTAATGGCTCCGGGAAGTCCCAGAGAAAAGAAAACCCATTTAACTTCATAGAACAGCTAAAGAAATGTATGTGCAGTGTTGAAGACTTTTTCCTGGTACAGTGGTCCCCTCTAACCCACGGTTTCCCTTTCAGTTACTGGCAGTCGACCTCCGTGGAAAAATAAGTAAGCAGAGTACAATAAGATATTTAGAGAAAGAGAGACTGCATTCGCATATTGTTATCATTGTTGTATTTCATTATGATTGTTATTAATCTCTTACTGTGCCTAGTTTATAAATTAAACTTTATCATAGACATGTACATATAAGAACAGCATAGTATACATAGGGTTCTGTACTATCTGCGGTTTCAGGGATTCACTGGGGATCTTGGAATGTATCCACTGCAGATAGGCAGGGACTACCGTAATCATCCCCCCACCCTCAAGAAAAGTTTCCTCCAATACCATTTTAAGAAGCACCTTCTTACTCCCAAACTTGTGATTCCCAAATGATGACATCTTATGCATGGGGCAGTCGCCATGTAGACTGAGACACGTTAGCTCCCTTCTTGGGGGGTCTGTTGGCTCTGGATCTAAAAGCAAACTCCTAAAGACTGGTACAGGCTGGACATTACATTGGTTTGATTTAAGGAGAACTCAAATCTAAAACCTAAACATTTACAGCACTTTTCAGTTTACAAAGCATTTAAAAATACATTATCACTTTCAAATATGTTATTTCAGTTTTTCCCTAGAAGAGCCCTTAGATAGCAGTCAAGATATGGTTACCTCCTTCTGTGGGTTATGGTGTTAGGGCTCAGAGAGATGAAATCATTCCCTACATCACTCAGGAAGTCGCAGAGCTCAGGCTAACTGCAGACTTCTGGCTCGACTCCTGGGCTAATTCTGAAGAGTCCGGAACAAAAACCAAAACAACACAACAACAAAAAGCCAGAAGAGAGGGAGTTGAGGGAAAGGAGGCAGAAAGGACAAATGCATGCAATGCTGTGTGTCTTCTAATCTAGTCACGAGCGCCATGTCGACATGCCTATCTACCTCAGTGGCTTTTTCACCACCGACAATGCTCTTCTCCCAAGAGACGAGTAGCCCCAAAAGGCAAAAGCAGGTCTCAATACCTGCCAAGCTCCTGCTCCACCTGAGGCCCCAAGCAGCCCCGAGGGCATTGGAGGGAGCGGGACTCCGTCTCTACCCATCACAGCTGCCAGCCCTGGAGGTGACAAATCAGCTCTAATGACAGTTACCTCCAAGCCTTCCCAAATCCTGGCTCCCTCCCTTCCCTCACAGCATTTTCCCTGGCTCCCGTTACCCTTGGCCAATGGACACCAAAAACCAGTGCACCGTCAGCCAGAACTGTGTGAGTTCAACACTCAAGATGTAATGTCTCTAATTCAAATGTTAGGTGTCTTCTTCTGGATCATCGGCCCTCTTCCTAAAAGCCAAGAGAGGAAGGAGAGAAGAAGGAAAGGCGGAGAAGATGGGAGAAGAGAAATAGTGATTATCTCTGGGTGGGACTCATTTTTTCCTTTTGGTCTCAAGGGCATTTTCAGGATTTTGTAAACTCTTGGTGCTTACCGCTCAATGATGTCATCTTCTCCTTCCAACGCTTTATGTGAACAGGGCTCTGGTGTTACTTGTCGTAAATCTTAAGTTGCCCTCCCTGCTTTAGCAGTCTCTAGGTCACTCTCACCTGTTGAATAAACTGTGATTAATGTAATGAAGAGAAGAATGCATTGCAAACATGGAAATTCTGACTTACGCTACCTCTGAAAATAAGAGTCCTGCTTCTAGGCTCTGCTGGGCTTGGGTGCTCGCCCAGAAACTTCCCATTCCTTAGAGAAGATATTTCCCAATAAGCTTCACCTTACTTTTTGTGTTAACAACAGCATACTTTTCTGTTCTGGTTCTTGGGACAAAAACTCTTTGGTTTTCTTTCCACATAAGTCACGGTTAGGACAGTTACAAAAGATTTAGAAACATTATTAGCACCACTGAAACTCACATTTTCAGGAAGCAGAGAGTGACTCTGTCTGGGATGATAAGGCAGTTTCCTACATGGTAATTAATAAAATGTATTCTCACCAGGGAAATAAGTCAGATGTTTACATTAATCAAAATATATCTAAACTTAGAAATGAGGAAAAATTATTCGTTGTTAATTTTCCCACTGCAATTTTTTTAAAACCCACTATACCAATTTTCATTCCCTTTCTACATTCTAACATACCTATTTTGCACATGGAAAACATTTGCTATGAAATCAAAGAAATATCCATTTTTATTTTATTTATTTGTGAGCTCAAGTGTCTGCTAAGGAATATGACTGAAGAACTGAAGAGTCTTTTGTCTTTGTTTTTGTTTTTCCCTAGAGTTTATAAGCATTTTTATAAGGAATTATATTGTTTTGCTAGGGCTGCCATAACCAGGTATCACAGTTATATCACAGTTATATCACAGGCTTAAGTTATAGAAATTTATTTTTTCACAATTCTGGAAGCTAGTAGCCTAAGATCAAAGAGTTGGCTGGCGAGGTTTTTCTGAGGCCTCTCCTGGGCTTAAACATGGCCATCTTTTGCCTGTGTCTTCAGATGGTCTTTCCTGGGTGCATGTCTGTGCCCCAACTTCTTTTTTTTTTTTTTTTTTTTTTTTGAGATGGAGTCTTGCTCTGTCTTCAGGCTGGAGTACAGTGGCGCGATCTCGGCTCACCGCAACCTCCACCTCCCGGGTTCAAGTGGTTTTCCTGCCTCAGCCTCCTGAGTAGCTGGGATTAGAGGCACCCGCCACCATGCCCAGCTAATTTTTGTATTTTTAGTAGAGACGGGGTTTTGCCATGTTGGCCAGGATGGGCTTGTTATCTGCAGGCAGGTTATCCACCTGCCTCGGCCTCCCCAAAGTGCCAACATCTTCTTATAAGGACACCAGGCATGTTGGATTAGGGTCCACTCTATCAACCTCATTTTAACTTAATTACTTCTGTAAAGGCCCTGCCTCTGAATACAGTCACTTTCTGAGGTCCTGGGGGTTAGGACTTCAACATATGCATTTAGGGGGCACACATAATAGGAGTCATTGGTCACAGGAGGCCTCATGGGTGACAGCAAAATGGAATAAGTTAAGTGAAGAATGGCAGAGGCAACTAGATGAGGAATCAGAACACCTTTGGCCTCAGCATGTTATTTGCTGGTTATGGGACCTTGGACAACTTTCTTACCCTCTCTGGGTATCTGATCTTCAAGGTCAAATGAATAAAGAAAAAATGAACTAGAAAATTTCTGAGGCATTAGGCAAGTCTATCCATCTGTCTCAGTTGCGTAGTAATGCAAGGAGAGGCAGAAGCAACAACATACCACATTGATTTTTTGGCAGCCTGAGAGAGAAGTTTGCTTCCCAACAGCACCATGAGAAACCGTTCCCTGTTTCTTCCAAATGAACACCCAAAGAAAGTCAGTGCAATACTTTATAAAAATGCCCCATTGCAGTCAACAAAGTCTGCAAATCTGATTTTGCACACCCTAGGGTATCTCAAGAATGACAAGGAACATAAAATACTTTGCAAACTTTTTGTAAGAAAATGGATTTTCCTTCACCTTTAATTTTGTTTTTTTTATTTACCTTTAAAAAAACAAACCAATTGTGTGGAAAATCTGAGGATTTTTTAAAATCGCACTTTTTAAGTTTTATTTTATATTTAATGACACATTTTTACACATACTAATTGTGCATATTGATGGAGTATGGTGTCATGTTTTGATATATGTATGCATTGTGCCATGATCAAATAAAGGTATTTGGCATATCCATCATCTCAAACAATTATCACTTATTGGTAATGGAAACATTCAAAATTCTCTCTTCTAGCTATTTTGAAATATGCAATACAATATTGTTAACCATAGTCACCCTACTGTGTGATAGAATACCAGAACTCAATTCCTCCCATCTAACTGTAACTTTGCACTCCCTTTGCCTTTAATTTTAGAATGAAAAGTAGTAAGTATGGAATGGTGAAAGTGAATGGTGAACAGCATCTTGAGTGAATTCCTGTGAATGCGAGTACAGGCCTTGAAGGACCGCATAAGAGACAGAGACCTGCGGGGTGGGGAAGTGAGTGCAGCTCCCAGAGGGGCCTCCCTTCTCCTACACCCTGGGCACCCTCTGCAATACTTACTGCTTAAAAGCTACAGAGTGCTTTGGGATTCCCAGAGAGGCTTCACCCACCTGTCTCCGTTGGCCTCCACATCAACCCACCAAGGCAGGCTTTACTACTTACGTCGCTATACAAATCAGGAAACAGAACCCAAGCCCTGTGTTTCCACGACAACTTCACCGCCCTTCAAGACATGATCCTGGTGTATAAACACTGTGTGTGAGTCAAGACCTTGACATTCTGTGAAGATGATATGGGACTTCCATGCTTCTGGTCACCAGCCTTCCCTGAGGCTGCTCTCGGCTGTCCACAGCTGGGACTCCCTGATCAGCCGTAGGCTAACAATGATCCATGTTCCAGACCTGACCCTCTTCTTTTCCTCCTTCACCAATGTTTGCTGAAAACTTGTGCTGTGTTGGGCATTGTGCTGGGCACTGTGGATAGAAAGGGTAGACCCAGATGCAGTTGTTTCAAGGAGCCCACAAAGGTGGGAGGGACAAATCAGAAAATCAAATCTTTGCACAGTCTTGTGAGTGCTGCCTGGCTTAGCTACCTGAAGCTGGGGGAGCACAGAGAAGGTGCATGCATGCCAAGGAATCAGAGGCTGGGGAGTGCAGCAGCAGGAGGCATCCTGCAGGAGGTGGCACTTGAGCTGGGACCTGAAGACCCACTGAGACCTGTTAACAAGGGGTACAGGATTTTAGTTAAAGGTCAGTTGGTGTGGCTATGGATTGGTCTTGGAGAAGGTAAAGCATAAGGTAAAGCCATAAGTTCTACAGTAAGGAATTTAAACTTAACTACAAAGATCATGGAGTCAATTTAACTCTCCAGTGTGTTCATCCTAGTGACATGGCCTTAAATGGGTTGATTAACCTCACCAAACATCAATTTTCTCATTGTGAAATGAGAATTCTGTATCTACCTCATAGAGTAGTTGTGTAGATTGAATGAGATCATCTATGTAAAATTTATAATAGCACACGAGGTCTTAAGAAACGCCTTCCATTAGTGATACTACCATAATCAATATTATTGTGATTATTTAAAAAGGGGCATGGCAAGGTCTGTATTTCAGTCTCTGGCTGTCTTGCCAGATCCCTTTTCTTTCTCTGCTCTGCTCTGTCTGCAAAGCTGACTCCCAAAGACTGCACTCCCAGGCTCCCTGCTAGCTTCTTGTTCATTGAACCCATTAGATACACAAGTAGAAGTTTTTCAACTGAGAGAAAGAGAGGTCCATGGATATTTCTTCCCACCCCCGCTTCACCCCTGCACCCCACCCTCACCCCCACTTTCCGTGCTTTAAGGCTGTGCTCTGGTCATAGCTGTGACTCTCCACATTGTAATGGGCTCTCCAGCAAGCAAAGCAGAAGGCAGCGACTTGGGCTCCAGAGACTTATTTGGAAGGTGATTCCAAGAATAGGGGAGTAAGTAGGGTCAGACAGGAGAGGAAGGAAATCGAATATGAGGATGTCATTGAGATCACCACTGGAACCTACCAAAATTTGTCTCTGGGGGACCTCTGAGAAATGCACAGAACACCTCTGGGATTTCCCTGGAAAGGACAGGACCTTTGATTTGGAGGCTGCCGGTTGATTTGCCAGCTCCTGTGCCCCACCCACTGTTTGCTGGGTACTGCAGAGGCATTGCAGCTTCTATGTTTTCCAGCTGCACTTTCAAGCAAGCCAAGCAAGTGCAGCTTTAGAGAAGGCCTTGCAAATAAATCAGAAGGACACTTGCCTCTCTTTTAATGGAAAGCTGTCAGGGTGAGACCACCATTGCAGCTGAAATCAGTAGAAGGCTAGGGGATGTGACAGGGACACAGAAGTGTTCACTATAGATACCAAACACCATTCCTGCTGGGCCACTGTCTCTACAGCTTCAGGGCCTCCCTTCATCATTTTGTTTTTCTTTTGGCCTAAAAGATGTTTTCCTCCCATGCTAGTCTCTGTGCCCATAGTCCTTGTTAGAGCCCTTGATCCTGACTCTACTTCTGTAAACAATTTCTTCCTTCCTTAAAGTCTTTTCCACTGAACCAACTGAATGGGGATTATGCTCCCTGCCAGGACCCTGGCAGATACAGACCAAGGATTCTGGCTGCAAAACTGAGGTTGTTGGGGTGTGAGATGGTGTATTAGTCAGGGTTCTCTAGAGGGACAGAACTTATGGAGTAGATATATACAGAAAGGGGAGTTTATCAGGTATTAACTCACACAATCACAAGGTCCCACAATAGGCTGTCTGCAGGCTGAGAAGCAAGGAGAGCCAGTCCAAGTTCCAAAACTGAAGAACTTGAAGTCCGATGTTCGAGGGCAGGAAGCATCCAGCACCAGAGAAAGATGTAGGCTTGGAGGCTAGGCCAGTCTCTCTTTACACATTTTTCTGCTTGCTTTATATTCTAGCCACACTGGCAGCTAATTAGATTGTGCTCACCCAGATTAAGGGTGGGTCTGTCTTTCCCAGCCCACTGACTCAAATGTTAATCTCCTTTGTCAGCACCCTCACAGACACACCCAGGATCGATACTTTGTATCCTTCAATCCAATCAAGTTGACACTCAGTGTTAACCATCACAAGTCCATTCCTTGTCAATTTGAACCTACACACATCTCCTGAGATGATACATAATCTTCAAATAAAGACAATAATAAGGTCATAATTATGGCTAACATAATACAACTATCCTTCATACAATTGGAAACCCACCAATCCCCAACCCAAATACTATTACATAAAGTTAACAATACTTACATGCTGATACGAAGTCAATAAATCTTACGTCACATGATAAAGGAAAAGGTAACAAAATGAAGATATTTTCTTAGTACAAATGTATATATGCACAAACATGTTTTTAACAAAAGAAGGAGGAAATATTCATGACAATTACAGTTCTCATTTCTGCAGCTGGTCATGTGATAATAGCTGGTATTGATGAATACCCATTCTGTATCCCCTTTGCCTTCAGCAAGCACCTTGGCAGGTCGTGGTTTTTTTCCTAGTGGAGTGACCCAAACCTTCCTTCCTGACGAGTCTGGGCCATTTGTAGTCCTGTCTGGATTGGGCTGTTGTAGCTTCCCATTGACCTTAATCACAGGGCATGGTAATACTGAGAGACACCCTAATGGATCTCCTGTATTCCATGCACACTCTTCCCTACCTCTGTTGTGGAGTAGTAGACTGATTTCATCTTGATAGTCCAAGTCAGTCACCGCAGCCAACACTTTAACTCCCTTCTTAATCTGTTGACTTAAAGGTAGGAGGAGCCAAAAGTGTCCAGGTGGCAATCTCAACTTCCAGTTTAATGGAATCGTTGTTGTATCTCCTGATGGCACTCATCCTCTCTCTGGATCTAAGACCTCTAGGTCAGCAGGATGTAATGCTGTGGAAACAGGAAGTGAAATTTTGCTAGTGGATCACTAGAGGTGATGGTGAGTGGTACCACTTCCACTTCCACCCTTTAATTCCTGGACCTGTGAATCCTGACTATGGAAGAAACAGTGCCATATATTGGACACCGATTCAGAGCATACACAGCCTTCTGGAGAACTTAGCCCCAGCCCTGCAAACTATTGTTACCTAGTTGGTGTTGTAACTGTGACTTCAAAAGGCCATTACACTTTTGGATTGATTCTATCAATCCAGCCGCTTCAGGACAGTGGGGAGCATGGTAAGACCAGTGAATTCCATGAGCAGAAGCCCACTGCTGTACTTCTTTAGTCATAAAGTGAGTGCCTTAGTCAGAGGCAATGCTGTGTGAAATACCATGGTGGTGGATGAGGCATTCCGTGAGTTCACGGATAGTAGTCTTGGCAGAAGCATTGCATGCAGGATAGGCAATCCCATATCTGGAGTAAGTGTCTATTTCAGTGAGGACAAACCTCTGTCCTTTCCATGATGGAAGAGGTCCAATATAATCAACCTGCCTCCGGGTAGTTGGCTGATCACCCTGAGGAATGGTGCCATATTGAGGGCTCAGTATTGGTCTCTGCCTCTGGCAGCTGATTAGATTGTGCCCACTAGATTAGGGGTGGGTCTGCCTTTCCCAGCCCACTGACTCAAATGTTAATCTCCTTTGGCAACATCCTCACAGACACACCCACGATCAATACTTTGTATCCTTCGATCCAATCAAGTTGACACTCAGTATTAACCATCACAAATGACAACCAGTAGGAGCTGCGAGGTGATTATTTTAGTCATCCCTGCTGAAGATGAAGAAGACGTGAAACTCAACCAAGGCAGAGAGAGGAGAGCTGGACTGGAAGTAACATTAAATGTACCTTTCCTCAGAGCCTTGGCAGAGGCTCTGAGGAACCTGAGACACCAAGTCATGCTAATCAGGACTTAATAAGGGACCACTCCTTGGCCTCACAAAAGTTTTGATGCTAAGAGCAAATTTTCAGAAATGATGGAAACAGCAGCAGATAAGCCTTGGATGTGGGCACAACATATAACTTTCATCTTTGTGTCCTTTTCCTGAGATCCGGACTGCCAGCCTCCCAGCCTCTGCACCTGTAAGCAGACAATAGATGTTTGCTGAATAAATTCGTTTCTAGTATTGCTCTTTTCTCATATTCATCAATAACTATCTTATAGAAAGTCACCAAGGCAGAAATGCATGTGCCACTTTGTTGTATCTAAGTGATTTCTCATTTTCTTTGTCTTTTATGTGTAAATCCAATTTGGGAGAATAGGAAATAGTCCCATAAACTTACTGAACATAGTGTAAAAATAGACTTTTTCTGCTATCTTGGAGCTCAGGACAGTGGTCCCAAAGTCTCAGAACAATAAATTGGGTGCCAAATATGCTCATATCTTAAAGAGAGGTGTTAGATCATCTATGCAGGACATGCATAGTCCTGAGACTATGAGAGTGGATATGAGGCCAAATCCACCCTCATCATGACATCCAACAGCCATTTCCAGGCTATCAGTCAGAAGGTAAAGCATCCCTTGGAGGCCCAGGAGGGCATAGGGATGGCAGTTCTGCTTACAGCTGTCTATCTGCTGCGCATTTTCCTTCTTCATGCAGTAACAGAGTTCTTCCTGCACTTTGAGCCAGGTGGGAAGGAACTCCCAAACAACCTCTCACAGAGCCTGGACAGCTACCCCTTGGTGTTCAAGGAACACTGGGACTAAAATCTGATTCCTACCCGGATAATCTAGAGGTTGTGGAGGGTGGTGTTCTTGCCCGGGGGCACAGTGGTGGGAGCTGGCTACAATGGGAACAGCGGCACTTCCAGAATCATATGGGCCAAGGATGCATGTGTCTTTCCCATAGCCCAGCTGTGAAATTAGAGGGCAGAGGGCAGCGGGGGGTTAATAATCCATACACTTCCCCTATGTAGTAAAAATCGATCTCCAACACCTGCCGTGTCCAAAGGCACCAGCCTTGGAATGCATAGGCAGCAGTCAGGTTCACCTCAGCCTGCCCGCTGCCTTCCTCTCCGCCCTGGTCCTGGGCCAGCCCACCCAGGGGCCAAGAGCAAGGCAAAGAAAGATGAACCCCCACCCACACGCCCACACACTCTGCAGGCTTTCCAAACTATTTTAGGTCCCAGGTGGGTGTAGTGAGTTAAATGGTGCCTGCCCAACACGTGTGTTCACACCCTGTCCCCTAGAACCTATCTATGTGACCTTTTTGGAAAAAGGATTTCAGACTTCTCCCCTCCAGAACTGTGAGAGAATACATTTCTGTTGTTTTAAGCCAGCACATTTGTGGTCATGGGGATGGCAGCCGTTAGACACTGATACACTGAGGAAAGAGACGGTGCTCTAAACCAGGTACTGTGTAGTTTAGATAGCACATTGGATTTCACCTGCAATTATCTAAACTTTTCTGGAAGAGTAATGGGTGTTGCCTGAGATCCCCTCTAGAGGTAGGAAATGCACTCTTCAAGTTTCCTGAGGAGGGCAGGAATGAATCAAGTTGCTTTTTCTCACATCCAGTCAAGTTGTGCTTATTTCATAAACTGGTTTCATTTACTCCAAGAAATGAGTCCCAGGGTGCCCGGCGCTGTTCCTTCTCACTGCCCTTGCTAGCTCTGTGCAAGTAGCTTGGCCAATAGCGGGGAAACTACAGCCATGACTTCACCAGGTCACTGGTGAGTGGTCCTGACCCACGGTGCAGGGCAATGACTCTAAGCACAGGTTCAGGATGGCCTTGTGCCAACCCCAGCTCCACTCCACTGCTAAAGCTTAAGTTCTCCTCTCCTCTGTTAAGCTGTGTGACCTTCAGTTCTCTGTGCCTCACGGTCCTCATCTGTCAGGTGGAAATGCTCCTAGTCCCCACCTCGTGGAGTCGCGTGGGAGGCACACATGAACACCAGGACAGTGAGTTTATGCAGCCCGGGCCAGGGACTCCGGTCTCTGCCTTGCCCTAATCCCCACAGCCTGGGGGAATGTGCAGGGCTGAGGAAGCACAACCTCTCCTTGGAATCTCAGGGGAAGTTCTTTAGGCCACCATCGCCCACCCCTCCACAGACTCCCTAAGAGAAATGCCCCCTTGGCCCTCAGTTCAAGCAGCTCAGACAAGAGTTAGGGCATCTTGTGCTTAACTTCCCGTCACTCTGCTTAGAGAAAATAAAATCTGTTTCCTTACAACTAAGAATAGCTGCCCTGTGTGGGAGGGAGGGAAAGAGTCTGCTGGCAGATTGGAATTAGGCCTTCTGAGTTGTGCGAGGTGTCCTGCAGATGCGCAGAGCATGGGGTGCCCTTGGCTCACGAGAGTTTACAGAAAAAACGGGGAGCGTCCCGGCAGTGCAGTGCAGAGACAACACGGGCCATCCGTACACAACTCCGCGCTGTATTGTGTCAGGCTGAGAGAGGCTCCGTGGCGGCTGAAGCGGCCACATCCTGCCATGAGGCATCCCACCTAGTCAAGGAAACAAAGAAAGTCCTGATTCGAGTGTCTTCTTTTCCAGAGGATGTTGATCCTGGGCGTGTCGGGTCATTGTGTCTGACGCACTTCTTTTGTCTGGGAATCACCAAATTTCCAAAATCCATGACTCCAACCTTGACCAGCTTTGTTCCCACGCGAGTGTTTCCTTCTGACAGCATCCCCACTCCCAGCCACCAGCCTGCCTGGGGCTCCTTTGGGGTCCCCGGGTGGAAAGCGTGCACCCAGCGTTTGCATCCCCTCCTCTGCTGGTGGAGTTTTGGGGAAAGAAGCTGGTCCTACAGAGACCATCCCGGGTCTCCTTCCCCATCTAGAGTTTGCACTTTGGAGCATTCATTTAGCCACAGGGTCCTCATCATATGCTGCAAGGGCTCCCCAGAGGACAAAGAAGGGGTTTGCGCGGCACCCTGCCCTGGTGTTCAGCTGGCAGAGGGGAGTGATTCTCTTTGGCAATGCCATGGTGTACCACCCAGCTGGCCCCTTCGGGACTTTACTCTCATTACTCCAACTGCAGGGAGTATTGGCTACTGATAGCTCAGAGCCGAGTCCTGCTTCAGGAATTGCCTTCTTCTGAAGGACATGGTCTTGCTTAAGCCTACGCCCTTTTCTGAGGGCAGCCTGCATGCAAAGACTGTTTGGTGATGGGTACAAAGCCCCATCCCCTTGCCTCAGTTGAGACATCTCTGTAGGGACGTTCCAGCTCTAGAGCCCCCTGTAGGACCAGCTGAGGCCTCTGTTCCAACCGCATCACAGTTCAGCTTCTCCTTTTGCCCAATTCAGCCCCACTCACTCTCCAGCAGAATTTGTTCCCAAAGCACTCCCCAGTGAACCTGTGTGCCAAGTTCAGCGTTAAGAGTCTGTGTCTTAGAGACTACAACCTGCCCCAGTGTGGCTACCTGGAGCCTCATTAAACCCCTTTCTGCAGCCAGGTTTGGTTCAAGTGAGGATGCAGTACGTCCTACTAGCCGCACCCGAAGGATCTTTTTCTACTTCTGGGTCCACAGACTTTAGCAGGGCTGATTTGGGGGGCTGGATCACCTGCCTGGTGCAACATACAGGCCAGAATTCCTTCTGATTGATCTGTATCAGTGGTGTGACTTGGCATCATTCCTGTTTCTTCATGCTTAAGCCTCACTCTTTATGATGGGCTGAGGCCTGTAGGGGCTGCTTCCTGAATTCCCATTACAAGTCTGGAGAGCTCAGTCTGGCTCTTGTGGTGTCTGAAAGGAAGTGCAGAGTCCTGCAAAGTTCACATTCCAAAGTTCCAAGTGTGCTCCAAGATCCAGTCCTGCATTCTCAAGGGTTTATATGGAGCCATTCCACCTCCACACCCCACTCTCTTCCCAGACTCATCTCAGCTTCCAGCCAGCTGTGAGACCCTGGACACGTCATCTTCCTCACTAAGCCTCAGTTTCTTCATTTGCAAAATAGTGCTAATGAAGAGCACCCTGTTTCTAAGCACTTTTCAGAATCAGCTCATGCAATGCCACTGAAGGCTGGAATGCTCTTGAACAACGTGGCTAGCCAGCTACTGACTGACTGCTCCCCTGGACCTTAGCATCTCCTAAGGCCTCCCAGTTTATTGTGGGAAGCTCTAGTTCTTAGAACGTTCTTTCTTGCAACAAACTGGAATTTGCTTCCCTGTACTTCCTACTATTGGCCCTAGTTCTGCCTTCGGAGCTATCTAGCAAATACATTAAAGCTTTGATCTATATGGAAAACCATCAAATATCTCTTCCCCCACCCACCACCAAATACTAAGTTTCTCTTCTCAGAGTAGCCTCCTCCAGTCCCTTTTTCACACGAGTTCCAGATTTCCCCGTCATCCTAGTTGTTTTCCTCTGGGAAACTTTCAGCTTCCTCTTTAAATTCAGGGCCTACAATGGAGCTCAATACTCAAGATGTTCTCAGGATAGTAGTTTCATTCATGCATTTGGAATAAAATTCAACCTACAGCAATTTTATTGAAATGCATCTTTTCAGGAAGACATGTGTTATATTAAATATATCATACCTACCCAAAGTTAGTGATTTTCTTAGACTCATAAAGTTTGATTGAGTTAGCAAGCACCTGGTTGCAGGGACAACTAACACACCTAAATAACAGTGGCTTAAGAAATGAAGATCTTTAATTATCTCACAAAATGAAATGGCTAATCAGAAATTGGTGATCCAGGTTTGACGAGGGGCTCATCACAGAGACTGGATTTGGTCTACACAGTGGTAAGACAGCTGCTGGACTTATAAGTGGCATATTTTTACATAATCAATTAAAGGCAACAAAAGGAAGGAGGCCTCCTCGATCTCCCTCCTTTTATCAGGGAGCAAAATTAATTTCTGAGAAGGCTTGGAAATTAACCCAGCTGAATTCCTCACATATCTTATTAGCCATAACTAGCCACATGCCTGCCACTAAACCAATCAGTGGTGAAGAGAATTAAAAGCAAGTACTTGACTAAGACCAATTAGGGTGTATCCTGCCCTCACTGCACCCCACCCCTGAGTTGGGGATAGGCCCTTATTTCCTGAACATGCTACCTAAACAGGAAGGGACTATGGCTATGGGCAGACACACAATATCTGCCATAATACATTAGAATGCAAAGTCACTTTTAAGTTTATGTAACCTAACCACCTTTCCAATGATCAAGTTCCAATGTTCTACTTAAATAAATGAGAATACTATTTTCCAAGAAACTATTAAAAAGTAGATTTTTGGCCCGGCACAGTGGCTCACGTTTGTAATTCCAGCACTTTGGGAGGCTGAGGAAGGCATATCAGCTGAGGTCAGGAGTTCTAGACCAGACTGACCAACATGGTGCAACCCCGTCTCTACTAAAAATACAAAAATTAGCCAGGCATGGTGGTGGGTGCTTGTAATCCCAGCTACTTGGGAGGTTGAGGCAGGAGAATCACTTGAACCCTGGAGCTGGAGGTTGCAGTGAGCTGAGATCGCGCCACTGCATTCCAATAGAGTGAGGCTGTGTCTCAAAAAAAAAAAAAAAAAAAAAAAGTATATATATATATATATATATTTTTTTTTTTTTGGTTTGCTTTTTGTTTGTTTGCTTTTGTTTTGAGACAGGGCTTTTCTACCTCACCCAGACTGGAGTGTAATAGTGTGATCGTAGCTTACTGCAACCTCAACCTCTCAGGCTCAAGCAATTTTCCTGCCTCAGTCTCCCAAAGTGCTGGGACTACAGACGTGAGCCATGCATCTAGCCAGGCAGTTGATTCTTTAAGTTATTCTTTATAATTTAACTCTAATATTTTCTCTATGTTTATCAGGCCATCTAAAATAAGTGGACTTTCTCTTTCAAAAGTAGTGGCCATTCCAATTATTGAAAAACCTTTCCTCCGGGTTGAAACATGCCCAATCCTTTTTCCAGCCTTCATCACATGGTTTTGAGACCTTGCCCGATATTAGCCATTCTCCTGCAAATGTCCTCCAGTTTTTCTGTCTGGTGCCCACTGAATTCCTGTTTCCAGTATGGTTTGACCAGTGTGATGTAGAACCTATCACTTCCCTTGTCTTCAATGAATCTAACTTAAATTACAAAAATTATATATATTCACTGTAAAAATATTTTTAAAATTCTAATGAGCTTTTAAAGATTTTATCCTCTATCAACTACCTTCCTTGTCCATCTACCCTGTCTACCTATATCTTCTATTTCATTCTCAAGTTCCCGTCCATGTTATATCTCCTCAAACCCCACCATTTAAAGTCAATGCAAAATAGTGTATGTGTTTCCAGAAAGCATGTTAACCGTAGCTTTTGGAAACCTTCTACAAGACTAGTGGATTTGTATACCTAATTTTTTCTCCCTTTAATAATTTTAGAATTGCTTTCCCTATTTATTATTATTTTTTTTTTTTTCTATTAATGCAGCCCAAGATCCCACTGTCTTTTTTTTTTTTTCCTTTTCTTTTTTGAGACAGAGTTTCACTCTGTTACCCAGGCTGGAGTGCAGTGGCATGATCTCAGCTCACTGCAACCTCCGCCTCCCAGGTTCAAGTGATTCTCCCACCTCAGCCTCTCGAGTGGTTGGGATTACAGGCACCCACCACCATGCCCAGCTGATTTTTGTATTTTTAGTAGAGACAGGTTGCACCGTGTGGTCAGGCTGATCTTGAACTCCTGGCCTCAAGTGATCCACCCGCCTCAGCCTCCCAAAGTGCAGGGATTATAGGTATGAGCCACCGCGCCTAACCCACACTGGCTTTTAAGGCACCACATTTTTTAACACCCCTTCACCTCCCCCCGTCACTTCACTTGATTCAGTATGAGCTTATCATGGACAAGTTTTGATGTGTGCTGCTACTCAACCGAGTCTCCTACTTCTTGTGGAGTCTATTCAGTTGGCTCTTTGGGCCAAGTATGGGGCCTTTAATTTATGCCTACAACATTTCATCTTTTTGCATTTGACCCATTGCTAACAAAAAGATCTGCCACCTCCTCCTCCACTGCCTTACTGACAGGAGTAGAACTGTCAGGCATGGGTACTCCCGGGTAGCTTTACTCTCACCTGTTGGGTAGTATCATTAACTAGGCCTGGAAGCAGAACCACCTACAGTGCAATTCCAGATAGCACCATTCACATTATATCCTGTGTAAATAGTGCCCCTTGTGGTCTGCCTGGAAGATGGGATATACATGTGTGTGTGCATGCATGCACATGTGCACATACATGCACACACACACACACCCTTGCACTTCTATTGTTTTTGTTTATGGAGATTTATTGAAAAGGGAAAATTTCACACTCAAGAAAAGGGAGTACGAGTGTACTCAAGAAAGAGACAAGCCATATACCTCTACTCTATCTAATGGAAGATTACCTTAAATATCTCACATCAGGTCCTTGATCACTCTGGCCAGAAGTGCTCTTTTTCTTCCTCTGAAGCTGTGACACTGCTGTTTGTTCTTCAGTTAAGGCAGTCCTAATTGTAGTCACTCTTGCCTTTGCCTTTCAGGATTGGAATCTCTTTGAGGCCAGGTATCTCACTCAGGTCAGGTTGCCGTAACAGATGACTATCTGTTGTTTAAGTCTGGGTGGCTTAAACAACAAATATTTATCTCTCACAGTTCTGGAAGCTGGAGAGTCCAAGACCAAGGCACCATCAGAGTCACTGTAGGTAAAAGCCTGCTTCTTAGTTTGCAGAAACCTGTCTTCATGCTGTATCTTCACAGGGCAGAGAGCAAAGAGGAAAGTCCCATGTTTCTTCCTCTTTTTATAAGGACTGAAATCCCATTAATGAGGGCTCCACTGTCATGACCTACTGACCTCCCCACGAAGGCCCCAATTCAACTACTATCACATTGTGCGTGAGGCTTCAGGATACGAGTTTTGGTGGAACATAAGCATTCAGTCCACAGCAACAGGGTTAGGTCCTACAAGCTTTTGTGTCCCTGGTATACCTCATAGGATGCCTTTCCTGTTTTATTTTATTTTATCTTTTTTTGATATGGGGTCTGGCTCCATCGCCCAGGCTGGAGTGCAGTGGCACGATCATGGCTCCCTGCAGGCTCGACCTCCCTGGCTCAAGTGATCCTGTCACCTCAGCCTCCAGAGTAGCTGGAACCACAAGGAAGTGACACCTTACTCGGTTAATGTTTTGACTTTTAGTAGAGACAGTGTTTCCCTGTGTTACCCACGCTGGCCTCAAACTCCTGAGCTCAAGCAATTCTCCCACCTCAGCCTCCCAAAGTGCTGGAATTACTGGCATGAGCTACTGCACCCAGCAGAATGCCTTACCTATAGTTGGCCCTCAGAACAAGGAAAATGTAGGTCTGAACAGCCTGGTAGTGGTGCTTCGAATCCCATTGCTTGATGATTTCAGCACCCTTTTGGATTTATTCAAAGTAGAGTTAAATTCCAAGCTCACAAACAGTGGGAATAGAGGAAGGGCGGTAGATGGTTAAAAAAAAAAAAAAAAAAAAAAAAAAAAAGGGCTAACGGTTGCTGGTTTGGTTCCTCCCAGTGTGTCTCTGAGGGCACTTCTTTTCCCTATAGGATGATTAATAGAGGGGTGTATAT
This sequence comes from Piliocolobus tephrosceles, assembly GCF_002776525.5. Taxonomy (NCBI): domain Eukaryota; kingdom Metazoa; phylum Chordata; class Mammalia; order Primates; family Cercopithecidae; genus Piliocolobus; species Piliocolobus tephrosceles. The sequence goes on from NC_045437.1 coordinate 33,607,250, forward strand.
TCAGAAAACTTTTTCTGAAGGTTTAATGCAACCAGGGCGGGGAGTTACATCATAGTCTCACATAGCCAGCTTTAAATGGAATATCAGCCGTACCTCTTCTTAAAAGACCCATGGCCAAGCCCACCAACCAGGGACATCTCAGGGTAGCCTCTCTGAATAGCGTGTGGGCCTCTCCCACAGCACTGTGCTCCTTCTTCCCTGCCCCTTGGCAACATCTAAGCAGAATTTCTTATTCTCAGTCATGCCAAAAAATTCAGCAACCTTCAGCCTCTTCCTAAACCTAAACTCCAGCACATAACTGTGCTGTCAGTGAAATACTTTGCTGACCAGGCCATTTGATCCAGGACTCCACCCCAAAGCATCAGAGCAGACGTTTGAAATTATAACTCTCTCTTTCATAGACCAATTCGAATTCTTAGGCTGGGATGACCTCTCTCTAGCTCTCCCTTCTTCTCCGCACACAAAAGAGGCAAAAGGAAGCGCACATTTCCACTTCACAGCCTTATTGGTTGATTAATGAAGATGGGCTTTTCAAGCAGTCTGCCTTCTGGGATTGATTTCACTTTACCAAGAGATAATGGCCCATGGGACCCTCTCACTCTTTCTTAATCTGAGTGGGCTAGTTTTCCATGAGGTTTAATCAGAGAAAAAGGAAATGAGCTCATGCAAAGCTAAACACCCCCAAAGCCTCAGATTCTTATGTTTTTGAGTCATCTGTGCGATACTTCCCTTCACTTCACTGGAAAGCAGAAAACAGACAGAAAGAAGGTGTATTAATTTCCCAGGGCTGTCGTTACAAACTATTACAGACTGGGTGGCTCAAAACAACAGAAATTTATTTTCTTACAGATCCAGAGGCCAGAGACCCAAACCAAGATGTCAGCAAGGTTGATTCCTTCTGGGGGGTCTGAAGGAGAATCTGCTCCATGCCTCTCTCCACTGCCTGGTGGTTTGCTGGCTGTCCACGGCATTCTTGGGCTTGTAGATGCCTCATTCCAATCTCTGCCGCTGTCTTCACATGCCTTTCTCCCCTGTGTGTCTGCGTTCAAATTTCCTTCTTATAAGGACACATGTGAGATTGGTCAAGTATGACCTCATCTTCACCAATTACATTGTCAAAGACCCTATTTCCAAATAGAGTCTATTTCCATTCTGAGGTTCTGGGTAGACGTAAATTTTCAGGTATACTATCCAACTCACCACAGACAAGAAATGGTGTGTCTGCACAATTGGGTGGCTGCAGAAGTCTTCCCTTCTTTCTTACCTGCCAGTGCTCATCCGGAGCACACATTTAAAAACCAACAGAGCAGGCCAGGTGCAGTGTGGCTACTGCCTATAATCCTAACACTCTGAAGGAGGCCGAGGCAGGCAAATCACTTGAGGTCAGGAGTTTGAGACCAGCCTGGCCAACATAGTGGAACACCGTCTCTACTACAAATACAAAAATTAGCCAGGCATGGTGGCACGTGCCTGTAATCCCAGCTACTTGGGAGTCTGGGGCAGCAGAATTGCTGGAACTTGGGAGGTGGAGGTTGCAGAGAGCCGAGACTGTGCCACTGCACTCCAGCCTGGGCGACAGAGTAAGACTCTGTCTCAAAAACAAACAAATGAAAAAAAAAAAAAACAGAAAAGAAAAAGAAAAAAAAAATTCAATAGAGCAGACCGGTTTAGACTCTGGGCTCTCAGTCACAGCATCTGTGTGCACAACTCTGCCCTGCCTCTCACCTATGTGAGGTTTTACTCCTCTTTTGCTTCTGTCTCCCCATCTACAAAATAGGGATAATGATAGTACCAACTTCAAAGGCTTGTTGTGAATATTGTGTACATTAATCAATGTGGAGTGCTTGGAATAGTTCTCGTCTCATGGTTTGTGCTCAATAAATGTTACCAGTTGCCTATGTTTTCTGAGTACTTTTTTTGCAGGAGCCATTGGAGGTACTAGTGATATGAAACAATTAACCAAAACTTCTGCCCCAAAGGTCAACTAGTGCCGACTTTAGCAAGGTAAGTAACAATACAAATGTGTACATGCTAATATTAAGTGACAGGTGGCTCTTCTGGTCATTGTGTGCCTGTAAATTGAGAAGAAAGAAAGCCTGTATATTGGCAGCCTGTGGCATCCCCACTTCTGGGAGCATAATTCATTGAAGCTCTTTCTATAAGGAGCAGTGCTCTTTAGGCCTTAACCGGGACAAGCAACCTATAACATTTGCACACAACTTAGCAAGTGCTTTGCTATGGTTTGAATGTGTTCCCCCAAAGTTCATGTGTGGAAACTTAATCCCCAATGCAATGGTATTAAGAGGTGGGACCCTCAGGAGGTGATTAGGTCCTGAGGGCTCTGCTCTTCTGAATGGATTAGGGTCATTATTGTGGGAGTGGGTTAACTAGGGCAGAAGTGGGCTCTTGATAAAAGGATGCTCTTGGCTCCCTTCCCTTCTTGCTCCCTCTCACCTCTTTGCCCTTTGGCCATGGCATGACAGCAAGAAGGGCCTCATCAAATGCAGCCCCTTGATCTTGGACTTCCCAGACTCCAGAACCACGAGCCTAATAAATTTGTTTATTTTAAATTATCCAGTCTGCAGTATTCTGTTATAGCAGCACAAAAGAACAAAAATATGCCTGCCTACAGATAATCTCAGGCAGTCCTCACAGTGACCTCAGGATACAGATGGTGCTAGGTCTATTTTAAAACTAGAGAAAAATGAGATTCAAAGAGGTCAATAACTGAGTTCTCCGACTGACATCACCTAGCAGGTCCAGGTCTCAAACCCAGTGCTCTTTGCCTGATGCAACTGACTACTTAGCTGGGCACACTCAGGGTCAATTAACTAAACAACTGCATTAAAAGAGGATATGTCCTGGGGCCCCAGGAAGGCTGCATCTCCTGATGATGACAACAACAACTTCGAGGATGATGTTGTGCCTCAGTTTGTGTCTGCTTTGGGATTTTAAAAATGGTTTGAGGCCAGGTGCAGTGGCTCACGCCTGTAATCTCAGAACTTTGGGAGGCCAAGGTGGGCAGATCACCTGTGGTCAGGAGTTCAAGACCAGCCTGGCCAAATGGTGAAACCCTGTCTCTACTTAAAATTCAAAAATTAGCTGGGCGTGGTGGCATACGACTGTAATCCCATCTACTCAGGAGGCTAAGGCAGGAGAATTGCTCGAACTCAGGAGGTGGAGGTTGCAGTGAGATTGCACCACTGCACTCCAGCCTGGGCAACAGAGCAACACTTCATCTCAAAAAAAAAAAAAAAAAAAAAGGAAAGGAAAAAGTGGTTTGAGAGTTTCTGAGAAAGCTTTAAAACTAGGTTTCAACCTGGACTTGGTTGTTCACCTTGTTATTGAATAAAAAGTGGCTGTCTTATTGAACAAACCATTGAATACTGAGTGCATCCTGGCAGTGGGGAAAGGGAATGCTAATCACCTTGCCAGTCTTTATGTTACGGAGGTGGTTTTGAAAAGTCAAATGCCAATGATTTTGAATATCAGATTATCTTCTCAAGAAACTCTTCCTTCAGGTTTGAGGACCAATATTTCTTAAAAGTTTAACTTGGCCAGGCATGGTGGCTCACACGTGTAATCCCAGCACTTTTGGTTACCAAGACAGGCAGATCGCTTGAGCCCAGGAGTTTAAGACCAGTCTGACCAACATGGTAAAACCCGTCTCTACCAAAAATACAAAAATTAGCTGGGCATAGTAGCGCATGCCTGTAAACCCACCATTTTGGGAGGCTGAGACGGGAGGATCAATTGAGCTCAGGAGGTGGAGGTTGCAGTGAGCCGAGATCACACCACTGTACTCCAGCCTAAGTACCTGAGCAAGACTGTCTAAAAAGAAATTAACTTTAAGTGGCTTCATATTCAGCCTTCCTAATCATTCATGATATATAAACAAGTTTGTAAAAGTAAAAGGGCCTCTGCTACTGACTTAAAAGAGGATTGTTGTAAAAGTATAAAAATCTTTCCATAATCACTAACTCTGATGACATAGGTCCAAATTCCAGCTCCTTCACTTGAGCTATTTGTGTATAACATTCTCCCTTCTCTACAAAATAGGAATAATAGTATCTACTTCTTAGATATTCAACCAAGGATTCAACAAGGTAATATATAAAGACTTAGAATACTGTTGGACCCTTTATTAGTGGTGAACCAACTATTATATTTTATTACAGGTGGTGGAAACAGTAGCTGTAGTGCACTGTTTCATAAGGTCCTGGAGTTTTCTAAGGAGAGTCAATGTGTGGTCTTCTCTCCATCCCTTTTGCTGCCACCAGCATAGTGGGCATGAGCAAGTTACCTTGGTAACCTGAGGGCAACAGTTGTTGACTTCAGGACTTCCGCATACAGCAGAACACTGCCTGGTTCTATTCCCTTCCCTGGGAGAATTTATAGGAATTGGAATTACGTAATTTGCACACTTGACTTGATGAACTACTTGTTTAAAGAGCTGGAAAAACCCAAAACAATAAGGAGAGTAAAAACAATGTGAGAAGAAAGCTGCCTCTGGTACAGGCTTTTTGCTCTCTGAGGTTGTTTGGCTATCGCTTCCTCCACATGCATATGGGAGTAACAACCTAATGAAATGCTCAGAAGGCTGCCAACACCCATCTCCACGGCTCTGGAGGTGACTTCAATGAGACCCACTTAAGGAGCCCCACAGGCTCTCCTGAACACTATGCAGATTGGCTAATGACATCCATCACCCCACTTCTTTGACACCTCCTTAATTAACCATCCTTTTAGTAAATCCAGCTGTGTACAATTCACAAGCCATGGGCACATTTCAATGAACTTTAAATAATGATTTTTATAAAACCAGTATAAATAAAGTAAATGAAAACCCTCTGCCCAAGCCTTTTATCTGCAGCAATTAGCAAACATTACCTCAAGTTGCCTGTCTGATTTATAAGGTCTTGAGGACCTGATCTTTTTTCTGCCCCTACTAGGTTTGCGCAGGTAATTTTTAACTTCTGTAGAGAGGTTCTTAACTTAGGGACCAATAGACCCACAAATGTTCCAAAGAGAGAATTCAGCAAGTCCAGGAAGTTGGATGGAAAAAGATTACAACTTTATTTTCACCAGCCTCAAATGGATATTTAGCATTTCTTTCAATTCGAAAGGCTGTCAGTCTACAGTATAAACTATAATTCTGTACTTACAGCAGTCCCTACAACTTTTTTACTAGTAAAAATCAGATATTTTCATATCAAATAATAATTGTTACAGATACCTTGAAATAGCATTTACTAATAGCACTACTTCTAAATTAAAATAATTAATAGAACTGCCACTAGGTCTGATTTAATGTATTAGAAAAAAGGCACATATATTATTATATCACAAATGTGTATTTTAAGCTTTTTGATAACTGTATTTTAATATTATTACACTCTGCTGTGGAATTCTATGAATTTTATTGTATGCATTTTAAAATATTCCTCCAAGAAAGGTTCCACTGGCTTCACCAGGCTGCTGGGGGTTCCATGGCATGAATAAAGTTAAAAACCCTGGAGCAAGGGGCCCAATTCCTGGCCCTCCTGCCGATCAATAGCACACCCTTCTTCTCTCATCCTCATCTTCCACTCTTTTTTGTCCTTCTAGCCACCCCCACCTCCTTCCCAGCTCTAGGCACTACCTTGCATTTCATTTCTGATAATCCTTCCTAAAGTATAAACTAAAAATATAAGGCTGAGCTCTCACGCCTGTAATCTCAGCACTTTGGGCGGTGGAGGTGGGAGGATTCCTTCAGCCCAGGAGTTCAAGACCAGCCTGGGCAACATAGGGCGATGCTCATTGCTACAAATAATTTTTTTTTAAAAAGTAGACAGGTGTGGTGGCATACATCTGTGGTCCCAACTACTCAGGAGGCTGAGGGCGGAGAACCTCTTGAACCTGGGAGGTGAAGGTTGCAGTGAGCCAAGATCGCACCAGCGCACTCCAACCTGGGCAACAAGAGCAAAACTCCGTCTCAAAAAAAAAAAAAAAAGCCACTTATATGTCCTATGTTTGCATGGGCACCCCTGACTGCCTTCTCCCATAAGAGCCTCTGGGGACCTCCCACTCCCTGCTCACTCTGAGAAGCACATTGCCCTGCCAGAGGCGTGCCACCACGGAGCTTCAGCAGGGCGGGTTCACCGTGGTGCATTACAGAGTTTTCCTCAAATGACAACCTCCATCCTGTGGCTGATACTGTGGTTTGGAGATTTTTAATGAGCCCATAAACTATCTTTATAGTTGTCCTTGTTTGTTTTAAAAACATCGGAGTTATCAGCAGGATCCTGAGTCTCATTTCACTCTTCAAGCAGGCTCTATTTGTGGCTTGGCAAACTTTGAGAATGGAAGCCTTTTCCATGAAGAAGAAATGGAGCCAAAAAGAAATGGCTTTCTTAAAATGCTTCATGTACTTCAAGAAGAAAAATGGTGTAGGAGGTGGAAGTCCAACCTAGAAATAGAACAGGCCAGAGTCAGGAGGCCTCTTCATGGGAGCACGACCTGTGGTAGCTCGGGACTAGGCCTGCAGTAGGCACCATGCCTGGTGAATGCCCTGCTCCCGCCATCCTGAAATGAGATGCTTCTTAAGTGTAGAAGAAGCAGTTCTGCATTTTCATTTTGTAGTGGACCCCACAATTTATGTAGCTGGTGATGGTCAGCTGGGCTGTGTTCTGAGTAGTACCTCCTTGTGTTCTCAGAGAATAAGGAGGGAGCTCAGTTGGGGGGAAATGGCACCTAAGTTGTAAGGCTGTGTGAAGGCTCATTTTAAGCCTCAACTCGACTGAAACTTGGGGTGTCCAGATTCAATATGATTTCTGGGTGTGTCTGTGAGGGTGTCTCTGGATGAGATTAGCATTGAATCATTGGATTGAGTAAAGCAGACAGCCCTCCCCAGTGTGGGAAGACATCCTCCAGTCTATTGAGGGCCTACGTAGAAAGTGAAGGTGCTGGAAGGGGGTATTGGCTCTCTCTGCTTGACTGCTGGAATTGAAACATTAGTCTTCTCCTGCCCTTGACTGGGACATATACCATCAGAGTACCCTCTGCCTCTCAGAACTTGACCACCAGCTTTGCTGGGTCTCCAGCTTTAGGATGACAGACCATGGGACTTCTCAGCCTCCACAATTGTGTGAGCCAATTCTTCATAATGAATCATATACTTTAGATTTCTTTTTTTTTTTTTTTTTTGAGACAGAGTCTGGCTCAATCACCCAGGTTGGAGTGCAGTGGCACCATCTTGGCTCACCACAACCTCCGCCTCCCAGATTCAAGTGATTCTTCTGCCTCAGCATCCCAAGTAGCTGGGATTATAGGCACCTGCCACCACGTCCAGCTAATTTTTGTGTGTTTTTAGTAGAGATGGAGTTTCCCCATGTTGGCCAGGCTGGTCTTGAACTCCTGACTTCAGGTGATCTGCCCACCTCGTCCTCCCAAATTGCTGGGATTACAGGCGTGAGCCACCACATCCAGGTTCCATTTTAAACTGATTAGACCTCCCCTGGGAGAGCAAATCTGACCTAGAGCAAAAGGCCTTGTTTGGCCTGGTGTGTCCAGTTGGGTCTAAGCATTCATGAAGCTACATCTTTCGAACCCTTAGGTCTCAGAAGCCTCCTTAGATAACCCAGAATTAAGGTGCGCCCATGAGCTGTATTCATTTGCTACCACTGCTATAACAAGGTACCATAAACTTGGTGGCTTAAAACAACACAAGCTTACTCTCTTACAATTCTGGGTACCAGAAGTCTGAACTCATCCTTATGGGCCTAAAATCAAGGGGTCTGGAGGCCCCAGGAGAGAACCTGTTTCTTGCCCCTTTCAGCTTCTCATTGGTGCCAAGAATCCTTGGCTCATGACCTCATCACTCCCATCTCTGCCTCCGTGGTCATTTTGTCTCCTCTTCTGTGTTAAAGCTCCATCTGTCTCCCTCATATAAGGACACTGAAGACTACATTTGAGGCCCACCAGGAAAATCTCTCCATCACAAGGTCCTTAACTTAGTTGTATCTGCAAAGTGCCACTTGCCACATAAGGTAACATTCACAAGTTCCAGGAATTCAAGCGTACATGTCTTCGGTGGCCATCACTCAGGCTAACATAGGAGATGTTGTGAAAGTGTGTGCTCAGCCAAGAAGCCCAGTGTCTTCCTGCAGCCCCAGGCCACTCCAGCACTTCCCTCCTTGCTCCCCACTCTGGGCCTGAACTTCCAGAGGGCTCCCTGAAGCAGATCCACGCCTCTGCAGCATCACTTCCCCAACCTTACCAAAGTGTGCCTGTAAACAGAGGCTGCAAGAGGAGAAAGGAGAGTGGGAGGAAGGAGAAGGAGAAAGGGTAAAGGGAGGGAGGGTCACTCAAACCTTGCCTGGCTGGTAAATGCAATAAATTGAATTGGGCCAAGATGTCGATCACCTCTAATGATGGCGCACATACTCTTAATACTAAATTTGACTCAAAGAAGAGACTAATACAATAATTTCAGGCCCTGGAGAGGTCCACAGGGAAGACACCTTTGTTCAGGCACTGAAAAATGAACTATATCCATTTACCAGTAGGCCGGCCTGACCACTGGAACCAATGAAAGACAGCAGCTCAGGCATTTTATAAACCCAGAGCACTGGCCTGGGATGAGTTCTGCAGGGATGAGTTTGCCTCAGATTTGGGCTCAGAACCTGGCTGACAACAGAACAGGGCCTGTGGCAAAACAAGGACAGGTGGTCAGTTATCCAAAGGGCTGCCTGCTCCGCCATCTCCTAATCTCTGTGGACAGTTCATACACCAGAGAAAATGGCCTAAATGTACGCACCAGATGATATGAGTCCCTTGGGAATGGGACTCATAAATTCCACTCTGGGTAGAATTTAGCACAAATGGGATACTGTGCAGAGTCATCCCTGAGCTCCTGTGAAGTGTGTGGCGACGTCCTGTTTGCCATTCTCCCCTAAGGGCCCCTTCTATCTTTACCCTGCCTCACTAAACTCCCCACACATTCAGCCCCCAGGGCCTGACACTGTTTCTGTCTTTGCGGTCCTGTCAGCAAAGGTTCAGGGGATAGTGGAGGAACATAAACACTTTTTTTAAAAGACAAGGTCCCACTATGTTGCCCTAGTTGCAGTGCAGTGGAGCAATCACTGCAGCCTTGATATCCCATGCTCAAGTGATCTTCCTATGTCAGGTCCCCTGAGTAGCTGGGGCCATAGGCATACAACACCATGCCTGGCTAGTTGCTTTTCCTTTAATTTTTTGTAGAGACAGTGTTTCCCTACGTTGCCCAGGCTGGTCTCAAACCCCTGGGCTCGAGCAATCCTCCCTCCTCAGCCTTGCAAAGTATTAGGATTACAGGCGTGAGCTTGCTATTCCTGACCCTAAACACATTTTTTTTTTTTTTTTTTTTTTGAAATGGAGTCTCACTTTGTCACCCAGGCTGGAGTGCAATGGCGTGATCTCGGCTCACTGCAACCTCCGCCTCCCGAGTTCAAGTAATTCTCCTACCTCAGCCTCCTGAGTAGCTGGGATTACAGGCATCTGCCACCACATCCAGCTAATTTTTGTATTTTTAGTAGAGACAGGGTTTCACCATGTTGGACAGGCTGGTCTTGAACTCCTGACCTCAGGTGATCCACCTGCCTCAATCTCCCAAAGTGCTAGGATTACAGGCCTGAGCCACTGCGCCCAGCTCTAAACACATTTTTAAAAGAAAATGTGAATAACGTGCTGAAAACCAAATGGGTGATGCACATAATTTGTACTGAAATTCAGAAAGGAAAGAACTTTGTGAAGGAGGTGATGCTTGGATTTGGCCTTGAATCGTGAGCCAGGCTCAGGCAAGCAGAGGATAAAGCCAATGAGGAAAACTCAAGGAAGAATTAAGAAAAGTCACATGAGAGAGTCAGAGAAAGGCCACGGGCTGGGGTCAGGGACATCTGTGATGCACCCATTAGGGCTATAGTCTGGTCCAGAGGGGACAGGGCCTAAGCTAAGGTGATGATGATAATGAAGGGCAAAGCCTGGTAATGGAGTTAATGTGGCCAAAGAGAATTAGTGCTCCACACACCCAGCCCCAGTGTGGACTCCTGGCCTTCCCCATCTAAATGCTACCACTCTCCCCAGAGCCAGGAAGCCCCACAATTCTTTATTGACTTTAATTTTCAAATATATCTCCAATCAGATCAGTTCTAACCACCTTCATTGGCACCTTTCCAGTTTGACACCATCTCTTGTCCAAGTTCCTGAAACAGCCTCATGGCTGCCCTCCCTTTAAGCATTTTGCTGCATTACAATTCATTCTCCACACAGCTGCATAAATACAGGCAAGCCACGCCCCTGCTTAAAGCCCTCCAAGGCTTCCGGGCATCGGGAATTAGATACAAACACATTACCAGAGGCAAAAGGCCCTCCTCGACCTGCTCAGCCTTGCTGTCCGACTTTGTCAAACCATCCCAGAGATGAAGTGGCTCTACTCCGAAATGGTACTGATTGTCCTAACTCCTTGTAGACATTTCCTATGTGCCAAGGATTCTTCTAAGTTCTTCGTAAGTAGTAAATCATTTGATTGCCCCTCCTCCCCCTAAATAACACTACGAGTTAAATCCTATGGTCCCTAACTTACTGATGAAAAAATTGAAACACAGAAATCTTACATAAGCGACCAGACTGGGGTGAGACCCCTGACTCCCCCATTGTGCTATACCCTTCCCAGTAGAAGTGATGATGCAGTTTTGTAAGAAGGAAAACTGTGACTGTGTTGGAAAGTGAGGAAGGCAGATCTCCATACATACACATAGATACCTTTAAATATGTGACATATTCAAACACACATAGGAAAGAGTGTAAAAGGATATCAACAAAATGTTAACAGTGGTTATCTCTGGAAATGGGAGAATGGGTGCTTTCTTTTGTATTCTCCTTAATTTATACCTTTTCTAAAAAAATTTCTAAACATAAAATAGGTGTTGCTTAAATGTCACCCTTTTTCAGTGAGGCTTCCCTAAAGACACTTACATCCCCCTTACACACTACCTCCCTTACTTCTGCTTGACTCTTCTCCACAGCACATACCTTCATTCAATATACAATACATTTTACTTATTGTAGCGGTTTTCTGTCTCCCTTTTAGAATGTAAATTTCATAAGATGAGAATTATCACCTATTTTGTTCCTTCCTGTATCCCTAGACCCTAGAATAGGAAACTCACAGTAAGCACTCAGTCTGTTGAATAAATGAATGAAATCATTGAATTAAAAGACAAAGTAGGTCATTTATAGAAGCATATATCATAGGCAACCTCTTCACCTAAGGCTGACCCAGATTGGAGGTTGGCACTCCTGTGGGTCACATGTTCCCACTAGTTTGGGAAAAAGTGTTTGCTATCTCAGCATCATGCTCCCCTCATCAAGGAAGATCACTGCCATTGGGCAGCCTGCTATTGTTCTAGTTGCCTACGATGCTACGCGCTCTTCTTGTCTTTACTCTGTTTTTACAAAGCCTACACTCCCTGGAAATTTCACCCACGGCTAGCTCTGTGTTAACTTTGCTTACTCCATTTGTGGAAGTGGTCCAGCTCTCTTCCCAGCCATGGATAGAACAGCTGCGGGGAACAGCTTAAACAAAGTCAGGTGCTAACTGCTTCCTGCCCAGTAGCTAGTGTTCAAAGACTTAGCTCAACCCTTGGCCCCAAGACTCTGCTGTGCAACTTGTACACCTCCCTCAAGAGGCTTGGGAGAGAAATACAGTCCCCATAGCCATCCCCTTAGAGACAGACTAAGAGCCTAAATCCCCTTCTTGCAAAAGAATTTGGGGACAGTCCTGGCCCCATCAGCTGAACAGACAGTTTGGTTTTATAAAACAACTTGGGAGGAAAACTAGAGAACTCTTAGTTTTTGATTTCCTGGGAAAATAATGTTATTGTTTTGTGTATAAGTGTTTTTAATTTGACTTTTAAAATTATTAAAATACTATTGCATGCACTTGTAGTCCCAGCTACTCAGGAGACTGAGGTGGGAAGACCACTTGAGCCCCAGAGGTCAAGGCTGCAGTGAGCCATGATCACACCACTGCACTGCAGCCTGAGCAAGAGAGAGAGAGGCTCTACCTTGAAAAAAATGCTCCAAGCAGAAATGGGCAAGGGGAAGCTTTCCACCCAGTATTTGCTGAGAGTCACTAATCTAGCAGTCCTCCTGTTGTTGGACACTTGAGCTGCCTCTAATGGCTCACCAATATAAATAAAGCAACAACAAACATCTTCAAATATGTAGTTTTTTATCTTTGGAATTTCTTCTCGAACTTGACCCTTCTACCTGTTGGTTTTAGCTAGTATGCACCCCACATCTGATAGAAAACACTTTTATGTTATATTAGGTTGAAAACCTGGGAATCCTATGATTTGTGTGGGCCACACCCTTGGTTCCGTAAGAACTGTTCTGTTTTCACAGGAAATGTTAATAATACAAGTGGTGTTAAGTGGTGAATAGATGTTCAGTTACTAAAACAGGAAGAACCAAAGTAGTGTTGAGAGGCAGAATCCAGACAACAGGAAATAGTCACAAGATGCAGAAGGTTCTGTGAGTTCTGAGGGTCTGTGCAAATTTGACTCCGTAATGAGGTAGATGGGCAAAAAGTGGAAATATCAGGTCTGAGACATGAATGCAAGAAAGATTCTATGGACAAAGAGTCTAGAACAGTGATTAACAAATATGGATTTGGAGTCACAGGTATGTTCAATTTCCAGTTCTACAGATTAGGTGCGTGACCTTGAAAAGGTCACCTAAACTCTCCAAGCCTTGGTTTCTTATCTCTAAAATGGAAATTGTAAATGATACTACATTGACAGGGCTCTTATGCCCTCGAACTTCCCTTTGGGCTTGGCCAATACAGAGCCCCAGCTGATGAGAGGAAGGAAAGAGAAGGAGGTCAAAGTATATATTCTAGAAAGTACCTCCTTGTGACGTTGTGGCTATGTCCCTCAACAAGAAAGCACCACTCCTTTTCAAGTGGCCTGCTCTACAACAGTCCTTTTCCCTTCAGGTTTCAACAACCTCTTCTTCTCCTTATCTCTTTGGCCCTAGAGATAGCGTCTTAATTCATCTTCTATAGTTTATAACAGAATACCTGAAACTGGGTAATTTATAAGAAACGAAGTCTATTTCTCATAGCTTAGGAGGCTGGGAAGTCCAACGTTGAGAGGGCCATCTGGTGAGAACCTTCTTGCTGGTGTGGACTCTCTGAAAAGTCCTGAGGTGGCACAGGACATCACATAGTTGAGGGGCTGAGTGGGTGAGCTCAGGTCTCTCTTCCTCTCCTTATAAAGCCACCAGACTCTCTCCATGACAACCCATTAGTCTCTGCATGGATTTCTCCATTCAGGAGGGGAGATCCCTTATGACCCAGTCACCTCTTAAAGGCCCCATCTGTCAATCATGACACATCAGGGATGAACTTTCAACATGAATGTTGGAGGAGACAATTATCAAAACCATAGCAGATGGTAACCGCTCTGCGGCCACCAGCCTCGAGTTCCTTTGCGCTGTCCCCTGTGGTTCCCTATTCTCCCCCATCTTTGTGATTTAGCCGTTAGTAAATCAACCCTGCTCAAATTATTCTACTTTGAGTGTGCTGTCTGATTTCTATGGGGACTCCCACCAATACAGTATCCTTCCCCTGTTGTTTCCTCTATTACATTCCTTAGGCCCTCTGACTTCCAGATGGATTCAGTCAATAAGGACCCTGGATGGTGGAAGGTGGGGACTTGCAGGCATGTCTGTTTTCAGTGATGTCTCCTGTGGTCCCAACTTTGACTAGTGACTGGCCCCTGGGCTTCAATAACACAGCCCATTCCCTTTTGCTCTCTGCTGTTGCTGATCTCAGCTGCCTCACCACTGCTGTCTGGGTTCTCACCTCTTCCTTCACCTGCATAACCAATTCCCTGGATTAAATTTCCTTTGGATTAAATACTTAGAAGAATTTTGGCTGCCTTGGTTGACCCCTAACTGATATATTCTCTAAGTCTCAGTTTCCTCATCTGTAAAACAACTCTAACAGATAATACCTATCACCAAAGGATAATGTGAGAATATTAATGTATGAAAAACCCATGGTAACTGCTCAATAGATAGTAACCATTAGTAGTCTTTTCAGAACTTCTGGTGGTCCTTGGGATAAAGTTCATCCTCTGTAATATGACATAAAATCTGGTTCCTGGCAGGGTGTAGTGACTCATGCCTGCAATCCCAGCACTTTGGGAGGCCGAGGCAGGTGGATCACCTGAGGCCAGGAGTTCAAGACCAGCCTGGCCAACATGGTGAAATCCCGTCTCTACTGAAAATACAAAAATTAGTCGAACATGGTAGCACACACCTGTAGTCCCAGCTACTCAAGAGGTTGAGACAGGAGAATCTCTTGAACCTGGGAGGCAGAGGTTGCAGTGAGCCGAGATCATGCCACTGCACTCCAGCCTGGGCAACAGAATGAGATTTTGTCTCAAAAAAAAAAAAAAAAAAAAAAAAAATCTGGCTCCTGGTTTCCTTTCCAGTCTCATGTCTCCTGCTCTGTCTCATACAGATACCCCAGCCCTATATAAAGTCTTCCATTGCTGCTTCTACTGACACTGGCATAATACCTATTTCACTTTATTATAATTACTTATCTCCATCCATCTTCTCTGCTAACGCTGTGGGGTCACCAGAACTTGTTCATAGCTTACACACACTAAATCCTCAGTAAATGTATACAAAGAGAAGGAAGGAAAAAGGAAAGGGCAGGGGGGGAAACAAGAGAGGGGCAAGTAGGCAAGTAGTAGTAAGAAGTACAATGACCTAGAGATCCTGGCAAAATAGTGGGTCAATAATCTAGACCAGTGAGTCGGGGTAAACGCATAGACAAAAGCTACTTGTTGCTAGGAGGCAACAGGTCAGAAATCTAGATGGAAAACAGTACAAGGCTGTACAAACAAAGGAACCAAAAATGAGCATGAAACTGAGAAGTTTCCAGCCCCACCAGGAGCTCTTATTCACCTCCTGCTGACTCAGGAAACTGTTCCACTACCCATCATGCAAGGTAAGAAAGGTGAATGGCAGCACCTGGCTGGAAAAGGTGTGAAGGGAAGTATGGGTGGCTGATTGTGACGGAAAAAAACACAAGGTTGTACAGCCCTGGCCATGTTCCTTGAGTCAAAATGATCCAGTTGGTTGTCAAAAATCTTAGTACATGAGAAATACCCCATGGCCCACTCTCTTATTTCCCCTTTCACCACGGAAGCTCACCAAGCTGAGTTTCTTGACTGGGCTACCTGCATGATCAAACCAATCAGGCACCTAATCTTCTCTAATCTTACTGCTGGGCTCTGTCTCAGACCAGATGAGCAGAGAGTTCAGGCTGGATATCCCATAGGAAGAAGGCTGGATACCTCTCTCCCCACCAAAGTTGGTTAAGGTCTGGGTGAGTTATGTCTCATGTTCCTGTTGTGAAATGGAATGAACAAACAGGGGATGTGATTCACGTCTGTAGACACGTTAGTATTCCTGAGAGCTAATCAGGAAATGCCATTTCATGTCTGGTCTTACAAAGCCTCTTCAAAAATTTGGTAGAGGCTAAATGGAAGCAATCATTTTAAAGTGAGCTCTTGTTATCTCTTCAACGACCTATGCCACACGCCCACCACTAAGTTCTGAGAAAACTTTACACCCCCTTCTCTTCCTCTGCCCTCGTCCCTCTCCCCAATCCGTACCGCCAACACACACACCTGCACACACACGCACACACATGCACTTGCAAATTATTTGAAAGAAACATCATATGGCCAAGTACAGTGGCTCATGCCTGCAATCTCAGCACTTTGGAAGGCTGAGGCGGAAGGATCTCTTGAGCCGGGCGTGGTGGCTCATACCTGTGGTGCCAGCCACTCCGGAGGCTGAAGTGGGAGGATTGCTTGAGCCCGGGAGTTCCAGGCTGGGTGAGCCGAGATGGTGCCATTGGCCTCCAGATCGAGTGACAGAGCCAGACCCCGTCTCAAAAAAAAAAAAGAAAAGAAAAGAAAGAAAACATCATACAACATGAGGCATACTTTAGACTGAAGTAAGTTGTTGTTTTCAAGGCAAAATGAGTTCCCCTTAATTTATAGGAAATAAAAAGAAATATTTAAAGGCCTTGTAAGAACAAATAAATCCAGTTCTCAGCTGGTGATCGATAAATAAGAAAAAGAAAGACAGATAAGGAGAAGATTCACCTATAAATTATATGCATTTAACAACTTAAATTATGACTTCCCTCAAAGGAAATAAAAATGGCCTCTGTGATCAGAGAAGTAAAGTATATTTTATTTTAGTCTTTAAATTACTTTTGCAGGGAGACACCTAAATTTACCAAAAAAAAGGGAGCTAAATATCAGGGAAATGTAAGATCTTAATGGGAAGATTATGGAATTCACAAGTTACTGGTGGCAACAGTTTATTGGACACAATTAGACATCTTAACGAAAATGAAAGTATATATTTTAATGAACCAGTGTCAAGGGAAGCCTTGAGTATAAAACCTTTACAGGGTCCAACGAGATGACGACTTTTGCTCAATGAGTAAATAGTGTTTGACCAGTTCATTAGGAAGGATGTATTTTTGAATTCCTCGAGATTTAACAAGATGACAAGTCTGACTTGTTTAGATTTCTTTTTCGGGCCAACCAGAACACTTTGACACACAAAGTAAGAGGAGTCCCCTCAACCCTCTCTGAGACTCCTAAGCCCACTCTCTGAAGTCACACACAGCTCAAGACACACAGAGGGGGCCTCTAAGCTGAGAGAAGTTTATTCAAAGACTTCTCTGATCTATCAGAAGTGGCGATCTAGGAGCTTTTTGTAAAGCTAGGTATTCTTCCTCTCCAGAAAACAAAAGCAAAAACAAAACCCTTTGCTTATCAGAGGGATCCTTTTCATTTCTTTTCAAGGAAGCCTTCTTTCATGTTTAAATGAACTCAATTTATAGATGACTCTTCTCCCTGTCTGTTCTCCTTGTCCCCTTTATCAAGCATGGTGAAAACTGTGGAGTCATCCTTGCCTCATCTGCTCTGACTAATTTGTTTACCATATCTGGCCAGTTCTTCTTTTGAAGAGTGACTGCAGTTTTCTCTTTCTTATCTCAGTTCTTATTGCTTTGCATTAGCATGTTTTCATGGCCTCTCCTCCTCTCAGTCCCTTCCCTTCCTCCTGAAATCTAAACCTTTCTGACACTCTTTCATCTGGCACTGCCCCCTCACAACTCTTATGAGTTCCTTTTTCTCCCACATTGAGTCTGAATTCCTCTCTGTGGCTTTCAAAGACTTTCTTATTCTTCCTCAACCCTCTTCATTATCTGCTACTCCCTGGTGCTCCCTTCTTTAGTGAGGTCAATATTCTCTTCCACTTAGTGGGCTTGTTTTTCTGTCTTCCTTCTGTTTATCCATCAATTGCCCTGTCCGTTGGCTTTTTTTTTTTTTTCTCTCTTAAGAAAGGGTCTCACTCTGTCACCCAGGCTAGAGTGCAGTGGTGTGATCTTGAAATCCTGGGCTCATGTAATTCTCCTGCCTCAGCCTCAGCCTTCCAAGTAGCTAGAGTTATAGGCGCATGCCACCATGCCCAGCTAATTATTTTTATTTATTATTTTTTTTTAGAGACAGGGTCTCACTTTGTTGCCCAGGCTGGTCTTGAACTCCTGGGCTCAAGTGATCCTCCCTCCTTCACTTCCCAAAGTGTTGGGGTTATAGGCGTAAGCCACGGCACTGGGGCTGGCATTTCTCACCTCTGTCTGCAGAGCATGCCACCTCATCAAAGACCAACTTCTTACAGAGTCCCGCTCAATGACTTCTCACATTTTTCCCTTTCTCTAAGCTCCCTCAACATGTAAAGTTTGTGGCATTCAGTCTAGCACCTGACTTGATACAGTTCTGGATCATTTTCAAACCACTCTATTTGTGTGCATCTTGTCTGCCACAAAAATGATACACTTTTCAAGCAGAAAGTCCATTTTCTCTGCTTACTTGCATTTTGTGACTATAGAAAAAGTTTAGAAGAGAAAGCATGATTCACATTGGATCCGTTGACGTCATCATGTGATGGAGAGGTTTTTGGAGTCAGACAGACTCATCTCAACTCTGCCACTTACTCATTGTCTAGGTGAAACTTCTGAGTCTCCATTTCCTCACGTATGAAGTGGGGATACTAATTCTTGGCAGAGTTGCTGTAAAGATTAAATGTCATAAGATATAGAAAGCTTCTTACATACTGTTTGGCCCATAATTATATGCCCAATAGATAGTAGCAATATCTATTATTAAATTCTGGAGGAGGTAGGTGGCAAGACTCAATTCTGGAAGTGAGTTGGACTCACTCTCAGGTGCCCTTAGATCCTAACAGATAGGGAGAGAAGAAGCAAGAGCAGACTTCCTATCTGCTCAGCCTGGACGTGGTCAACTGCTTTCTGGGATGGTGTTTAACTGGCTGGAGGAGTTTTACTTTCTAAGATGAGAAGGAAAGGTTAAGGTTGTCCAGAGGTACCAGCATTCCAGAGGCTCGTTTCCTGGGCCCAACTCTGAAGCTCCTTTCCTCAGAGATGATGCAGGACCTGATTGTAGAGGTAGAGAAGTAGACACGGTCATGCAAGAGCAATACCCCGGGGATGAGTAGCAGACATTTGGCCTTGGCAGAGAGAGATTCTCCCGGTGGCAGGAGATGGACTGGTGCTGGGCACCTAAGGAGTGGCTCAACCATTCCTGCAGCAACCTGGATGCTAAAAGGCACAGAGAGATATGAGGGATACAATAATGTAACAGACTCTTCTATAATGTTTACTAAGTATGTGTTTGCATTGACCTTTGAGCTTTATGTTGTAACATTAATCTTCACAACAACACTATGAAGTAGCTACCATTCTTGAGCCCCATAGGCTCTCTCTATCCCTCTAGATTCCACCTCTGACCTTCTGCACTCTGCTCTGGGCCCTAGGAAGCTAGCCTTGACGGATGGCCTCAACCCAGCTCCCTTGCACTCTGTATCTTAGTTGGGTTCAGCCACTGGGGGCTACCAGCAGGAGGCACCAATATTCAGGAATGGGAATAAAACATCAGGTTTGAAAGATGGCAGGGGCAATGTTCCTCCACTGAAAGCCACAGCTGTGAGTACACAGCCCTTTTCTACAGGTGAATCCATAGTTACTCTTCATTCTCATAACACCCGTGGGCCTTTGGGCAGAATTGGCTTCCTGATGTTGCCAGCTCTGGGTGCTTCACTGCCCCATGTTGATTTCCCCTAATCCTGCCCACTTTGATAAGAAGTCTCTTTATTAAACCTTTCTTAATTTCAGAACACATCTGTTTCTTACTGAGACCCTGACTAATATAATTATTGTCCCTCTTTTACCGATGAAACGCGGAAAAGTTCAGTGAAACCAACAAGTAAGTGGTGGGGCTGGGACTTAGTCCAGGCACCCAGACAACCTGGTTCCAGAGTCGGGCTCCACATTTTACTGCCAATGCAGTTCATGGAAATAACAAAGATGTGACCTGGAGAAATACCCATGACTGTAGCTTTGTGCTTCCACACCCAACCAGGCTACCTCTACAAATCAGTCTGGCCAGTGCTCACTACTCCAGGCCCCCAGAGTCAGATTTTGTCGTAGTTGCTTATTGTCAATTTCCTCCTCTTAAGGAGACTGCAAACCCCTTCTCAGGCCAGTGTCTATTCGGGGTGGTTTTTGCTCACCCCAGTTCGACTCCCAACTGGAGTACAAGGCTTTAGAAAGGAGTGGACGGGGACAGCGGAAGAATGCCAGACTCCACAAGCCTAGTGCAGAAAGGTAAGACATGCGATCATTTCCCGTTTTTGTTTTGTTTTGTTTTATTTTGTTTTGACAGAGATTTGCTAGAGTGCAAGTGGAGTACAGGCTGGAGTGCAGTGGCAGGATCATAGCTCACTGCAGCCTAAACCTCCCAGGTTTAAGCAATCCTCCTGCCTCAGCCTCTTGAGTAACTAGGACTACACAGGTACACCACCATACCTGGCTAATTGTTTTTATTTTTGTAGAAATGGGATGTTGCCCGGGCTGATCTCAAACTCCTGGGCTCAAGCGATTCTCTCATGTCCACCTCCTAAATTGCTGGGATTACGGCTGTGAACCACTGTGCCGTTTTCCTTCTTCTTCCTATTCTCTTTTCCTCCCTCTGAGGATAAGGGTAATTCCCAAAGATGCTAATAAAGTTGTGGACGTGGAGGAATCAGAATTTTGCTCTGCGTCTAGGGCAACATTTTATTTGGTTGTTAGAAACACCTAATTAATATACACCATTTTACTTCACATGCCTGTTGTTCCTTGAAAGGTGAGGGGTTCCTCTTTGAGTATCATGCAATACCAACTTTTTCAAATCTCATTTGAGAAAACTACCACTGAAAAATCAATAAAACGGTTATTGGAAAAGAATCATCCTAATGAGTGCCCATTAAGTCTCTAGCAAGATTGATTTCAAATAAAGGACTGTTGTATAAAAAAACTAACACTTGGCCATAAGAGTTTATAATGGTGGAATAGTTTGATTTTGTGTCATTTTTCTCCTCGCCAGCACTCTATATCTATGGGATCATCCTTTAATTCAAACATAGTAGTTCAAGGCATAGACTCTGGAGCCAAACCGCCTGGACTCATTTTCTGGCTTGGTCACTCTCTGAGTTTGGGTTTGCCCAAAATTTGATAAGGATTTGGGTGCAAATGGCTTATTTGAGAGGTAACGGCAGGAAGTGCCAGTAAGGAAGTGGGGAAGTGATACAGGAAAGGAAAGACAAACAAGATGGTTTGCATGAAGGAGCGGGCACTGCTGGGTATCTGGGGACCACTCCCGCAGGCATCCACTGGGAAACTACAGGGCTCATGCTTCAGTGGTGCACCACCCCAGGAGTGAGGAAGTTGGGAATTCATCTACCAGCTCCCATCCTGCATTGGTTGAGGGCTACTCCCTAGGTTGTGAGTTTCCTGGAATTTCTAGCCTGTCCCTTAGCAAGTCCAGCCTGCTCCTGTGGCCAGAGCAGCCCACTGGTGAGAGGTGTGCTGGCACAGAACCAGTGGGAGACAAGAGGATATGAGAGAGGACCAACAGCATCTGCTGCAGCCCATCCGGTCATACTCAGATCCATTCATGCAACTGTCCGATCAATGATTTCTCAAAGCATCTGGCTATAGTTTCCAAGGAAGAAAAAGATTTATCATAGGCATATTCCTGAGACCAGCTACAGCCCCTTCTGCTGCAGTTACTCCAAAGGCTCTAACTCTACTCTCCATCATCTGACTCTTCTTTCTCCCACTCTAGGTTCCCCCGACCCCTATCCAGGCCTTTGCTGGTCTAGGCTGTGTACCCAGTGAGGTAACCTAGACCTTTACCCCTGAGGGGTCTAAGCCCCTTGTTTCCATGTCTTCATCAGCTTATGGTTGCTGTAGCTGCCCATTCACTGTATAGAAGCACCAGAGGAGACCCAGCTGTCCCCTGAGTTCCAGAGATACTTCCTCTTGCTCCCACTATGTAGAAGCAAGCCTACCTCCTGTGACATCCAACCTCAATGATCCCTGGCAGGAGAGAAATTTTTTTCTTTGGCTTGCTGGACTACTAGCCAAAGGAGCTTAAAATGACCAAGTGATAGGTGTAACTTTAGATTCAGTGAAATCTTAACTCTATTCCCTGATATAAGATTCCCTCCACCTCTTTCCCCCTTCCCCACTGCCAGTTCACTTTGGGAACCAGGATCTTTAGTTTAGCAGAAAGCAAAGTTAAAGAAACAGGAAGTGCAAATTCCCCAAGTTGGTCACTAAGAAAGAAAATGAGAGGGTCACTTTCTACTTTTATTTCCTGCCCCTGCATGTTCTACCTACTAGAGACATAAGCACCATATAATGATTTGATGCACATACCGCATCTTGAAGACCAGTGTCCGAACCCCATGGCATATCATTCCCAGCTGGCATCTTAGCTAAGTCTTCAGAAGGCTCTGTGGCGTGTGCCGTAACAAGCAATCAGTAAATGAGAGCTGTTATAGTTGCTGATGTTGACAAATACTCTCCTATAGGATATACATTCAGACCATAAAAACTACTGTGGAACCTCACATGATGGAGCCCAGAGTAAGACAACCTTTGTTTTTAGGTTCAATCAGGTTGAAGCCTCCAGGTTAAGGAACAAAGCCATGGGGTTGTCTTCCTTTGCAAATTAGGTGACTGGGCTCCCAGAAACAATGAGGGGAAAATTACATAAGCAAATTATAGTTTCTCAAGACATATCAATCTTCACTGTGGGGCAAGTCTCACAACTTTGATGGAAAGTTCTTAGTACTGCCAGTGATGTTTATTCCTTCCCATCTCCCTACCACAAGGCCAAGTGGACTAGGTCAAAGCTGTATAAGAGGCTGGGCATGGTGGCTCATGTCTGTAATCCCAGCATTTTGGGAGGCCTAAGCAGGAAGATCACTTGCACCTAGCAGTTTGAGAACAGCCTTGCAACATAGCAAAACTTTGTCTCTATAAAAAGTTTTAAAAATTAATTGGGTACAATGGCATGCACCTGTAGTCCTAAGTCCCAGGTTAACTGAGGTCAGAGGATTATTTGAGCCCAAGAGTTCAGGCAGTGAGCCATGATTGCACCACTGCACTCCAGCTTAGGCAACAGAGTGAGACTTTGTCTCAAAAGGAAAAAAAAAAAAATCTGGTATGACAGATGGAGGTTAGAAGACAGAAGACCTGAGTTTTAGCCCCTGCTCTACCATCAATTCATCTTCAGACATTGGGTCCATTTCTCAACATCTCTAGACCTTAATTCTCCCATCCATTAACTGGATAAAATACCAGCATTCATTACCTTACTGATTACATAAAGTGGTATATATGTGTGAAGGATTTTTAAAGTTAAATACTATTTAATATAAGTTTATATCAAAATTGTCATCTCTGTGAGAGATGGAACCTGGGCCTTTGAACACAACCTTCAAAGCAATGCATCTGTAAGAATTATCTCTGGCCATGTATTAACCAGGGTTCTCTAGAGAAACAGATCTAATAGGATATATATAGATACATAAGAGGAGATTTATTATGGGAATTGGCTCTTGCAGTTATGGAGGACTGAAAAGTCAGCTGTCTGTGAGCTGGAGAATCAGGAAAGCTGGTGGGGTATAGTACAGTTCAAGGCCAAAGCCCTGAGAACCAAGGCGGGGGGGGTGTCCAAAGGTCTGAGAACCAGGAGCACAAATGTCCATGAACAGGAGAAGATGGATGTCTCAGTGCCAGAAAAAAGAGAAGAATTGGCCTTTCCTCTAACTTTTTGTTTCATTTGGCGCAGCTACGGTTTGAATATTTGTCCCCTCCAAAACTCATGTTGAAATGTAGTCCGCAATGCATCAGTATTGAGAGGCGGGGGCTCTAAGAGGAGATTAGGTCATGAAGGCTCATGTATTCATTAATAGATTAATGGATCATCATGGGAGGGGAACTGGTGGCTTTATAACAGGATGAAGAGAGACCTGAGCTAGCACACTCAGCCCCTACACCATGGGATGCCCTGCACTTACTCAAGACTCTGTAAAGAGTTTCCTCCATCAGGAAGGCCCTCACTAGATATGGCCCCACAATCTTGGGCTTCTCAGCCTACATAACTGTAATAAATAAATTTATTTCCTTTTTTAATTACTGAGTCTCAGGTATGTTCTTATATACAAAATGGACTAAGACAGGCCCTCAGTGGATTAGATGATGACCGCCACATTGATGAGAGCAATCTTCTCTACTCAGTCTATTGATTCATATGCTAATCTTTTCTGGCAGCACCCTCACGGACACATCTAGAAATGTTTTACCAGCCATCTGGGCCTCCCTTAGCCCAGTCAAGTTGACACATAAAATGAACTGTCACAGGCAGTGGCTTCTTACTTACACTCTGGTCCCTGACCACTAGTATTGCTAACCTCCTCTTCCCTTCTCATCTTCAGCCACCTTCCCCAGTCTCTGTCCAGATGTCTACCTCCTCACTCTCATCACCAACTCTGTTTCTACCTCTTTAGCCCATCTGTGTTTGGCATAATGCCTAGTAACACCTTTTGTCACCTTCTAATGACAATTCTCCCTTGAGCCTCCAACTTTGCCCTCTGATTTGACCGTGAAGGTCTTGGCTCCCTTCCTGCCTGAATTCTTCTCCCTATGCCCAGTCTCCCAAACTGAGACAGTAACTCTGCTGTTGTGTTTTTTTTTTTTTTTTTTTTTTTTTTTTTTTTTTTTTTTTTTTTTTTTATAAATGTAGATCAAAGATTGGAGAGACAGAGTGTGTGTGATTTTTAACCAATCCATGTGAACCAGCAGGGTCTCATTTTCAAGTTACAAAAAAGTAAAATTAATCAATTGAAAGAAGGGTTGGGGTGGTTTGTAACATTTTGCCAGCCACAACTGGCAGGATTTTGTTTAGCTTCCAAAGCATCTCGACACATATCACACAAAGGGAACCTGTACCTCAAGGTAGCCGAAACTTAAAGTCACAGTAAAAACTCAGTAATTCTAAATCCATTCCAAATTAGTAAACAATAGGATCTAGTGCAAAATGCATGAGACAGGGTGCCTGGTAAATAACGGGGGCCCAAAAAGATTTGCTAATTGATGGAGTGAGATTCCTAATAGATTATTTTTAGCTCAAGCTTTTTTGATATTTATGCACCATATGGCTCTGAATAAGGGACTTAAGTTCCCTGGGGCCTCCGTTTCTTCATTGTAGAATGCTGGCTCTGTGTTTCCTTCCAGATCTAAAATTCTAGTCTCTGCAACTGGGCTGAAGTTCATTTTTGCACCATCAATGAGACAGAAGTTTCCCTCAGTTCTCTGCTCAAATGTCTCCTTGTTAGAGAGACATTTCTTGATAATTCTGTATTAACTAGGGTGTGTCTCTTCCTTGTCCCTCTCTATACTCTTAATTTTATTTTTTCTTCATGGTGCTATTATATATGTAGTCATTGTTTGTCTGTTGTTTGTCCCCTGCCACTAGGGTTTAAGTGTCTTGAGAGTGGAGATGTTACCTGGTGTGTTCAAGGTTATATTACCAGCACCTAGAACAACGCTGGGCACAATAGGATCACAATGCACAGTCAATGAATTAATGCAGGATTTAAATAAACCATAAAGAATATCAATTTGAGTCTGGGTACAGTGGCTCACGCCTGTAATCCCAGCACTTTGGGGAGGCCAAGGTGGGCAGACCACGAGGTCAGGAGTTCGAGACTAGCCTAACCAGCATCAACATAGTGAAACCCCATCTCTACTAAAAATACAAAAATCAGCTGGGTGTGTTGGTGCACACCTGTATTCCCAGATACTCAGGAGGCTGAGGCAGGAGAATCACTTGAACCCAGGAGGCAGAGGTTGCAGTGAGCAGAGAACGCGCCACTGCACTCCAGCCTGGCGACAGAGGAAGACTCCGTCTCAAAAAAAAAAAAAATATATATATATATATATATTATATATATATAAATTTGAGAGGAATATGTACAGTATTTAAGAAAGCAAACTTTTTGAGTACTCTTAACTCTGTTTCAGAAGTATTCATTTTCTTCTAAAAGAATGTAGTTAACTGCAAACTACTCCTGTCCTTTCTAAAACTTTCTCCCCTGAAACAATCTCCCAGGCAATGCTTTCCAATCCTAGTCCTAAGTATTTTTCACCTTGAAGGTAATCCAACTGCACACACTATAGTTATTAAAATTTAGTTTTGGCCGGGTGTGGTGGCTCATGCCAGTGATTTCAGCACTTTAGGAGGCCGAGGCAGGCAGATCACTAGAGGTCAGGAGTATGAGACCAGCCTGGTCAATATGGTGAAACCCTGTCTCTACTAAAAATACAAAAAATTAGCTGGGCATAGTGGCACACACCTATAGTCCCAGCTACTTAGGAGGCTGAAGCAGGAGAATCTCCTGAACCTGGGAAGCAGAGATTGCAGTGAGCCGAGATCACACCATTGTACTCCAGCCTGGACAACACAGTGAGACTCTGTCCAAAAAAAAAAAAAAAAGAAGAAGAATTAATTTTATTTGTTCAGGCTTGCTTTCTCTAATTACAATAACCCAGTCCCACAGGTCTGATGATAGATGGTTTATCATCATATGCCATGCTTCTACT
Organism: Piliocolobus tephrosceles; assembly: GCF_002776525.5. Classification (NCBI taxonomy): domain Eukaryota; kingdom Metazoa; phylum Chordata; class Mammalia; order Primates; family Cercopithecidae; genus Piliocolobus; species Piliocolobus tephrosceles. The sequence goes on from NC_045437.1 coordinate 33,633,387, forward strand.
CCATTTGAGGACATGTTTTAGAACACATTATTAAGTGTTCCGTTTCTGTATTGAGACTTCCTGAGTTTGAATCTTGGCTTTGCTACTTCTTAGCTGTGTGATTTGGGACAAGACACCGAGCCTCTCTGGATCTTCAGTTCATCATTGCTAAAATGGGCACGATAATAATCCTGGTTTTCCTCCATTTGCCCTTGCCATTCTCTATCCTGCTCTGTGTCCCAGGAGGCTGTTAGTCCTCAGCCCTGGGGGTCCCTAGGGATGGAACACACAGGCCCTGGGCAAGAGATCCAAGGGCAGTAGGAAAGGGAATGAGAATGTTCATCTTCCACTCTCTTCCTCCTTACAGGATTTTGGCAGCGTCTGTCTTCCTTTACCTATGGCCACAGCACCGAAAAAGCAGCTTCTCTGCCATGGCTAAAGATATCATTAGGTTCTGGTGACTGCCCTCTCCCCTTGCTCTTTTGGGGCTGGGATACTAACAGTTTCCTGTTCTTGCTGGTTCCAGATGCGTTCGTATTCCTTGAAGATTCTCTTACTACTGTGTACACTTCTGAAAGCAGTCCCTTCATTAAAATCCCTCCAGTAGAAAAAGCCCTACATTGGGCTTGGCAAAAACAGGCATTACGTGCAGTCTTTTGTGCATGATTTTGAGCAAGTTAAAAAATTTCACTGAGACACATATGGTTGCTGTGAGAATGACAGATGATGTATATGACAATGGTAGACACAATGTCCATTAAACAGCAGGCATTCATATATGTTAATCAAATGGGTGGGAAGGAGGGTGCTTGGCCAGCTGCACGGTATCCAAATCCAACCATGCTTAGCAGAGGCCCCCTGCTTGGTTTAAGGCTTTGCAGGCACTGTCTCTAAATTCTTAATAATTTTTGAGGAAAGGGATTTTGCATTTTAATTTTGCTTTGGACTCCATAAATAATGTAGCTAGTCTGGGAAGAAAGGTTCGCTTTATTTTTCAATTCAGTGATGTTACTCTGTAATTGACTATTTTCTTTTTGCATCAAACATAGATTCATCACCATCTATCTAAAGGAAAATGAGACTCTTAAAAGATGGCATCTATATTAAGACAGTATTAATCAATGAATAAATAAATATCTGCCAAGAAGCTGGTATGTGTTAGGAACTGTGCCAATACTTCTTTGAACCTAAAATGTCCTGTTTTGCAGTTCCAGGCTGAGCTGATCCACATGTAACAGGATTGGAATTGACCTCGCTGTGAACCTTTCAGTCAGATCTGTGGTATCTGAGTCTTGAGAAAAAAAAAAAAAAAAAAAAAAAAGTTTCTTATTTCATCACAGCACTGTGACTCAGATTTGGACAGTGAATCATAAAAACTCAATTAGATGAACAGGCAGTTAAATCCTCCAATTAGAGGATTTTAAAATCTGGGGACACCATAACAAACTTGGAATGACTTAGGGGATGATGTACCACTGTTCCAGGATCCCATGTCTACATAATTAAAACGCACAGAAGCACCCAAAACGATTACCTCGTCAGGGTAATAGTTGACACCCAGTAGGTGTGCTCTGACCTTGATGGAGGATGGAGTAAAAACAGAACAAACAAATTTGACCATTTAAGGAAATAATGACTCTGCCAGCAGCAGGGAAGACAGAACCACTTCCAACACATCCTGTTGGTAGCCTAATAATGTGCGCACCTCATAGAAATTTATTTAGGTCATTCAACAAGAAGGGATACATCCCGAATGAACAGGCAGCAAGGACATCAATCCACACATGCTTATTTCTTAAGTGAGGCAGGAAGGGCTCTTTCCTTCTGTGGTTCTTAAATGTTTAGCTAGAATCTAACGGGGGTTAACGGAGCAGAATCTAGGAGCATAGCTTCTGTGTCAGGGGATAGGTTTTCCTTTGCTAAAGTGAACCACTAAGTGAGAGCACTTCTTTCTTGCTTACATATTCACACACACACACACACACACACACACACCCAAACCCAATACATCCACCTTTACAACACTAGTTAATACCATTACTAAGATCATAGTAAAGATATAGACTCTACAGAGAATTAGGGCAGATATGGAGTGCAGGGAAGGGAGAGTTGACAGAAAAGGTAGCTCTTGATTTATATAAATAGTTCTAAAGTACAGAGGCTGGTAGTTGTCTTTATTATTTATAAGTTTGCCGGATTATTTTCCCATTGGGCTATGGACTACTCAAGGTCAATGCTCCGTACAGAATTGGTCTCAGTATGGGTTTAGGCTGGAAGAAAGAATGAAGGAAACGCAGTGATGTTTCAAGTTCCTATAAGCAGGGCTGAAACTAGTCCATAACATCTTTTCCCCTTCAGATTGTCTTTGATGTTCTAATGCAACTGAATGCAAATGTTGAAGGAGAGGAAATGGACGCAGAGTGTGATGTGTTCTGTGCTCCAAACCCCCTAGATAGCCAGGGGATGTGCCTAAGCAAGCTCATGCTATTGCTTACCTTAAACAGCTGTAGGGAGCAAATACTGTGAGGAAAAAGAACTCTGACCCAGACACAAATCATGGAGCATTAGTCTTGGGAAACCCCAGAGACAGACAGGGTGGGGAGCTCTCATGGATCAAAGGTCAATGGTGAGTCAAAGAGGCAGCCTCATCAACATGGCAATGGCCAACAGATGTTTATTGCCAGGACTATCAGACTCTGGTTGTGGATTTCTGTAATGTACCTTGGGAGATGGGTGTGACTACTGCTTTGCATGTTAATGAACTATCTGATAATAGAGAGTGCAGTAAATATTTGTTGAGTGAGTGTCATTGAGTGGGCAGGTCTACGAGGATCTACATGTTTATTGCTAAAAACAATAATTTGGCACTATAAGTCAATGCTTGTCATAAAGATTGGAGAACCATGCCCTGGGTCAAAGGCCACAGATTCGAAGTCTACATTGCCAGAGGGAAGCAGTCCTTGTCCTTGTCACCTGAGTATTCTTTTTTTTATATACTTTAAGTTCTAGGGTACATGTGCACAACATGCAGGTTTGTTACATAGGTAAACATGTGCCATTATTCACTTCATCCTCGTAACTTATTATCCCTTGTAAGAGAGAAGGTAGCATCAGAAGGTCAAAGTCCATTTTACCCAAAAAGCGTAGAGAAGGAAAAAGGACCTGCCATTATCTCCACATCTCTTCCTCAACTTCTCTATCCTGCCAACTGTCATTGCTGTGAGCTCCATCTTCTCCAGCGTCTCAGTGGCTACCCTCTCTTGTGTGTCCTCTTGTTTTTCTATTCCTATCTCCTCTCTATCTGACAATGTCCTATCATACTCAATGTAAATGTTGCTGATACAGCTGAATAAAAAAATGTCATCTGATCACGCACATTTTGTATTTTCCAACAAGTCTGATATTATTACTATTATTATTATTATTTGAGATGGAGTCTCGCTCTGTCACCAGGCTGGAGTGCAGTGGTGTGATCTCGGCTCACTGCAAGCTCCGCCTCCCAGGTTCAAGTGACTCTCCTGCCTCAGCCACCTGAGTAGCTGGGACTACAGGCACATGCCACCATGCCCAGCTAATTTTTGTATTTTTAATAGAGACAGGGTTTCACCACGTTGGCCAGGATGGTCTCCATCTCTTGACCTCAGGATCCGCCCACCTCGGCCTCCCAAAGTGCTGGAATTACAGGCATGAGCCACCATGCCTGGCCAAGTCTGATATTATTTTATCAATGCTAATACTTCAATATATTTTGTGGAGGGGTCAACAACCCTCCTTTTCTGACATCCTGGGATGCATTTATTGGTCTTTCATATTATTTCCAAACTCTGGTATTAGAGTTCCTGTCATCAAGGAGTTTCTCTGAAACCAACTTATTTTCCTCCTAACTATGAGCTATTGTTATATTAAAACCTTAAAACAGGTGGTGACACAAACAACAAGCACTATGAAAGTTTAAAAGAAGGAAAAATTGTTATAACTAGGAAGCTTGTAGAACACTTCACATAGAAGGGCAAAGTTGAGTTGACCTTTAAAAAGGTGTAGGAGTCTAGTAGGCCAAGAAGAGTAAGAAATGTATTTTAGGGCCGGGCATGGTGGCTCACACCTGTAATCCCAGCGCTTTGGGAGGGAAACTGAGGCAGGCAGGTCCCTTGAGGCAAGGAGTTTGAGACCAGCCTGGCCAACATGATGAATCCCTGTCCCAACTAAAAATACAAAAAGTAGATGGGTGTGGTCGCGAGTGCCTGTAATCCCAGCTGCTCGGGAGGCTGAGGCACGAGAATCACTTGAACCCGAGAGGCCTGGGTGAGAGAGTGACTAAGAAAGAAAGAAAGAAAGAAAGAAAGAAAGAAAGAAAGAAAGAAAGAAAGAAAGAAAGAAAGAAAGAAAGAAAGAAAGAAAGAAAGAAAGAAAGAAAGAAAGAAAGAAAGAAAGAAAGAAAG